>NC_035449.2:25299023-25635891 GCF_002127325.2 Helianthus annuus
ATAATAAAAAGATTAAGAACATTTTAAACATTCAAGTACTTTTGAAACATTTGATCATTTCACTTTTTTTGTTTTTTTTTTAAATTAAACATGTTACTCAGTTGAATATTTCCAACTAAATACGACTCTAATTGATCGTTTCCACTATCATATGTAAAAAGGTAATTTCAGTCCTTTGTTGTATTTAAATATGTATATATATACAATCCGTGTAACACACGGGTCTATAAACTAGTGATTTATATATATTACACGTGAGAAAAAGGTGGATTGTTTGAAAAAATGATTTATATATATTACACGTGAGAAAAAGGTGGATGGTTTGAAAAATCTAATCTAACTTATAATAAAAGACTCCAAATAATACCACATGGCATTCTCTCCTTCAATCTCATAAATTTTATTTATATTTATTTAATAAATTTCTTTTAATATTAATATTAATTAATAACCAATATATATATATATATATATATATATCACTTATTTTTATTCTAATCTTTATCTAAAATTAATAAATAACTTCAATTTTGCAATTTAATCCCAACTCTTTTTTATTTTCAATTTTGGTCCATCATACTTTTTATCTTTCCCAAGTTTTTCGTTTCTTTCTAAATTTTGTGAGTTAACGCACCGCAACGTGCGTGTGGGGTTCAACATTTTTTCGTATATTTTTTCCCGTTTGACTGGCCTGTCGCATAACATCTATTTTTCTGCGTTTGACAAGTTCGTCCAACATGTGGTCCTGGATAGACTTAGTTATTTTTTTATGTTTTACATTTCGGTTTAATTTCTCAGCAACGAGTGTGCGTGATTCAAAGATTTTACGTCTGATTTTCGCTCCGCGATATTTTTTTCCCATTTTTAGTTATTTTGTTTTTACGAGCTTTTCCGGTGTTGGTGGTCACTGATAATAGTATAGTATTGCTACTACTTAACACAGTTTTATGACAACCGCTACAACACAAGGGCTTAATACTAGTAAATATAAAAAAGATGACCACAAACATAGTTAAAACATAAGCATTATCACATTTAAAAGCTTGATAAGGTCATTTTTAATTCATTGATGTTGTCCAACCATTCCACTTTATAACAAAGATGCAAATAACTGCTAAAACGAATAAGAGTTAATTACTATTTTCGTCCCTATTGTTTGTTAAAAATCAGTTTAAAAATTGCGATTTCAGTCCCTGTGGTTTCATTTTCGTAACCATTTCAGTCCCTGTGGTTTCACTTTCGTAACCATTTCAATCCATTATTATGTTAAGTACAGGGATTGAAATGGTTACGGGGTAGACTGAAAGAAAGTGAAACCACAGGGACTGAAATCGTAATTTTTAAACTAATGGACTGAAATAGTGATTTTTGACAAACCATAGGGACGAAAAGAGTAATTAACTTAAGGAATAACATTTCATCATATTTCCAATTTATCTATATTTGAGTAAATTGCCATTTTAGTCCTTGAGGTTTGACCAAATATGTCACTTTAGTCCAAATAGTTTTTTTCTTACCATTTTAGACCAAATAGTTTTTCTTTCTGCCGCTTTAATCCCTGACTTTTGTATTTTTTTTGCAATTTTCATCCAACGCACTAACTCCATTCAAAAAAGTCAGTTAACTTAGGGACATTTTGGTCAAACCACATTTTTCTTTCTTTTTTTTCAGGTACGATAGTATGGGACGGTGATGGGCCGATTTACAGTGAAGATGATGGTGGTGGTTGCTGGTTTACAATGATGGCGGTGGTGTTGGTTGATGACGTGGGTGGCGGAAAAAAGTGGCTGGTTATGGTGAAAATGGTGGGTGGTGATGGTGCTGAGGTGGGTGGGTGGTGATGGTGCTGAGGTGGGTGGGTAGGGTGGTGACGATGATAAAAGTTTATGATGGGGTGGGTGGTGAGAGGTGGTGGTGGTAGATGAAAATGGCAAAAAATGACAAAAGTCAGGGTCTTATACGACAGAAAGAAAATCTATTTAGACTAAATGGGCAAGAAAAAAAGTGGCAAATTTGATCAAACGTGAGACTAAAATGAGAATTAACTCTCTATATTTCTATATGCTCTTTCCATATTTCACATATTCAATACAGATTTAGTGATATACAATCACTTAGCAAGTTAGCATAAACAGTTTGATTAACAATTAATCATCAGAACAATCTTCACTGGTTATCTTCGCACCACGGTTAAACCTTCTTAACAAACTAACCCTAGTTTTATGAACACACAATCTATACTGTTTAATCCTTTTCCTCTTTAATTTCACATCATCGGAACCATCACAAGCAAGGGTAGCCTTACATTCACCTTCAACGCCTGCCCTTTCTTCCTTGGTCACATGCTTTCGACATAAACTCGACGTTCCATAAATGTTGTGAAGATGGTAACATGGATCAACATACGACAATGATGACGACACGATACCTTTGATGTTGTTGGGGCACAGAAACTTAACAAACTCAACTATCTCTGAAAAACAGGAGTGATCAGAATATGGAACCGTGTAGATATACTGATGATGTTTTTCTATGTTATTTGTGTATCTATTTCGCATGTTCATATGAAGATCATTGTCTGTCTCTTTATTCAATGAAGAAAGACCACAAGATTTATCCTTGGATCCAACTTTCTTTAGCTTCCATGGAAGTCCAGATGGCATAATCCCAATTGTCGGACGCATAGTGTTTAATGCTTCTAGTGTTTCAACAGAAAAACTGTAACGAGGAACAGCGCGCACTCTTGTCAAAGTGGTTTTGGTTGTGAAATTGTCGTGTAGCCCGAGAAGATGCATCGTTTGTAAGCGCTCTGGCCATACCCAAATCTGCCACAAAATTATAAACAGAAGTGAAAAAATGTCCTTGAAATTACCTACACACATTTTTCATTAGGGCTGTAATTGAGCCGAGTCGAGCCAGGTTGAGCTCGAGCTCGAACTTAAACGAGACAGCTCGGCTTGGCTTGTTTATTTTATTGAGCTGAAAAGTTGAGCTCGAGCTCGGCTCGTAAAATGTTCGAGCCGACTCATTACTTTTGTATTTTTTTTATTTTGTTACAAATATTAATAACATAAAAAACCAAAAAAAAATAAGTAAAAATTACATCATCATCATACTCGGTAAATCCCACCAATAGCAAGGCTAAAGTAGGATCTGAGAAGGGTAAGATGTAGACAGCCTTACCTCTACCCCATAGGAATAGAGAGTATGCTTCCAGTAAGACCCCCAGCTCGATAGTAGTTTTGCATCAAGCCTTGGACATAAGGCACATAAAATTCAGCAATTGAGACAAAGGCCGATTAGTGCATGTACCCCCTAGTCTTTCGGCTATCAACGCCACCACATGATGCATGATTAACCGTCCCCCGCTTTTTTCGTTATTTTCCAAAAGTAAAAATTACACTTTTTTTTCCTCAAAATATCATTCCACACGAAAAAGGGCAATTACAAAGCAATGGCAGGTAGTCGGGCAACAAGTTGCGCCGCCACCCCCTTTTGAATAGAAAAAATAAAAAATAAAAAAAATACACATATCCAAAAGTATTATTTTGATTTTTCTAATATTTCAAAGACACAAATGCATATCAAAAGTACTATATGTATAATTTTTGTTTATTTTTCCATATTTTTATATGTTATTGATTAATTAAACTTTGATTTTTAACACTTCAACCCCTTCCCACATATTTTTTTATTTTAATACATTTAAAATTAAAATAAACTATATAAAACAAAATAATTCGAGCCGGCTCGTTTACAACCGAGCTTTTTTCGAGCCGAGCTTTTTCCAAGCGAGTTGCGAGCTTTTTGAACACCCTTATTTTTCATATAGTTATAGAAAAACAAGTTGGTGGTAAATTACCTTTACTTTCAGCATTTTTGAGATGTAAAGTAATAAATCCTCTTTTCCCAACGTGTCTATGCCGATGATGATGTCATGTTCGGGATAGGAATCGATGATATTGACTACCTGAGGGTGGGCCGTTAAGAACAAGATAAGAGTGTATGTATTTTACTCTGTTACATAGTAAAGCATAAATAAATTTTTGAATGGGATGAATGACATTAAAACTTTAAGACAGAATATTACCTGTTGAGCAGCAACTTCCCTTGAAGGAAAAGAGTAGGATGGGTTGCAGTAAGTGTTGTCAATGTAAAGGGTGTCGATTTTATCATTCTTGAGAGCATTAAGAAGCATGGTTTTTCCCATTTGTGCGATTTCACTTGTTACTTCCCAACGGAAATCCCCGGTGTAAAGCGTTACGCCAAACGCACCACGAAATAGAAACATAACTGCACCTGATATACAGCAAAATGACAGAAATTAAGAAACTAATAAATCTTTTCAAAAAATTAACATGTTGATTTTGCCATAAACTAACTGCTGAACCTAAAGAAATTACAGACTGATAAGTTCGCACTTAGTTCACACAGAAAACATAACTAGAGTGCCCAAATACGTCCAAGCTACACGGGTGTTACTGTTAACTAATTAAAATTCTAGCCATATTACTTAAACATTTGTCAATAAACCGATAAGGTGGAACATTTTTTTGGACCGACTATATAAATGAAGACAGAAAGGAAGTCATCCTACCATCAATACTGAGTGGTAATAACACAAACTTTAAGCAGGATGCGAGAATGGCCTTTAATTTTAAACAAATTCTCTTGAAGTCTTTAAAACCTTTTGAACATACTTAAGACGATAAAATGTGTTTATCATCAAACTGAATGCACCATAAACTCATTCTATATACCCTGGAGTGAAAAACAATACCTGCCACTCATGAAACATACAGGAATTTAATGCCGTCCTTTTATGGTTAGAGGTTATACTTGTCTCAAAGTAGGTATAACCGTATAAACAATGGACATGTATATGTACTAATAGTCTATTACCACAGCCCATTACAAAATATACGAAACCATCGATCCCATTCAACTACAGTCATGAATGAAATGATCAGCAATACGCCGATTCATATCACTCGAGAATGTCTGTAAATCACTAATATTTTTTTAGCATGAAGGTATCTTTAATCTCGGTGGGGTGCAGTGAACTAACAAATTACTTAAAAGATTTCACAACATAACCATATCATCAAATAGGTTCATAACCCTAAGTAAATAAGTTAAGCATAAACAGCATCTTAAGTTCCTAACCCCAATTGCAGTATCACTAAACAGAACCCTAAAATGAACAGTTATTAAACAAAGTTGGGAAGAGTTACCTACCAGGGCAATGATTGGCTTCAATTGCCATAACTTGAACAGTAGTTTGGGAATTAGTGGACAAGGAAAGCAGAGATAAGGAGTGCCATTGGCCGATTTCGAGAGATCGAATCAAGGAAGTGTCGAAACCGGGGAATTTGTGGTGAAAAAGTCTGGCGGAGATGCGAGAGCAGAAAAGTGGGCCTTTATTCCAACGAGGGGATAAACCAACGGTGTGATCTGCGTGAAGATGAGTTAAGAAGTAGACCTGACTGCCTTCACTCCACCGGTCCACTGATATCATTCCTCTCTCCATTAGTTGTACTCTGCAGCAGCAGCATTAGGATTTCAAATTGGGGATTTCTGTGTGAAACCTAGGGTTTACAAAGATGAATTTTATTTCGCGGGTTTTACAAGTTCGAAATTTGAAGCAAGTAAGTGATTGATTTCCAGGTTTAAACTTCCGTTTACTAGTTTCATATTGCTACGCCTGTAAATGAACCTAACCTTCATGAATTGAATTGTTCGTGAACTTTGTTTGACGGGAAGTTTGTTTATTTAATAAATGAACAAACATAAACAAATTTATTTGTTAGTTTAATCGTGGGCGCCAATGATGAAACAATGGTTAACCGGGCAGGGTTAACACACTGGTCTCGTCAAGAAGGGTTAATCCCTTCCTCTCGGAGATCGCTGGCTGGGTCACCGGTGGATGATCTCCTGCACAAGGAAACAAGCCGTGACTCGTAACAAGGAGGATGGGGTGGGGGGTGCTCCTTGTTACCACTCTCCGGCGTGAGAATCAGTAGTTTGCTTGGGAAGCAAAGCAAGATAATAGTAGTAGTTAGAGAGTTGTGAAGAGATACCTCAAACCTGGTTTGGGGTTGGTATTTATAGCCGAGGAGTGAAGGAGGAGATTGATGGATGGGCTGACGACGAGCTGCACCGTTGCAGGTGTGTCAGTCTCGCCGGCCGTGGGGGTTACGCCACGTCAGCCCATTGCTTTAATAGCTCTGACAGGGGACTGTCGCCGGCGCCACTTGCCTCGTGGTGTCAGCCACTTGCCTGGCGTGTCAGTCCACTTGTTGGATATGCAGGGTGCGGTGCGAGCCGCATCGCTGCATGCGGTAACGCCTGAAGTTACCGCGTCTCCTACTTGTGATCAAGAAATACGCGAGATGCGGTGTTGGCCGCATCATCGTATGTGGAGACTATTTGCTCGCTTCCCTTGTCGTGACGAAAATGGCCATATGATGCGGTGCCAGCCGCATCGATATGTTCATCTTCTTCCGTACTTGGGTCAAGCTATTCATCTTCGAACCGCATGGGTTCGAAGGATGTGACCGCATGGGTGCGGTTTGCTTACTGGTAGGGGTTTGTTTGATGCGGGTAATGGTCGTTTTGGGACCATACCCCTTCAGGTAGGCTAAACGTACCCCTTCTTATTACCTTTTATACCTCCTTTCCATAAAATTACATTAAAACTTGTAATATTTACCCCCTATACAAATCATTATTTTAAAAAATATTCTTTTTATTACAAAACAAATTCAAAAGTGTAAAAAAATTATTACAGACGTTTTTTTAAATATTTATTTTTTAATTTTTATTTAAATCATATTTTTTAAATGTTTTCATATATTGTTTCTAAAATTTATTTGTTAGTTTAATTAAAGGGGTAGGCTAAACGTACCCCCTCTTATTACCTTTTATACCCCATTTCCATAAGATCACATTAAAACTTGTAATATTTACCCCCTATACAAATCATTATTTTAAAAAATATTATTTTTATTACAAAACAAATTCAAAAGTGTAAAAAAATTATTACAGACGTTTTTTTAAATATTTATTTTTTAATTTTTATTTAAATCATATTTTTTAAATGTTTTCATATATTGTTTCTAAAGACACTTGCTCAAATAGTATTTTGATTATGTTTTTTTATTGAACATCTTTACAAATAAATAATAACATTTTATAAAAATAATAAAAAAGGTTTTGAACTTTCTTTTTGAAAAAAAGTCTATATTATGTTTTTTCCTCGTCTAGTTTGTATTTTAAAGGTCTTACTTTTATAATTTTTAATACTTTACACGTTTTTATAAAATAATTAACAATTTTTATTTATGAAAAAAGTAAAAAAAAAAAAATCTTTGAAAATAGTGTTTACAATCATTCAAACCATTTATGTAAGTGAACAAATAAACAATAGGTGCTAAAATTATTTTATCAAACTATAAATTAACATTAACAATCTATGTAAATTTAAATTTAATTAGTGTAAAGAGTATGTTATAAACAAGTTAAAACCAGTTTAAGACTTGAATCGAAGTAAACACTTTTCTAAAGCTAAACAAATGGATAGGCTTGATTCACAAATATTTTTCTCTTCTTCATTTAAAAAATATATTAAATTGGTTGATTTCAAAAATATATGTGGATTTTTTTGTAATCAAAAGTAGGTCATTCGAAATCAAAAGTCACGTAAAGCATAAACTTAATTACGAATAATCACCGGTTTTTGACCACGCATCAGATACCCACTTCAAGTCGTTCCAAAATAAAAAAGCCATTTTAAAATACTAAAAATAATAAATATAAGACAGTTAAAATACAAACTAGACGAGGAAAAAAAATATAATGTAGACTTTTTTCAAAAATAAAAATCAAAACTTTTTTATTGTTGTTTTTATATGAAAAACGTTATTAGTAATTTGTAAAGATGTTCAATAAAAGAAAACATAATCAAAACACTATTTGAGAAAGTGTAAAAAATCTGAAAACTTTTTAAAAAAATATGGTTTTTTAAATAAACATAAAAAATGTTTATAATATATTTTTACACTTTTGAATGAAATAAAAAAAAATTAAACAAAAAAAAGCTTTTGAATTTATTTTGTAACAAAAAAGAATACTTTTAAAAAATATGAATTGTTTAGGGGGTAAATATAACAAGTTTAAATGTGATTTTATGAAAAAAAGGTATAAAAAGTAACAAGATGGGGTACATTTAGTAGCCCCCTAATTAAATTAAAGGAACAAACATGAACACATATGTTGTTCGTTCATTTATGTTCGTGTTCGTAAACGTTCGTATATGTTCGTTGATATTGTAACAAATACATATGGAGTTTTATTTATACAAATATAAACATAAAATAGGTTTTCTAGCTACTTATATACATATAACTAATTGATAATTTGGCTTTCTAGTAAAAAATGTGATTTTCTATAGAAGTTATCGTAATTAATCAATAGCATAGTTCACATATTTACAAGTGATTATACCTTGGTGCAAATTTATATATATGAACCAGTGTTAATCTACATTGTGATCAAATCATTTTAAACCTTAACTACCATTGTAAAATTAAAACTAACTAATTGTAACCACATAACAGACGAGTTAACAAATCGCATCTCGCGTCATCAACATGAGTTCTCACTTGTGACTAGTTTATGGCTCCAAAAAGATTGTGGCATGTTTGATTTTTTTTTTTTTTTAAATAAAAGCTTTAGTTTCAAAACGAGAGGACAACTTGGAAACAAATCAAGTTTAATGAACCTCAAATCAATTTAACAGTTTCGTAGCTTGTTGTCTATGTAAACAAAAACACCTTTTAAATAGAAAAAGTAATTCCACTGCATGAGTAAATAAACAAAATGGACATTTTCAACTCAAAGTTTCTTCATGGCTCAGGGACAAACCAAAATTACCAACCATCATTATCTCAAATAAATAAACAAACTTAAAATCCAACAAAACAACAATGTTTTCCCACACCAACACCAATGAAAATCATAATGTCATATCAAACAACCCAAATCCCAAATCCAAAATCTTAAACATAGTATTTTTCTTATTTTATTCTTCCATCTCAAACAGCTTTCAGCAATCCTTCACTGTGAGTTCTTCGCATGCCAAGATCCGGCCTAAAACTCACCAGTTTGCTACTCACATCATGAAACTGATGCCTATTACCCGTCACCTTAACCCCACTTGGCGGCAGCCTCACGTGCCGTCCACGACCACCCGCCCCTTGACTTTTCCTACCATGCGTTGACTTTTTCGAATCTGACCTTACCCCACGGTCGATTTGATGTGCAGAGATCCCAAGCCGGGCAGCTCGGTCAGCTGAGTCTTTCATGGTACCAGATTTGATCGATTGCCTGTTGTAGTAAGCAAGATGAGGGAGAAGACTGAGAAGAAACTTCTTTAGTTGTTCGTCTCCTATGTTCTTTTGCGCGGGGTTTCCCTCCAGGCTGACGGCTTGTAACGAGTTGTAATTAGCCGCGAGTTGTCCTAGGCTCTTTGTGGTGGACAGCTTGTTGAAACGCAGATCCAATACGTTCAGTTTTAGGAGACGGTGAAGACCCTCCACCTCGCTTATTTTGTTTCCGGCCAGATATAGTTCTTTCAATGAAGAACACGACGCCAGACCTTCAAACATTGATTTCACAGGTCAATTTTAGAATTAAAAAAATGGAAATGAAAATATAAAGAGTAAAATGCCATTTTCGTCCCCGGGGTTTGGCTACTTTTGCAACTTTCGTCCAAAGGTTTGTTTTTCCGCATCTGGATCCAAAAGGTTTGAAATCTTGCTATTTTCATCCAACTCGTTAACTCCATCTATTTTTAACGTTAAATCATGGGTACTTTTGTCTTTTTTACATTTTTTGTGGATGATTAAAGGGTTTGGGTAGGGAGAAAGTCAACAGAGGTGGATCTTTATTTCTTAAAGTGTTTTTTTTAATAAAAGAATGTATATAAAGACGAAAATGCCCCTCATTTAACGGAGAAAAACGGTTGGAGTTAACGAGTCAGATGAAAATGGCAAGATTTCAAACCTTTATGGATCCAAATGCGGAAAAAACAAACCTTTGGACGAAAGTCGCAAAAGTGGCCAAACCTCAGGGACGAAAACGGCATTTTACTCAAATATAAATAAAAAGAAAAGCACATACCATGCCCAATTCGGAGAATCCTGTTGTAGCTAAGATCAAGCACACGCAATCTCGTGAGCTCTCGAAGCCCTTCGATGGTGGAGATACTGTTCTTCGATAAGTTCAAAATATGGAGTCCTCGAGGAAGAGCACCAGCAGTTATTCTCACTGATACAACAAATAATATTATCAGCAAACAAACTAACAAATAGCATTGGAATTCAAAAAATGAATAGAAGTTCAAAAATTCATACCTATAGAATTTCCCGACAAATTAAGCGCCCTGAGGCTGGAGAAAGCACTCAGAAACGGGATCACAACTAGCCCATGGTTTGCAAGTTGAGCGGTTGTGGCTGCAGCGTTTAAAGAAGAAATGTATTGTTTAGCAGCATCCATGCCGAGAGTACTCTTCACATCGTTTTTGGAAGCTGCCGATGGATCCAAGATGGTGGTTTTACCGTTTTTCCCTTGGCGATCGAGGTCCGAAAGCATGTTGGTTTCTTCCAATGAAGAAGAATGCTTGAGATCCATAACCCATTTCTCGATACGCTTTATCTTAAAATCCTCGTTAGGCAATTCTGCCCATTGACGAACCGAGTAATCTTGTTGGACGCTTTTACCCTTGCCCAGTTCATCCGCGGGAACGATCCAGTCTTTCGACAAACCCGCATAGTCATATCCATCGTCACCATCACCGTCACCGTCATAACAATCACCGTCGACTTTATTAACATGACCCGCACTATCATTTTCTATTTCCGGAGAAATCTCATCGTCGTCTTCATCAACGGATTTATCATTCCATCTCGAGTTCAAAGCCTTCAAATCCTCGGAAGATCGAGATTGATGAACCGCATCACCGAGCGCCAAATGCAAATACGGCAAAGAGTTTGACTTCATAATGGTGTGTGGAGTTCTAAGCGGACCAGAAAACCGAGTCTCGGAACCATCACCAACCTCTTTGTCCGACTGTTGGTGATCAAGCGACAAATCCGATGCGAGATTAACCAGATTGGAACTTATTTGAGGAGACATAGAAGCCTCGGGTTTTTGATACTCATCTCCACTATGATTATGAGAAGACGACAAATCTTCGCCAGATGTCACGTCCTGATAGGCTGCCAGGCCGCTTCCTAACGACACGCTCTTTCTCATTCCCCTGATTTCGTGGCCACGTTCACTATCGGTGTCGTTCATGCTTTTAAGCCCTTCGGATTTCCAATCTTGACCCATTGAAGATGGAGATGGGTTAGCGTTGGTGCCTTCGTTAACGTCTTTGGGTAATTCGGGGTTTTTCCTAGGCTTGTTTCTGGCGTAATCTTCGAGTGTTTTTTGCATTGCTTCGGTAGGCAAGTGGACGGTTTTCTACATATAGAAAAATAAAATCGTCAATGACAATGGGAGTTGCTATGTAAATCAACAGTAAAAAAAGCGAAAAAGAAACAGGTCAAACGGGTTGAACAGGTCAAAAGTGGCCAAAGTTTATTTTTGATGCATAGATACTCCTAAATCATTTATTCCAAAAAAATTGGTAGATTATTGAAAGAGTAAAGTACACATATGGTCCCTATTGTTTACCTAAATTTTGGATTTGTTCCCTAGTTTTCCAAAAGTACACCGATGGTCCCTGTGGTTTGCACTTCGTAACACATTTAGTCCCAACCAACAAAGCTAAAGGTTTTAGCATGTCCAAGTTAGGGACTAAACGCGTCACAAAGTGCAAACCACAGGGACCATCCATGTACTTTTAGAAAAAGTTGGGGACTAAATGCGTTACAAAGTACAAACCACAGGGACCATTTGTGTACTTATGAAAAACTAGAGACCAAATCAAAATTTTGGTCAACCACAGGGACCATCCTTGTACTTTATTCTTATCGAAAATATAAATTTTCTCATTCATGTTTAACAGACCAGATATTTTTAAAATCGTAAGAATTTACGACCTAAACAGTTCCGTATTAAATCCAACCGGATGCAACCCGTTTTGACCCGTATCAAAACATTACCCTGTTTTCACAGGAACCCATTTTGACTGTTAACCCAACCAGCCCGACCCGTTCATTTTGCCACCTCTAGTCTAAAACTCTAAATCACAAAACCAAAAAGTCAAATCAACTTGCTCACCTTGGGTTTCTGAGTATGAGTAGGAGAATGAAAGCAGGAGAATCTAAACATCGCGATCAAACTGTTGCGCTTTACTAACTTTGAAATGTAACAAGAACGAACGAACGAACTCACTGATCAACTACATCTAGAAGACTGAAAATATTTGAAACAAACGTCGATAGGTCGATAAAAAGAAACTTGTAGAACAAATATAGTGATGTTAGCCGTAGTCAAGCGACAAGCCGACAGACACACGGCGCAGTCTCCATATATGTGATGATCTTGATCGTCTTAACACGCAAAGCAGAATCACTCCTTCATTATTATCACCCACCACCGGTTGTTTAGTGGTGCGAGAGCGGTTTATATTTGTTGTAGCTGCCAGACTGAAACAACTCTTTCGGGTCCTATTGGATCCCAGTTTTTGACATGCGTAAGAGACAATTGCCTGAACAAGAAAATCAAACAATGTTTAACAACAAAAAGATACAAAATTTGAAGAAAATTCAATCAAACAATGTTTAACAACAAAAAGTCACAAAAATTGGAAAAAAAAATAAATCAATTAAACAGTATTCGATGCATTCGAGTATTCACACACATATATCTCATGATTCATGCCTCAAAACAACTCTCAATCAAATCAGAATCATCAAATAAACATTAAATTAGAGAAATCTCAATTAAAATTAGAACAGCTAATTCACCAATATGCAGTAATTTTAAAAACTCTAATTTTCAGAACACCAAATATTCAATAAATTGCATATATAAACCAAATTAAGAACAAAAACTTTGCTGAAAACATACAATAATCAAACAAATTCCACATACAAGGTAACCCTAACAATTATATAAGCACAGAATACAATAAATTCATAAAACAGAAAAAAAAAAAAAAAAAACCATAAAAAACAATAAGAAAGTTTATAATTTGAAAAAGAATTAATCAAGAATTAACTAATCTAAATCAACACGCATCAAATTAACACTGCAACAGATAGTAAAACTAAAAACAAAGATAATAGAAACGTGAAATAACCCTAAAACGTTTGAAAAAAAACAAAATAATAATAATATAAAAGATCTAACCTCTTTATAGCCAGATTTGATGCAAAAACTCAAGTTTCTTTCCTTGAGAAACTAATGGAAAGAAAAGTGAAAAGGGTGTTGGATCGAAAAAATGGATTTGACTTTGATAAGATAGAGATAGAGGGTGTGCAATTGAGGGAGGGATATATGAATGAGAAAAAGGGGGTTTGGGAATGGTTGGCTGAGATTTGTTTATATATGCAGATTCGTCGCTATGTGTGATTTCCACAGAATTCATGTAACAAACTCAAATATCTAGGCTGATGCGATTTTCTTGCAACTTGTTAATATTATAATAATATTGTATCACATCATAATATAATTTTTTTTTTAGAAATAATATATGTATTTAACTTGTTTTATTGAATTTGTTTTTTCTTTTTCTTTAATAACTTAGGTTCATTAATTTTTATAAAAAAAAAAAGTTGAATGTGTATGTGTGTTTAATTTTCTCCTCGACATTTTGGTATTAGTTTTCTCAAAAACGTTGTGGGCTTGTGATAGTTAAAGTAGACCTTTTTTATGTCAGTGGTTGTTGGTATCGTACCATTACCGTGACGAATTGATACCAATATTGGTATAGGTATCAGGTATTTTTTTTAACGTCAAAGAATCTCACATGTAAACTCACACTGCTCGAGGCTATGTCCAAGGTCGACTCGTTGATCACCATGAGACTGTGCCCCCCTGATGCGCGAGAACCGGATGGAATTCGTAAACCTTCGCCCTCGGTCAGGTTCGGACCCGGGATTAAAGCCCCAATTCTCCCCTTTCACCCAGATGTCCCTCGAAAATGCTCAAACGGGCCTTTTAACCGCTAGACCAACATATCGGAAGCAGTACAGGTATTCGTTTTTATAAATATGTGTCGATATTATTTTGGGCGTATCACGACATTATTATTATTTTCTCTCTTTTTGTTGCTATAATGAGTGTTGATACCGTAGTGAATTGATACTGACTGAAACCTAATCTCTTTGAATCGTGTGTGGAAATCACAATAATTAATTTATTAGGCTATAGGGTGTAGTCATGACCACCATAATCCTCTACGTCAATGTCATGTCACCCACCTCTAATCCACCATCCAATCCTTTCTTCTCCGAAACTCAAATAGAAAACTCCCAATACCCTAAGGGAGTGTTTGGTTAGCAGGAATTTAATGAAATTTAAGGGAATTTGAATTTGAATTCCATCTCTTAAGATATTTGGTTCATAGAATTTGATGGAATTGGAATCCTAATTCCAATCTCCATGTGTTTGGTTGACAAAGGAATTGGAATTGGAATTAGGCATGTATTCCTTCAAATTCCTTTAACTAAAGGAATTCAAAATTCTTCCTATATCTGAAGGAATTAAAGTAAATTCATTGGAATCTTTGACCGTTTCGACCCACACCGTTTCAACATGTACCATTTCGACCTATATTGGTTTTGGATCCGAACCGTTTGGACCCGTACCGTTTCGACCTGTACCGCTTCGAATCGAACCGTTTCGACCCGTACCTTTTTTAACCGAACCGTTTCGACGTAAACCGTTTCGACCCGTACCGTTTCGATGCGAACTTTTTCGACTGGTACCATTTCGACGTAAACCGTTTCGACCCGTACCGTTTCGACCAGTCCGTTTCGAATCGAACCGCTTTGATCCGAACCGTTTCGACGCGAACCGTTTCGACCCGTACCGTTTCGACCCAAATTGGTGGTTGTGGGTGTCGGGGTGATGGATTCCAATTCATTTAATAACTAAACACAACAAAAATGGAATTGAGATTCCAATTCCAATTGGAATGTTTAAATTCCAAATCAAATTCCTTCAAATTCTAATTCATATACAAATTCCAATTCCAATTCCAATTCCAATTCTAAATCATTCCGCGAACTAAACGCCCCCTAAGGGTGTGGTCATGACCCAAACCACTATCTCCTTATTTATTTTAATTTATCTTTGTCTAAAGAAAAAAGAAATGATTTCTTGAAAAATGGAAATGAGGACCATGGTTGTGATAGTTTAATCCATACAAACCATGATGGATCATGCAAGGAGGTGGTGTAGTCTTCCATTCATATTCCTATGTGACGAATCATGTTCCAACCATGACCCTCACACCACCCTTTAAGCTTAGAGAGGAATAATTTACTTTTATTTCTTACCTTCCAGAACAAAGTAGCTTTCTATTGTTAAGGATATATTCGTTTTTTGAATGTAATATATCTTCTTAACTTTTGTAACGTTTATCATGATCTTTATATATTGAAAAAATATAAATTCCTTCCTTAATCAGAGTTGTTTCTTTGGAAAGTAATGAATTAACAAATATTTCTGAAGCTTCAAAAGGATTTGTGCTTTCTTTTAAAGCTAACATGTGATCATGAAAAAGATATTAATAATATGACATATTGTGTTTTAATAAGGTTGAGTGGAGGTGTTTGTTCCAAAACTCATATTTTATATTACTTTTTGAAAATATTGTAAACGTTTTATTCTTAAAGAAAGCGTTTTAAATAGTGTTCACATTCATTACAGACATAAATGCAATTTATACCAATATAATATTAAACGTTTAAAATGAATTTTGGTCTAAGTTTATAATAACATCAAATTTAACCAAATAAACATAAATTCATTAGTGGGTTTATCACTTTATCTAAGATATGGTGTTCGAAATATCTAAACGTGCTGAGCCTTGTCTCGATCCTAATCCTTCCGTTGAGGTGATTTTATTGAAAACACTAATTAAAAGTCAGCTAATGCTACGTGAGTACATGCAAGTTGTATTTGAACACGGCCACCAACACTTGAAAGTATGTGGCTTAAATGATCTCTATACCAAAAAATCAGTTAACCCGGCGTTTGGTACTCAACTCGATGTATGACTCGAGGGACCGGTGTATGGCTCGACGTTACTCTTGCATAAAGTCATGGACAACATTCATTTTGGTGTTTTTAAGTGTCATTTTCACCCAAGATTCATCCCAAATTTTCTTATATGTATATCATATAGGTCCATTTTAATCATTCCATCCACATCAACGGCATTCAAATGCGTGTACTCAATTTAAACTAGTTTAATACCCGTCCAACGGACGGGTTACGCTAACGTAACAAACAAAGATAATGTATATTGATGGTGTTTCGGTTTGCTTCTCCTTTTCCTCTTTTCCATCTCCTATTTGAAAAAAGTTACAACCATCTAACTTTTTCTTTTCTTCTTTTCAAACCACTAAAACTCATTCCCAAAACACATTATCCAAACATTACAAAAATGACATATTAACTTTTAAGAAGTCAAAAACTTAAAAGGAGATCAAAATAAACAATCCCAAACACCCACGTTAGGTGAACGCAAGTCTAAACAACATTCTAAACAAAAGCACCATTTTTAATTTATAAAAGGAAAACCAACGTGAACGGTGTACAACCACAAACAATATGAAATAAAACTGATAGAGAGATAAAACATGAAATAAACCTATGAACAACGTAACAAACAAAGCTAACATATATTAAGGCAGTGGATTTCCCTTGGAATGGGCGGACCGGATCATCAGCGTTGTCTGTGTTCCGAAATTTCCTAAAAAGATGAAAAAAATAGTTGATAGATAATTCAATTTTAAAAAAAAATAAATATTTTTATGATATTTAAAACGTGCCTAGAGAGCAATATGCATACTTGAACCGGCAAATAACAACAAAAAACGATGAAAGACAAAATTGAAAGAAAAAAAAGTCAACGTACCGACACTTTTTGGCACAATTTCACCATACAATACCTATATGTTTATTATCATTATCCACATCCAGAAATACTCGGTGTGTAACTTCAAATCAAGTACTAAAATGAACTTAGACCAAGCGTAATGGGGCGTTTTTTTTAAAAAAAATTGCGCGAAAACGCCCGAAAACGCCCAACCCCCCATTACAGGGGGCGTTTTACGGCGTTATTTTCGAAAAAAATCCCGTTCGGCGTTTAAATTATAACGCTTAAAAATGTGGGGGCCACCATCTTTCGACCGTTTTCAAACGGTAACTTTCTTTTATTTTTTTTTAATTTAAAATAATCCCCACTATATATATTTACCCCACATTCACATCACTTTTTATACAAAAACTCACTATCTCTCCCACTTTCTTCCAACTTTTATAAAAAAAAACTCACTTTCTTCTAATTTTTATACAATCATGCATCCATTCCGCCCTCCTTTTGGTGTCCCCGGTAGACCCGCAAACCCGAACACAACCCAACCGCAAACCCCATTCAACCTTCAAGACATGGACCCGAGCTTTTTAACTTACGCGGCTTACTTGAGTGGCGCCCCTCCGTTTGTTCCTCCCACTTTCGGCTATGGTCAAGCCGGCGGGTCTCAACCGTCACAACCCGAAGCCGAACCCGATGTGGAAGTCGTACCGGAGACGCAACCCGAACCGGTGCAAGAAACATCGAAACGCGGCAAAAGGTCGCATAAGAAGAAGGATAAGGACGCACCGCGGCGTACAAAAAATATAATCAAATGGACGAAGGAAGAGGAATACGCGTTGACTCGGGCGTATGTCGACATTTCGGAGGACGAAGAGACCGGTAACTATTTTATATAAATATTATTTTACTTATTTTGTTATTTTATTTTTTAACAAACAACTTAATTTTTTTTTTTTTTTTGTAGCAAACTTTCAAACGGGCCCGGTTTTTTGGGATAGGGTTCGTGCACTCTTCTTTAGCACGTGGGGTCAAGGCGAACATCGGGACAAAGACTCCATTTCTAGCAAATGGACCGACATCAACAACAAGTGTCATGGTTTCCAAGAAGTCTTCCAACGTAACTACGATAATCGGCCGAGCGGTGAAGGTGACGTGGGGGTTTTAACGAAGAGTTTAGAGGAGTTCGAGAGGACAAAAGGCCCTTTCACATACTACAAGTGTTGGGAGCTACTTCGAAAAAGTCCAAAGTGGGCGGTAGTTAACCCAATGACGTCTAGTAGTAGACGTCGGGCTAAAAGGTCAAAAACATCATCCTCCGTTGACCCGTCAACTCCGACATCGGATGCCCGCAATGTTGATTTAAATGAGGCGGTGGACGAGGGCATTCAAGAAGAGTTGGCCCGACCCACCGGTAGAAGAAAGGGAACCGGGAAAAAAACGGTCGAGTCGTCTTCCGATCTCGAGTTAAAGGATGATTTCGAGGAGATGAACCGTCGTCTCCAAGACATTCGAGATCTCGGCCACCAACGTTATGAGATTATGAAGGAACGAGTGGCCGAAACAAAAAAATTTAACGAGATGCAAGAGGCGAGGCAAATGGAAAAGGACATCGAGTTTTTGTCCAAACCTATCGACCACCTACAAGGCGATGCGTTGATCCTTGCGCAAATGCGTCGCCAAAAAATTAGAGAAAAATATGGACTCTAGATCATATTATTTTTTTATGTTTTTTTTTATTTTTTCAGCTTTTTTTCGGTTTTTTTTTATTTTCTGCTTTTTTTTTATTTTCGGTTTTTTTTTAAGTTTTTTTTTTATTTTTTTTCAAGTAATGTAATTTTATTTTTAAATTAATGAAGGTTATTTTATGTTTTAAATTAAAAAAATAATTGTGAAATGATTGTAAAATGATTGAATGGGGCATTATGGGGCATTATACCCACTACACAACTTTTGCTATAATGCCCCCTTGCTGACTAGGACGCCACATGGCGCAAAACGCCCCATGGTGGGGGCATTATAGTGTTTAACCACTACACATGGTCTTACAAGCATTAGTGAAACTCTATGTCCAATCACAGCAATTTCTCTTATAACCAAGCTTGTTCCTTGATCCACTGATATCCTCTCCCTGATTTTGGCAACTGTGTACCCACAAGTGAAACATTACCCGGTAAAAATCCAATATTAAATCTACTATTATTGTTGGAGAAATCGTTTTGAAACATTACTTGGATGTATATCAAGTCCAAATGCCTACACAAAATGGAATAAATAGAAATAAAAAATATACCATATATAAGGTAAATTACAAAAACCATATCATTACCTCACTGACTCGGATTTGTAGTGCAAGAGCTAATACCTTGCATCCTTGATTCCACAAAGCATTTGCTACTCGACGTGTTTGTAAAGACATTCTCACCCTTGCAATTAATCCAGCCCTGCTCTGCATATTATTATAATATTTTTCTGATTCACTTCTAATTTTATAGGTTATAATTTCAAATTTGAAATGTCAAAAGGAACAACTTTAAATCTTACTCAATTTAAAAATTTATCATATTTAAGTATCAGCAAGGAAGTTTGAATGGTATTATAACTCACTAAATGTTTCTTGATACATTACTGATCACACCAGCCACTAATTCCATGATCACTTCATGTTTGCAAGACACGCGTTACTTCTAAAAAATAATGTGTGCAAATTGTAAACCGTAAGAAGAAAGTTAAAAAAACAAACATATGGTACTACCTGCAAGATAACATGTTCTATAAGTTAGACCTTTTATACAGGACAAAACTGGCCGAGTTGAACAAAAGGTCTAGAAAAATATATACATTAAAGATACACTTGGGCAACTATGGAGTTGTTCTACCCATTTGACCCGTTTCCCTTTTAGCTATTTTTAAAACCCGTTTTACCCGTTAGAGCTAAAATAAAACCCAGATCGACCCGTTCTTAGGTAGATGGGTTAAAACTGAAATTGCCACTTCTATCTTTCATAAGTATATGTTAAAAAAAAAGTGGTGGAGTGAAATAGCAACAAATATAACAACATATAGACACATATTGAAGTAGAAAAAGACATGCAAAGAATCGAAACACTCAAAAGCACTCAAATTACCGATTATATAATTATCACAACTTCAGAGATATAGTGGTTCATGAACAGGAGTTGTATAGCAAAAATAAATTCTTTTGGTGATATCAAAGCAACATATATTTAATTCAGATATAATATTAAAAAATTTCAAAAATCTAAAGCCTAGGCAATGAATGATTGAATATAAAAAATAGATTCTTGTTAGAGGGACAACAATCTTCAAAATAAGACTGTTTACCCAAAATATTGACTACATCCCCAAGTTGAATCATGTCATATTAAGAATGCTTATTAAACTAAACAATGTAAAAAACAGTTGTCAACCCAACAACCAAAGGCCTACCAGGTTATGAAGAACCTTTGATCATAGCAAGGTCGTGCAATCTCTTGACTTTTCTAACTGCTTCCATGAGTGCAGACAATGAATCGGCATCTTTTATTTTAAGTATATCATTTGCTTTAAAAAAAGAATTGTCTGCATTTAGGATATAAGCAAATCAATCACCGCCTTCTATGAAAAGTTGAAAATTCATGGATTACCATGTATTTATAAAAATCAATTGTTTAAATATTTTATAGATTACCATGATTCTTAATATAACCCTAACCCTCCACCTACCCCCCAATTTTGACAAAATAGACCGAGATACGAACTTGTAAACGATCTTGCAAAAGAAAGGTGTAGGCTTTAACATCCTCCAGCGCCTTCTATCTCTTGAAGAAAGTCACTTTGCAAGGGATGACTAATCCGCAACTTATCTGCAATCTGAACTCTTCTCCGTTTTGTTGAACAACGACACACGGCGGCCATCTATAAGAAAGCACACAATTACCACCACTTACGTCCATTACCATCTGCAATTTGAAAAACATAATATTTACAATCAATCAAAATAGAAACATCAGGCGATGGTATGGGAAATAATTGTTTGAGTTCTTGAATTGCATCTTCTTTACACAACTCTTCCAACTTGATTCCTCCAATCAACAGATAACAGTAACAACTAACAAATAGATCAAGAAAGAAACTCCTTTGCAGTAAAAAAACTAAAAACATTAAACCAACAATACGTCCCTTTTCCCTATCAATAAAAACAGGAGCAAGAGCTTTCCTTTCGTGCTAGATTCTTGCACGGAAACCATAATAGAGTCCGTGGAGAAGAGTGTGACACAACTGCAAGCTCATCCTCAAAGCCTAATGCAGTCACCACCTGTCCATCAAGAGAAACAACATGCCTCTACAAAAAAAAAACATAAGTTTAGCATGAAATTAAGACAACTCAAACGACATAAGTTTAGCATGAAATGATGTGCCTCCTCTAGAACACACATGGGAAGAATTCAGGATGAAAAATGTCCCAATTTCCTGGAAAGGAAACAAAATAAAAACTGTTGTAAATTTATCGAATATTTCTACCAGAATTCGTGGTACGTGTAGAAATATATAAAAAGAACACATCAGTTTTGCATCAAAAACAATTGGAACGGACGGAATGGATACATATTATAAACCGAACCTAATCTTATAATCAAAGATCAAGCTATAAATATGAAACTATACCATCACCGAGCTAATTTACCTTGTAAGCGATGTATGAACAGAACCTAAATATCAGCAGATTATACACAGGTTACCGCCGTCGAAATTAAACAACCTGCATAAAGAAAATGATGCATATTTAGCTGTAACACCTCGAAAATTTGTGTCCAATAAATAAACGACATGTGTCACTTACGACAAAAGTATTGTAAACCTGGATCTAATTAAAGATTTATGGTAGGATTTTTGAACATGTCGACATGTTAATTTATACCTCTGAACGACTTCATTATAAATCCCAAGACCCTAACATGATTAACAAACATCTAAAATACCTTAATCCGGTGATTACTAAAAATGATGAATGCTAAATTTGCAAGAATGGATCCTATGAAAATAATGCACGTTAAATCTTCATTCATGAATCCTATCATTCTTCAAATTCAATTATGTTGCATGATGGGGTAGACAACTGTACAAGCATGGGTTAAAGGCATTTTACTGGTAATTCATGGCCAGAAATCATTCATATCAAGTTGTCTGTTCAAATGCATGAAAGGTTATATTTTTGCTTTTGACAAGGGCTTACGGACCGTAAGGGTCCTGCCTTACGGTCCGTAAGGTGCGAAAGGTTAAAATTTTTCTCTGTCAAAGGCTTACGGACCGCAAGGGCCTTGCCTTACGGTCCGTAAGGGATGCCCAGCGACAGCAACTTGGCTGTTGGCTGTTGTAAACGGTAAAACAGCATGGTAAGATATTTTCAGAGACATGGGCGACCCCTAACCCATCCTAAACATTAGAAGACACTTGTAAATGATCTGGATCACCCCATAGACTTAGTTGTCACCATCTTGGAGGATTTAGAACACTATAAAAGGCCAATGTGTTGCAACCAAGTTCTTCACACCTTCATTCTGCTTTCTGATCATTTCTGAGGCTCAAGCATTCTCTCTAAGCTTCACAAGTCATGCATAGGACTCTTATAAGTATGTTTAACCCTTTGTGGTTTAGTTTTTGCTTAGTTATAGCTTAAAAGTCAATCCGTCGTAATTAACGATTGACTTAACGGTTAATCACAAATGATCCAGTGATTAGCCGAATCAAAGGTAGTTATATGTTGGTAATCATGTGGGCTTTAAACCCTTAAAAGGGCACCCTCTGATTCCCACTCTAACTAGTCAAAATGTCGAGTCAAACTTGCTTAGAAAAAGTCAACAGAATGCTAAATTGCGATTTTATGCATAATCAGTAATGTAGATGACGTGTAACCTGTTTTAACACTCATACAACATGATAATAAGTATATTAACTAGTCTAAGTTTGTTTGATCCGACCATTTACTATTTTAACCCGGTTCGGAACCGAAAGTCGCAAAACTTTGACTTTTGCTTTGACTTCAGTTATGACCCGTTTTGGCATGATTTAGATATGCCTTAGGACTCTCTTAGGACCAGGTTACATGATGATATAACCCTCTGTGACCGGTTCGTTGTTTGTCCGAGTCTTTCACACATTTCCGTTAAAAGCTCAAAAGTTGACCATAACGCCCTTTTTACTTTAAAACGAGAATTTTTGATATGTGAAAGGACAATAACCTTAGTTACTGCTTTCTAAGCATGTCCCTAAAATTTCACGTCCATCCGAGGTCTAGAATAGGAGTTATGCTAAATAGCGCAATTACGGAAACTTTAGTAATTAAACGGCGCAATTAGCATAAAACCTATCTAAACCCAAATTTCGACACCAAACCTTTTACACACTGATGTAAAATAATATTTTGAGATTTTTTAAAGACTTTTAATTATTTTTAACCTGCTCATAACCTGCGGTTATGGCATCGATTCGGTAATTACCGAATATACCCTTTTCGGACATAACTTGAGTTCTACATGGTATTTTGACCCGATTCCAGTTGCTACTGATTTTAGATAATAAATAGAGTATTTTGGACTTTATAAACTGTTCGGAAAACTTAGATTTCCTGTAGAACTCGGAAATCTCTTTTATAACCTTTAAAATGACCAAAATACCCCTACGAGGCGTATATTGGATTTAAACTCGTTACGGGCATAATGGAAGGTATCCTACTGATACCACAACCTCTTTAGAGCTTAATAACTTAGGAAACCTGTGTAGGACTCTTACGGTTACCCGTTACGCCTTTTGCGCACACGGTTCGGTTTATGTAACTAGTTTACATAAGCTAGCCGAAACAGGTCAAACCTTATCGTTTTTACTTCAAAATCCAGAGTGTGGTTATATTACCCATATAAAACAAGTCTTCAAACTTGTTGGGTCCAAACCACATTCCATTCCCGGTTTTCGCCTTTCACGCGATTAAACCGTAATTATCCTTTGAAACTGATCGGTCTAAGCTAAGGCTAAATTAAAGACCCATTAGGATTCTAATAGGTTATTTTAAACCTTCGTTCCAGAATAGGAGACCAGTAAAAGATACTTGCATTTGTTTGATTGAGGTTATTACTTGCTCAGGTAAATACTTTTAACTTATTTTCCGTTATACGGGCTTGGGTTACGGTATTTAAAATACCGCTTGGTTGGGCAATTGACCCCAACTCATTAGTAGTTGGGTATTATCAATGTGACCCGTTTAAAAATTGGTTTTGTTGGCTTTACGCCTTTGGGAGCTTAATGACCATGTCCCGGATATCCTTGGCATCATTTTACGAAATGGCCACGACCTTGACACGCGAGTGTAGGCGTACACCCGACAATGTGTCCATAATTATAAAGGTATAACCGTTGGTTTTCCCGCCACGGTTTTATGCTATGTGGTGTGTCAATTAACCTTAAACCCGGCACGACTCGGGCGACCGAACGCATAGTGAACATGTAATTCTTTTACAAGATTTAATTAATAAATTATCCCAAGTTATAAAGAGTTTGTGCCTTGTGCATTCAAATCAATTTTATTAAACATTTAACAAAAGTGTCGGTTGAATGTATTTAACAGTGTAAACAAAAGATTAAATGCAGGATCTACACGAAATAGGCTGGCCACTCCTTAGCATCGTTAGAGTCTCGCAAGCTTGGGATGCCAATATCTGTTGAACAATATTTCTATTTTTATTTTGATCCCCTGTGGATTTATTTCGACTATTTGTGATACTTGGATATTACAATCGATGGTTGAAATATAATCTATCTTTATGCTTCCGCTGTGCATTTAAATATTGTGGTTTGACTATATTATTGCCAACTACGTCACGGTAATCCCCCACCGGGCCCACCGGTGAAACACGTGGAAATCGGGGTGTGACATTAGCAATGCTAACCCTAATTTTCCAATTTGGGTGTAACCCAAATGAATGCTTCTCTGGCTTTAATCAAATCAATTTCAGATCATGTCAAAAACATCATAAAAATAAAAATAACAAACTGCAAGTATTGAAATATACGATACTTTTATCATATTTTTACCTCCAAGACTGTCAAACACGTTGTAAAACAGCCAGAAGACGCAAGGGGAGATGATACAACCCATTGCAGTCCCAATCACTTGGCTACCAAACATAGACCGGGGTGAAGCCAAGGTCATGTAACCAGTCTTGAAGTCCTGTGTTAAGTCGGAAGCGGTTGAGACGATGTTCTCATGACCCCACATGCTGCTAAGCCCGCCAGTACACCACCGTTTGACCCACCAGCCCACGCTCCAATCATAAATATCGCAAGCTTACCATAGGTCGATGCTAATGACCAGTCGGTGAGCCCGCATCCAAAAGCGTTACAGAACGCTAAAACCGGGGCGCATACGTAAATAGCAGCGACGTAGTACCACTTGAGCTGGTGGAAGATGTGTGGAAGACAGGAAGAGTGATAATGGAGACAATAGCAATGGTTAGTTAGCCAACTATTGCGATCCACATAGGAATCTGATCTTTGAGAAACAATCGAGTGCGTTTTTGGTCATCATAAGACAGGGAAGGAAGATCGGGCAATGAGATACCGGTAATGGCTTCTTCCGCTTTGGTTTTATCGTCATTGAAATGGCGATATAAGCCGGACAAAGTGTAATAAAGGAGCTTTACGAAGTTGTAGAGCCCGTCACCGAGGATCATGGCTAACAGCGTAAAGAAAATGATCTGAAATTAAACAGCCTGCATAAAGAAAACGATGCATATATAGCAACGCTAACCCTAAATTTTCCAATTTGGGTGTAACCCAAATGAATACTTCTCTGGCTTTAAACTTGCTGAGAAATAACAAACAATAAACTAAAGAAAAGATACAATTTCACACCTGATTTCAAAACCAGATGACTCACCATTTCGAATTGGTTGAATCCCCTTGATTCATGGGTGTACTCACAAATCACAAAAAAAAAAAAACAGATTTAGAAAATCGCAAATAACATACTTATGTTCACAAAAACGTCATGTCAAACCCGTTGAACCGGCCAATTTGCTTCTGATTGAGCGTTTTATTTTTTTTTTTTGTGGGAGAGAGTGAATGGATGGAAAAGATATACTCAGTTCGCCGAACATGGAAATCCTCTTTCTACCACATTAGAGATTGAAAATGAGGAAACCCTAAATCAAATGAAAACATTAAATGCGTCATAGAATAACCCAAATAAAAAAAACGAATTTGGGTGAACAACTTGAACTTGAAGAGTTTGTGCATTGTGCATTCAAATCAATTTTATTAAACATTTTACAAAAGTGTCGGTTGAATGTATTTACCAGTGTAAACTGACGTATTTTCCCAAAAGATTAAATGCAGGATCTACACGAAATATGTGACAACTCGAATTTCCAAGATTTCTATTACGCATTTATTGCACGTTTATTGATTGTTTATTTATTTGCTTGCACAATTAGTTGCTGTGAAACTGTAACGTTTTTGATTCAGTTAAGTATATGTGTAAATTATGAAAATTTTGTCAAATGTATGAATGTGGTGGTGAAACTGTGAACTATTTTGAGATGGTGTGCTATTGTAAATTATGATACTTAGGGATGCATAGAATAATTAGTGAAACTCTAATCATTGTTAACCCTAATCCCTTTTCACTAATCACTTTCACAAAAACCAAAACACTGTGTTCTCTAATCCCCTAGCAATCATCATCACCACCATCATTAGCACAAGACATTCATCACTCTTGATTCCTCTTTTTCTATAGAATCATTCAAGGTAAATGGTTATTGATTGTTTGATTATCCTTAATTCATGATTCTTGTAATTCTTGAAAACCCTAGTTTATCATATGACGGTTCTGTGTTTTCAATTGATGTTGAATATTGTGATGATGATGATTAGTTGTATGTTTGATGGATTGTTCCTGTAATGATTGTTGTTAGTGATCATAGGTTGATTGATTTGATTTCTGCCGTAATTATGAATGAAATTAGGGTTAGAAACACTGTTGAAGGTATGAATGTAACTGATACAATCGCAATGAAATGTTCGTATGTTTGATTTTCTGTCTGAGTTTTAAGTATTGATATATGTCCGACTTTTAAAACAAGTTAAGGGATCCGAGTTTTATAAGTTAGCATGGGTCCGAGTTTGTTATCAAACATATTGTCCGACGTTTATGTTTATAACATGTTATCCGAGTTTCTTAATGATGCCTTTGGTCCGATGTTTAACCCTAGCAAAAGGGGGGAGTCCGAGTTTTTGCTTGTCATAGTCTGAGTTTCTTAATCATGGGATGTCCGAATTTTATTAGCAAGATTTGAAGTGGTCCGGACTTTTATGTAGGACATGGGGTCCGACTTTTAAACATAGGAGAGTGGTCCGAGTTTGGCATAAGAACAAGGTGGGGATCCGACTTTTAAAGGCCACCTTGGTCCGAGTTTTGTATGCATAACATGAAGTCCGACCTTGTGAACCTTTGCCTCCCTTGTCCGAGTTTATTGGCCTCAAAACCCCCTCCCCTGTCCGAGTTTTAAGTAAGGGAATACCCCTGGTCCGAATTTCTTGCCATAGAAGGTTGCCGACCTTTTTCATGCACTGTTATGTCTGATTTTATGCTTTAAAACCCAGGTTACCCTGATAGTATGACTGGAAGTTCTAACTTTCACAATATGTTGTATGATGTTCGACCTTTGATGATACAATACTACAATTGAGATGCATAGACTGAATTCTATATGTTGAGCACGTACTGTATATGACTGTATGCTATTGAATGGAATTGCACGATCTCGTATGTGTGAACAATCTCGTCATATCATTCTGTACACCATCATCACACGGATTACAACTGTTGTTAAAGATACGAAAAAAACCCTAATTGAATGAAATCACTTATCTTGGATTTATGTGCAATTTACCTTAGGTCGTGAGTAACGGACTTAAACACTAATTAACCCTAGAAGCAATAACATACCGAGCAAACCAAGGTGAGTTCACACTTTTACTAAGGCATGGGATTCCCAGGGCACGGGAATTGGGATTGAAGGAATGAGATTGAATAGAATCGTACTTACACTGTTACTAGACTACCATACCATCGTCCTCGGTTGTGCAGGACACATACGTAAAACCTACGTATACATATGCTACTCGCTATCCTCGGTTGTGAAGGATACTCACGTAAAACCTACGTGAAATTATACTCACTACTGCCTCGGTTGTGTCAGGCACTTACGTAAAACCTACGTAAACCCCCGCGTACCCCTATCCTTGGTTGTGAAGGATTACTTACGTAAAACCTACGTAAACTTGTACGTGTTACTGTTCTCGGGATATGTAGAACACTTATGGTTACGAATAGTCTAGTGGATATACAACATGGGAAGCCCCCACCAATAGAACGCACTGTCGGCCCAGTAGAGCCACATGTTACATACGAACTTACTGTTACGCATTTACTTTCTGTGAACTCGCTCAACTAGTTGTTGATCCTCTGTTACATGCCTTGCAGGTCGTTAGATACATGGAGCTTGCACAGGGAGGAGCAGGTCGTCGTGGGCTTGGATCGTGATTATCTTATTAAACACTTATGACATTTCGTACTTAATTATGTTTGGTTTTGATTATACGCTTCCGCTAAACAGTGATAACTTACTTATGTTTTGAAACACCTTTCATATGGATTTGGTTTGGTTTAATGGCAAATACTTTGACTATATATATTGTTCTATATGATTGGTGGCTTGATCCTGGTCAGTCACGCTCCCAAGCGGTGATACTCCGCGGGTGGATTTTGGGGGTGTGACAAAATAGGCTGGCCACTCCTTAGCATCGTTAGAGTCTCGCAAGCTTGGGATGCCAATATCTGTTGAACAATATTTCTATTTTTATTTTGATCCCCTGTGGATTTATTTTGACTATTTGTGATACTTGGATATTACAATCGATGGTTGAAATATAATTTATCTTTATGCTTCCGCTGTGCATTTAAATATTGTGGTTTGACTATATTGTTGCCAACTACGTCACGGTAATCCCCCACCGGGCCCACCGGTGAAACACGTGGAAATCGGGATGTAACAGGTTGGTATCAGAGCCAACGTTGAGTGAATTAAACACTATCCTTATGTGTTTAATCTCAATGACACAATTGCACATACTCGAGTCTAGACAAGAATATAGAACAAATTCGAATTGTTATTCCAGTTTGTCTTTTATTGTTTATTGTGATTTAAAAATTTGTTAAGTAGGAAATATGCCACCAGCAATTAGAAGAGGAGGAAGAGGCAAAGGGCCGATCACTACTCACAATGATCACGAGGCCGGACCATCACATATGCGAGCTCCTTCCAGTACACGGAGCGAAGAACCTCAGAGGCGTAGGAGGAACCTCTTTGAGCCCGCAAGACGGTCTACCTCACACAGTTCGACACCTTCATACCGTCACTCTTTTGGACCAAATTCGGAGAATGAGCCCAGTAACCCTCAACCTTCTTTCATACCTCTCCAGCGTTCTGTTTCGCACCGTTCCTATGGCGATCCCACTCCTTTCTTCCAAGGCCAGTTCACCCCGGCTGATTACGTCCAAGAACCAATAGGTTATAACCCTTTAGGACCAGAAGATCACTTTTCCGAAGACAACGCGATGGATATGGACGAGGACACGGATCCCATCGGACCCGTAAGAGGTACTCCCAACCATCTTATCGAGATCTATGATGGGTCATCCTTTCATGGAACACCCTATCAGGGTCCCGACAGTTATCAGGCGAGGTTTAACCAGTGCGAGTGGTACTTTACACCCTCTCACCATTCATCACCTCACCAGCAGCAACAGCAACAGGATCCTTCCGAGGATTCGCGTTTCGTGGCAGTTATGCCACCGCCACCACCGCCACCAGTTCATCAAGCACCTCCAGATCCGCCAAGGCGTAGGAGATCAGGCGCGCGGATGTCCACCCGAGGAGGGGAATTTCACTTTAGCACCCCTCGCCACTCGAGTGCAAGTCATTTTCCGCCACTGCCTGAAGAACCACAATTGGGTGAACCTTCGAGCCATCCTGTAGAGGTGAATTCTGCACCAGTTGCACCACCTCCACCACCATTCGGCTATGATAACCCGATACCTGCGTACGCCGGTTCCACCGCGTACAACCCGTTTGAGTTGCCGACTCACACTCACTATAATTATGCGGACGCCGACCCATATGTGGTAGCGGCCAATTACAAAGCCCTCCATCCCGAAGGACCTTATGGAAATCCTTGGGGATTAGGATACGCAGCTCATGGGTATCCAGCACCTACTAGAACTCCGGTTCAACAACCGTCGCAGCAGCCACATTTTTCTCCACCGGAGTAGGAAGAAATCCTTCACCATTTAAATAGGGTAGAACGAGACTTTGAGCAAGAACGTAAGAACAATCGTGGATTCCTTAAAGGCCTAGCAAACCTGCTAAAGGGGAAGAAGAAGCGAGATCATTAGTCTTTATATGTTCTATTGTATTTCCTATTTTAAATCAAGTCCCTGTGTGGACATCTATTTGTTTTAGTCCCTGCGTGGACAATTGTCTTTCAGTCCCTACGTGGACTTATGTTTTGTTCCTGTGCGGACATCTATCCTTGTATTTGGTCCCTGCGTGGACTTGTTTTCTGTAAACCTATGCGTAGGTATTTGTCTATTGAAAGTCCCGTTTAGGGCAGCGTGTAATCATTATTCTGATTAATGGAATGTTAAGTTTATAAATTTCATTTTTGTCATTCTAATACATTATTATATGAAATAAATTAAAAATTTATTCCTTTTAAATAAGTCTGCCTAAATAAAGAATCTTAAAAGGTGAGACCTAGCCTGGTGTCATTTTAAGACCCGGCCAAGATGGTGAGACCTAAGTAAAAGATTCAGATTCCTGTTAACCTCTGTAAACATGTCAACATTCTTGGCAAATGTGATTCATTAAAATCACACGCGTCATTCTTATATAAGAATCCTTCAAAGGATTCCAAAACCCAAATTAGTGATTTGCAAATCATGGGTTAAATTGTCAATTAAGATGATCATTTATCAAAACATCCATTAGTGATATAGTGCCTACGGGCCATATTTATTGTCATATAAGACAAAAGACAGTTGCGGTCTATGACTCCCTGTCGGAAAAGGTAAAAGAACTCTGGTTCAAACCTTCATGCCTTGATTCTCTGAAATCCTGGCTACTAATATATATAAAACGTCCTTGTGACTAGGCTTTTGTGCCACTAACAATATTATTTGTAATTAGGATAAGTTATATTCAAATCCTAAATAAAAGTGAGTAACAAATTAACCAAATATGGTCTATGTTTACCATGGTTAATGAATTGCCATAAAAGACAATTCCATAATAAACTCCTAAATAAAATTCTGTCATATTCTTTGTAGCAGATCAAGATCTCAATGGCTGACCCAAATGAAGTTAATAGTCATTCAAAGGAGGATGACAATGATAACGCCCAAATTCATATAACGGGCGCAGAACTAAAAGCTTTGGTAGACAACGCTGTGAAGACGGCCTTAGAACGGCAATATGAAGAATACAGCGAGTCTCGAAGCAGGACCTTATCTACGCCACACTCGAAGCCAAGAACCCATTTTAAATCTCACAGCAAACCACCCTCGAACCCGTCTAAACCTAAGAAGGATGACGATCGACACTCATCAAATGAGAATAGTGTCCGTCCCAAGAAATTTGTGTTCACCGATGCACCTCGCCCCAAAGGTTGCACGTATAAGTACTTTGTTTCCTGCAAACCCCAGATTTTACAGAGGAAAAAGGCGCGGTGGATTGTATGACCTGGTTAGACGAAATGCACATTGTCGTGGACATCAGTGGTTGTGCTGAGAGAGATGTGGTGAAGTTTGTATCGCAGTCGTTCAAAGGTGAAGCCCTAGCTTGGTGGAGATCATTGGTTCAAGCCTCTGGGAAGGCTGTTTTGTATAGCATGTCATGGGAGGAATTTATTGCTTTCATCAAAGAAAACTACTGCCCTCAGCACGAGGTTGAGAAGATAGAATCTGATTTCCTATCATTGGTCATGATGAACCTGGATTGCCAGGCTTATCTCACGACTTTCAACACTCTGTCAAGATTGGTTCCGTACCTTGTGACACCGGAACCCAAACGGATCGCGCGTTTCATTGGGGGTTTGGCCCCAGAGATAAAAGCTAGCGTGAAGGATTCTAGGCCTGCTACCTTCAGGTCCGTGGCAGATATATCTCTGTCTCTCACACTTGATGCAGTGAGACAGAGATCGTTAAGAAATGCTGATAGTGAGAAAAGAAAACGTGAAGATGATGATTCACATAGGTCAAACAAGAAGCACCGGGGGAATCGTGACCACAAGAAAGGGTCAGAGAACAAGAAGAATGACCGACAGTCGGGCGATAAGCCCATGTGCAAGGTTTGTCAGAAGCACCATTTCGGAAGGTGCAGGTATGAAAAGAAATCCCAGCCGAAAGCATGTGGGATTTGCAAGTCCTCCGAGCATAGGACTCTTGAGTGCAAGAAACTCAAGGATGCAACTTGTTATAGTTGCAACGAGAAAGGGCACATCAAGACTAACTGCCCAAAGATAGTGAAGAAGGCTGAAGAGGGGAAAAAGACCAATGTGAGGGTCTTTCAGATGAATGTTCAAGAGGCTATCCAGAACGACAACGTCATAACCGGTACGTTTCTCATTAATGATGTATTCGCAAGAGTATTGTTTGATTCTGGAGCAGATAAATCCTTTGTGGATGATAAGTTCTGTGAGTTATTAAAATTGCCTTTTAAAACCTTGGATGTGAAATATGAAGTAGAACTAGCTGATGGGACTATGGGAACAGTCTCAACTGTTTTAGATGGGTGTGTTATATCCATTAGGAATCACTCATTTCCTTTATCCCTGTTACCCTTTAAACTCGCTAGTTTCGACGTAGTGTTGGGTATAGATTGGTTATCGCATAACCAAGCCCAAATCGTGTGCAACAAGAAACAAGTGGTAATCAAGACTCCGTCTGGAGAACCACTTACCATTCAGGGAGATACTCGACATGGATTGCCTGCACAAGTATCTATTCTAAAGGCATCCAGATGTTTGAAGAAAGGATGTGTCATTTATATGGCACAGGTGACTATTGGGGAGGAGAAACCCAAGATTGAAGACATCCCAGTCATCTCTGACTATCCTGAAGTTTTCCCGGAAGAACTGCCTGGTTTGCCACCAGATAGGCAAGTGGAATTCAGTATCGACATCATTCCAGGAGCCGCGCCTATTGCCAGAGCACCGTATAGATTGGCACCCACGGAAATGAAAGAATTGAGGACACAGCTAGATGATCTGCTAGCCAAAGGTTTCGTTAGACCAAGTTCATCTCCTTGGGGAGCACCAATCTTGTTCGTCAAAAAGAAAGATGGTTCGATGCGTCTATGCATCGATTACCGTGAACTTAATAAAGTTACAATCAAGAATAGGTACCCTTTGCCCAGGATCGAAGATCTGTTCGATCAGTTGCAAGGAGCGAGCTACTTTTCCAAGATTGACCTAAGGTCAGGCTACCATCAATTGAAGGTCAAGGACGAAGATGTGCACAAAACCGCATTTAGGACTCGCTATGGTCATTTCGAGTTCCTAGTGATGCCTTTTGGGCTCACTAATGCACCTGCCGCATTCATGGATCTCATGAATCGTGTTTGTAAGCCTTATTTGGATAAATTTGTCATTGTCTTCATCGATGACATCCTCATCTATTCAAAGAGTCAAGCTGACCACGAGAAGCATCTTCGATGTATCCTTAAATTGCTTCATCAAGAAAAGCTTTATGCCAAGTTCTCTAAATGTGAATTTTGGCTACGAGAAGTCCAATTCCTTGGTCATGTAGTCAGCGAGCGTGGTATCCAAGTGGATCCCGCCAAAGTTGAAGCCGTCATGAATTGGCAGGAGCCGAAGACACCTACGGAGATTCGTAGTTTCCTAGGTCTAGCAGGATACTATAAACGCTTTATCGAAAATTTCTCAAGAATTGCTGCACCCCTAACTTCTTTAACTAGAAAGAGTATAAAGTTTAATTGGGGTCCTAAGCAGCAAGAAGCTTTTGATATCCTCAAACAAAAGCTGAGCAATGCTCTAGTGTTGACATTGCCGGAAGGAATGGAAGAATTTGTCATATATTGTGATGCATCACACACTAGTATGGTTGTGTGCTTATGCAGAGGGGCAAGGTGATTGCCTATACTTCACGACAATTAAAAGTGCATGAAAAGAATTACACCACCCATGACTTGGAGTTGGGTGCCATTGTATTTGCACTAAAGCTATGGAGACATTATTTGTATGGCATTAAATTTGTGATCTATTCCGATCACAAGAGCCTCCAGCACCTGTTCAATCAGAAAGATTTAAATATGAGGCAGCGACGTTGGATGGAAACTCTGAACGATTATGACTGTGAAATAAGATACCATCCAGGCAAGGCGAACGTAGTCGCAGATGCCTTGAGCAGAAAAGAAAGAGTGAAACCAATAAGGATCAATGCCAAGAGCATTGAAATCAAGAACAGTCTGAATGAGAGATTGTTAGCTGCACAGAAAGAAGCTATGTTAGAAGCTAACTATCCTAACGAAAAGCTAGGAGTAACTGAAGAGCAGTTATCCTATGGCAAAGACGGAATTCTGAGATTGAATGGAAGGATATGGGTTCCTGTTTATGGGGGTCTTCGTGACGTTATCCTTCAGGAAGCCCACAGTTCCCGATATTCCGTTCATCCTGGAGCTGATAAAATGTACCAGGACTTGAAGGCAAACTTTTGGTGGATAGACTTGAAGAAGTCTATAGCCACCTACGTAGCAAAGTGTTTGACTTGTGCGCAAGTAAAAGCTGAACATCAAAAGCCGTCAGGCTTGCTACAACAGCCCGAACTTCCCGAGTGGAAATGGGAAATGGTGACGATGGATTTCATCACCAAGTTGCCAAAGACAAAGAAGGGAAACGATACAATATGGGTAATAGTTGATAGACTGACTAAATCAGCACATTTCCTACCCATAAAGGAGACTCATAGCTCCGATATACTAGCCCAGTTGTTTGTAGATAAGATTGTAGCCCTTCACGGCGTGCCTGTGTCTATCATCTCTGATAGAGATACCAGATACACGTTACACTTTTGGAAAAGTTTCCAACAATCTTTGGGCACACGTTTGAACTTCAGTACGGCTTACCACCCTCAGACAGATGGACAGAGTGAGCGTACAATCCAAACATTGGAAGACATGCTTCGTGCATGTGCGATCGACATAGGTGGTAGTTGGGATAACCACCTACCATTAGTCGAATTCTCCTATAACAACAGCTACCATACAAGCATTAAGGCTGCACCTTTTGAAGCTCTATATGGTAGAAAGTGTAGAACGCCCGTTTGTTGGGCAGAAGTTGAAGATGTCCAGATGACAGGACCTAATATAATATTTGAAACGACGGACAAGATTGTCCAAATTCGCGATCGATTGAAAGCTGCCCGAGACAGACAGAAGAGCTACGCAGATTTGAAGCGTAAGCCTTTCAATTTCGAAGTAGGCGACAAGGTTTTGCTTAAGGTATCACCCTGGAAGGGGGTGATGCGATTCGGTAAGAAAGGCAAGTTAAGCCCGAGATATATTGGACCATTCGAAGTAATCGAACGTGTCAGATCGGTTGCCTATAAGTTAAACTTACCGGAAGAGCTCAGTGGTATCCACAATGTGTTCCACATCTGCAATCTAAAGAAGTGTTTCGCTGATGAATCACTAGTTATACCACATACAGATGTACACATCGATGAGAGCTTAACGTTCGTTGAAAAACCTGTGTCGATCGAGGATCGACAGGTTAAGAAACTTCGCAGGAAGTATATACCGATTGTGAAGGTAAAATGGGATGCCCGTAGAGGTCCCGAGTACACGTGGGAGGTAGAGTCCACGATGAAAGAAAAGTACCCTCAGTTATTTCAATAAATCTCGAGGTCGAGATTTCTTTTAAGGGGGTGAGAATGTAACACCTTGAAAATTTGTGTCCAATAAATAAACGACACGTGTCACTTACGACAAAAGTATTATAAACCCGGATCTAATTAAAGATGTATGGTAGGATTTTTGAACATGTCGACATGTTAATTTATACCTCTGAACGACTTCATTATAAATCCCAAGACCCTAACATGATTAACAAACATCTAAAATACCTTAATCCGGTGATTACTAAAAATGATGAATGCCAAATTTGCAAGAATGGATCCTATGAAAATAATGCACGTTAAATCTTCATTCATGAATCCTATCATTCTTCAAATTCAATTATGTTGCATGATGGGGTAGACAACTGTACAAGCATGGGTTAAAGGCATTTTACTGGTAATTCATGGCCAGAAATCATTCATATCAAGTTGTCTGTTCAAATGCATGAAAGGTTATATTTTTGCTTCTGACAAGGGCTTACGGACCGCAAGGGTCCTGCCTTACGGTCCGTAAGGTGCGAAAGGTTAAAATTTTTCTCTGTCAAAGGCTTACGGACCGCAAGGGCCTTGCCTTACGGTCCGTAAGGGATGCCCAGCGACAGCAGCTTGGCTGTTGGCTGTTGTAAACGGTAAAACAGCATGGTAAGATATTTTAAGAGACATGGGCGACCCCTAACCCATCCTAAACATTAGGAGACACTTGTAAATGATCTCGATCACCCCATAGACTTAGTTGTCACCTTTTTGGAGGATTTAGAACACTATAAAAGGCCAATGTGTTGCAACCAAGTTCTTCACACCTTCATTCTGCTTTCTGATCATTTCTGAGGCTCAAGCATTCTCTCTAAGCTTCACAAGTCGTGCATAGGACTCTTGTAAGTATGTTTAACCCTTTGTGGTTTAGTTTTTGCTTAGTTATAGCTTAAAAGTCAATCCGTCATAATTAACGATTAACTTAACGGTTAATCACAAATGGTCCAGTGATTAGCCGAATCAAAGGTAGTTATATGTTGGTAATCATGTGGGCTTTAAACCCTTAAAAGGGCACCCTCTGATTCCCACTCTAACTAGTCCAAATGTCGAGTCAAACTTGCTTAGAAAAAGTCAACAGAATGCTAAATTGTGATTTTATGCATAATCAGTAATGTAGATGACGTGTAACCTATTTTAACACTCATACAACATGATAATAAGTATATTAACTAGTCTAAGTTTGTTTGATCCGACCATTTACTATTTTAACCCGGTTCGGAACCGAAAGACGCAAAACTTTGACTTTTGCTTTGACTTCAGTTCTGATCCGTTTTGGCATGATTTAGATATGCCTTAGGACTCTCTTAGGACCAGGTTACATGATGATATAACCCTCTGTGACCGGTTCGTTGTTTGTCCGAGTCTTTCACACATTTCCGTTAAAAGCTCAAAAGTTGACCATAACGCCCTTTTTACTTTAAAACGAGAATTTTTGATATGTGAAAGGACAATAACCTTAGTTACTGATTTCTAAGCATGTCCCTAAAATTTCACGTCAATCCGAGGTCTAGAATAGGAGTTATGCTAAATAGCGCAATTACGGAAACTTTAGTAATTAAACGGCGCAATTAGCATAAAACCTATCTAAACCCAAATTTCGACACCAAACCTTTTACACACTAATATAAAATAATATTTTGAGATTTTTTAAAGATTTTTAATTATTTTTAACCTGCTCATAACCTGTGGTTATGGCATCGATTCGGTAATTACCGAATATACCCTTTTCGGACATAACTTGAGTTCTACATGGTATTTTGACCCGATTCCAGTTGCTACTGATTTTAGATAATAAATAGAGTATTTTGGACTTTATAAATTGTTCGGAAAACTCAGATTTCATGTAGAACTCGGAAACCTCTTTTATAACCTTTAAAATGACCAAAATACCCCTACGAGGCGTATATTGGATTTAAACTCGTTACGGGCATAATGGAAGGTATCCTACTGATACCACAACCTCTTTAGAGCATAATAAATTAGGAAACCTGTGTAGGACTCTTACGGTTACCCGTTACGCCTTTTGCGCGCACGGTTCGGTTTATGTAACTAGTTTACATAAGCTAGCCGAAACAGGTCAAACCTTATCGTTTTTACTTCAAAATCCAGAGAGTGGTTATATTACCCATATAAAACAAGTCTTCAAACTTGTTGGGTCCAAACCACATTCCATTCCCGGTTTTCGCCTTTCACGCGATTAAACCGTAATTATCCTTTGAAACTGATCGGTCTAAGCTAAGGCTAAATTAAAGACCCATTAGGATTCTAATAGGTTATTTTAAACCTTCATTCCAGAATAGGAGATCAGTAAAAGATACTTGCATTTGTTTGATTGAGGTTATTACTTGCTCAGGTAAATACTTTTAACTTATTTTCCGTTATACGGGCTTGGGTTACGGTATTTAAAATACCGCTTGGTCGGGCAATTGACCCCAACTCATTAGTAGTTGGGTATTATCAATGTGACCCGTTTAAAAATTGGTTTTGTTGGCTTTACGCCTTTGGGAGCTTGATGACCATGTCCCGGATATCCTTGGCAGCATTTTACGAAATGGCCACGATCTTGACACGCGAGTGTAGGCGTACACCCGACAATGTGTCCATAATTATAAAGGTATAACCGTTGGTTTTCCCGCCACGGTTTTATGCTATGTGGTGTTTCAATTAACCTTAAACCCGGCACGACCCGGACGACCGAACGCATAGTGAACATGTAATTCTTTTACAAGATTTAATTAATAAATTATCCCAAGTTATAAAGAGTTTGTGCCTTGTGCATTCAAATCAATTTTATTAAACATTTTACAAAAGTGTCGGTTGAATGTATTTACCAGTGTAAACTGACGTATTTTCCCAAAAGATTAAATGCAGGATCTACACGAAATAGGCTGGCCACTCCTTAGCATCGTTAGAGTCTCGCAAGCTTGGGATGCCAATATCTGTTGAACAATATTTCTATTTTTATTTTGATCCCCTGTGGATTTATTTCGACTATTTGTGATACTTGGATATTACAATCGATGGTTGAAATATAATCTATCTTTATGCTTCCGCTGTGCATTTAAATATTGTGGTTTGACTATATTGTTGCCAACTACGTCACGGTAATCCCCCACCGGGCCCACCGGTGAAACACGTGGAAATCAGGGTGTGACATTAGCAATGCTAACCCTAATTTTCCAATTTGGGTGTAACCCAAATGAATGCTTCTCTGGCTTTAATCAAATCAATTTCAGATCATGTCAAAAACATCATAAAAATAAAAATAACAAACTGCAAGTATTGAAATATACGATACTTTTATCATATTCTTACCTCCAAGACCGTCAAACACGTTGTAAAACAGCCAGAAGACGCAAGGGGAGATGATACAACCCATTGCAGTCCCAATCACTTGGCTACCAAACATAGACCGGGGTGAAGCCAAGGTCATGTAACCAGTCTTGAAGTCCTGTGTTAAGTCGGAAGCGGTTGAGACGATGTTCTCATGACCCCACACGCTGCTAAGCCCGCCAGTACACCACCCTTTGACCCACCAGCCCACGCTCCAATCACAAATATCGCAAGCTTACCATAGGTCGATGCTAATGACCAGTCGGTGAGCCCGCATCCAAAAGCGTTACAGAACGCTAAAACCGGGGCGCATACGTAAATAGCAGCGACGTAGTACCACTTGAGCTGGTGGAAGATGTGTGGAAGACAGGAAGAGTGATAATGGAGACAATAGCAATGGTTAGTTAGCCAACTATCGCGATCCACATAGGAATCTGATCTTTGAGAAACAATCGAGTGCGTTTTTGGTCATCATAAGACAGGGAAGGAAGATCGGGCAATGAGATACCGGTAATGGCTTCTTCCGCTTTGGTTGTATCGTCATTGAAATGGCGATATAAGCCGGACAAAGTGTAATAAAGGAGCTTTACGAAGTTGTAGAGCCCGTCACCGAGGATCATGGCTAACAGCGTAAAGAAAATGATCTGAAATTAAACAGCCTGCATAAAGAAAACGATGCATATATAGCAACGCTAACCCTAAATTTTCCAATTTGGGTGTAACCCAAATGAATGCTTCTCTGGCTTTAAACTTGCTGAGAAATAACAAACAATAAACTAAAGAAAAGATACAATTTCACACCTGATTTCAAGACCAGATGACTCACCATTTCGAATTGGTTGAATCCCCTTGATTCATGGGTGTACTCACAAATCACAAAAAAAAAAAAAAAAACGGATTTAGAAAATCGCAAATAACATACTTATGTTCTCAAAAACGTCATGTCAAACCCGTTGAACCGGCCAATTTGCTTCTGATTGAGCGTTTTTTTTTTTTTGTGGGAGAGAGTGAATGGATGGAAAAGATATACTCTATTCGCCGAACATGGAAATCCTCTTTCTACCACATTAGAGATTGAAAATTAGGAAACCCTAAATCAAATGAAAACATTAAATGCGTTATAGAATAACCCAAATAAAAAAAAATGAATTTGGGTGAACAACTTGAACTTGAAGAGATCCTTTATCATGGTTTGGTTTGTAACTGAAGATCAAGAACTAAGAAATTGATTCACATAGCAAAAACCTATAAAAATAACATAAAAGTAGGGATGATTTATTTATCTGATTGAATAACATCATCAACCCCAATTTGAAACCCTAACTTGCAGGTTGAATAGGTTGTGGTAGAATTGAGTAGGCAATTCAACTGAGTGGTAAGCACATGACCGCCATGGCAGCAAAACGAACAGACACTAAACTTTATAGTGTTCAGGGGAAGCGAGGAAGATGACCGCCTAGTAGCAAATGAAGCTTCTTGTTGTTGGTTTTGTGTGCGTAAACAATAGATGGATTTTGGTAATCCCAGGGTACAAATTCTGTAAATACGTAAACAGACAATGAACTATATACAATTATATTTGTTGAAATCAAATGTGATGAATTACTTACGGAGGACGTCCATGCTTCAATTCAAAATCCAAGCGTTGGTATATGAAGTTGGAGGTGGTTCGCGGTTGTAGTAGCAAGGATTCAGGAGGAGAAACAGGAGAGTGGGGTAATTGGCTAACTGCTCTCGTAAAAAAAAAACAGTCAAATTCTTAAGGTAACCGCCTAGTTATTATGGCTGAAATTTAATCTCGGAATTACCTACCTTCAATCAACAGTCCAAATCAATCCCAAAACGGTTAAAGGTGACATTTAGGTGGTTGAGTTGTGGAGATAGTGGGCAGCAAAAGGTGGAGGTAACCACCAGCTGCGAAAACCGACAATAACCGCCGGGAACCGCCACAAGAGCGGTTACTTTTGTGAGTTTAAACGGACGATATTTAATCTCAGCCGGATCCAACGGTGGAGATTAAATAGAGAGTTGGTTAGACTTAATGGGTTTAATATATGTATATATATATATATATATATATATAATTCAACTAACTGCCATTCTTCCCTTATGCACGTAAAGGTTTCATGATACCATCAACCTTCGTATCAACGTATATCTTTCTACCATTTTTAAGTCAAGCTTACACATTCCATGGGATTTATCTTTTGCTTTCTAACATTTATATGCCTCTCTACACTGATTAGTTTCAACTACCCAAATAAAGTTCTGAAGGGGTATGGTTTCAGATCTCGCACTAAAGCGAACGCGAGTGACCATCACCCTTATCAAATACTCCCATCAACAAGGATTTATCTGCGTCCATGCTGGCACGCGCGAACGCAGTTAACTGTTCCAATCGGTCTAGTGATGAGAAAATGGTTGTTTTCATCACAACAAGGGATGCGGTAACAACTGTGGTTACCACTAACAGCGATGTGGCCCAGCACCTGCAACCTAAAGATACTTTCGTCATGACAAAGGACGCAGAAACAACCGCGGTTACCGCACATGGCGATGCGGCCCAGCACCACATCCTACTGACGACGCGATTGGGACTGAGACTTTGACTTAAGTGTCCAAAACAGCAAGTGGCACTGACAACAGTCACCTGTCCAGCCCACATGTATGGAACGCTGGCGAACAGACTGACAGCCACAGCAGGACGTGGCATCATCTCCGCGACCTACGCGCCTGACATACCTACAAAGGGTTGCGCGTTGTCAGTCTAGCCACTCAATTACCCTCCTTCACTCTTCGGCTATAAATACCCATACCGGACTAGGTTTGAGGTATCGCTTATCTGCTTTCTCTCACACTTACTACACACACACACTTTGCTCTCAAGCAAGTACTGATTCTCACGCCGGAGAGTGGTAACAAGGAGCACCCCACCCCATCCTCATTGTTACGAGTCACGGTGTGTTTCCTTGTGCAGGAGACAGGTCAGCGGACGATCCAGACGACGATCCTCGAAAAGAAGAGATTAACCCTACTTGACGAGACCAGTGAATTAACCTCCCCGGTTAACCACTGTTTCATCAAGTTCATATCCTTTAATGATAATGAGGTGGCAATCTATTGTGGGAGTTTGAGGATCAAATTCCGACACCACCTGATTTACTCGTGTTTTACCTCTATTATCCCTTATGTTGGTTGTGGTATTGGTAGATGAGGGACGCCCAACGGTGGTGTACACCATTTTTTTCAATACATTTCAACTATTAAGATATATCCCTCTTTAGAATTTGGGGAAAGTGTATGAACTCATCTCGACACCTAGAACTTCTTGCTTGCAAGTTCTTCTCCTAGAACTTTTTAAATGATATTACGCTTTTAACCCAAATCTATTTAATCTTTTACTTTAACGCAAAAGTTTTCTTTTTTTGCAATTTAACCTCACAACTTTTTTACTTTCAACTTTGGTCCCCCACACTTTTCATATTTCACATATTTTTCGTTTTACGTTTTGTTTTAAATTTTGCGAGTTATCACGGCGTAACGTGCGTGTGTGGTTCAACATTTTTACATTTCGTTTTACGCTTCGTGCTCAAATTTATGAGTTAACACAGTTCAACGTGCATGTGTGGTTCAACGTTTTTACGTTCTCTGTTTTTTTCCCGTTTGACAGGCTCGTTACAACGCGTGGGGTCCTAAATCGACTTAATTATTACTTTCTATGTTTTACATTGCAGACTAATTTTTATTCACATTAACACCCCGTAACTTCCATATTGGTTGTCGTTGGTGATGGTAGCCTTGATGCTATTAGGCATAGTTTTATGCCCCGGCCACATTGTGGCGGGTGTTAAATTTTGTTCTTACTGAAATAATAGCAGGATGCCCGCGTGATGCGGCAGGAACGACACATCGAATTGCAATACGCGTTTTTTGTCAGTTTTCTTATTCATAGAATATTTATCGTAGCATAATTGTGATAGATATACATCAAAAGCGAAGTACTCGGGTAATCCATATTATTGTGTTGTGCATGGTTCGGCCGGTTCAGTTATTATCCTCAACCGAAGCCGAAACCAAAGTCATCGGTTAGTCTAATTTATTAACCAATCAGTTTTCGGTTAATCACTTCGGTTTGTTCGGTTAGATTGACGGTTTTTTGTTTGGTTCATTTAACTTCAGTTAATAGCAAAAACAAACTTGGGCTAAAACTTTTGCTTAGAAATATATGAAATTGAGGTATAAATACATGAAATTAAAGTATAAATATAGGAAATGTAGATATAAAATACGAAATATATGCACCGGGGGTATACAGGCTAAGAAATATACGAAAATATGGATGATTCGGTTCGGTTCAACTAATTTTGGTTAATCGAGAGTACAAAAAAATTGATAACCGGTTTTGGTTAATTCGGTTTTCAGTTAGTTTAGTTTTTGGTTGATTTCGGTTCGGTTTCATCTGTTTTCGGTTTGGATTAGTTTAATGATTTAGTTATTGCTTACCAATAACCAATTTTGGTTAATAATCGATAGTTACACGCGTGATGCTGCAGGAAACCCAAACATTGCCACAATGTGCAGTGTTCGGCTAGTTAGATTATTATCCTCAACCAAAATCGAGGTCATCAATTAGTCTATTTTATTAACCCGTCCGTTTTCAATTAATCGGTTTGTTTTATTCAGTTAGGTTGATGGTTTTTGGTTTTTGGTTTGATTCATTTAATTTCGGTTAATAGCCAAAATCAAACTTAGGCTAAAATTTTTGATAGTACATGAAATTTAGGTATAAATACATGAAATAGAGTCATCTTAGGCGAAAATTATGTATGTTTTAAGGGCATGTTTGGCTAAGCTTTTCCAACCCAATTTATGATTTATTGACTTAATCAAAAAGCTAAAAAGGAGTTTTAGTGTTTGGTAACCTAAAAGTCATTTTCAAAATGACTTTTTGAGAAGGAGAAAAAGTCATCAAAAAGTCATTTTTGAGGGATAGATTGGAGTGATTGGTGTTCGTTTGTAAATATGTAATTTTCTTGTAGTTTGTTTTTGTCGGCCCGACTTGGGTTGGCGGTTTGTTAATGAAGTTTACCTTTCAAAAAAAAAAAAAAAAATCATTTTTGAGAAGTTAGTATGTTGTGACTTTTTGAACTAACTTATTGACTTATTAGCTTTTAGTCATTTTACATCAATAAGCTAAGCCAAACACTTTGTAAAAAAATAACTTATTGACTTATTGACTTTTCCCACCCTATAAGCTTATTCAAACACTTTTTTAAAAACTTCTTTTCAAAAAGTAATAAGTCAATAAGTTCTTTTACACAAAAAGTCCTTTTTAGGTAAAATAAGCTTAAAACATGCCCTAAATTGACTCATCTTAGGCGAAAATTATGTATGTTTTAAATTGAGTCATCTTGTAGTCTATTTACGCCTTTTCCAATTACCTCAAGTATATGAACACGATATTGTTAAAATGTAGCTAGAAACAACCCTTGTGTTGACGTTCTTAAAAAGCAGCTACATCTTATCCTACTCTCTTGTTTGTTTTTGTGTTGGATAAAAGTTTCTGAAACTTAAAAAAGAAGTTATGAATTTTATAGGTCTAATGATTTAGTATTGATTTACATAGATTAAAAATCACTGGTAACTATTTGACTTATTTAATTTTTTTTAAATATTACTTACGATTTAAACTAATTAAAACTAGAGGTGCTAAAAGGGTCGTGTTTATAGGTTGGCTGGTTGAACCCGAACATGACCCGAATCTGAAAATTGTGTCAAACATGTGAGCCCGAACGCTTTCGGATATTTACCGTTCGACACGAACCCGACCCATTCAACAAAATACAAATATAGTTTAATTATAAAGTCTTATGTCAATTTATCTTTTAAGTTTTAGATTTTAGCATAAACCATCCAATCAACTTAGTTTAAGACATAAAACACACACTAAGAAAATAAACAAAAAAATTAATGGGTTAAACGCGTGAACCTGTTGGGTTGACACAAATCTGACTCATTTAGCTAACCATATTTGCGGGTCCGACCAGAAAAAAAAAGACCCGAAACCATTTACACTAAATCCAAACCTATGAGTTTCTTGTTAAATTCGTGTCGTGTCGTGTCATGTCGGAAATAGTAGTGTTAGAACTTTAGATGGACATCTTAAAAAACTCTCAAATACCCGGCCCAAATAGAAGTCCAATCTTGGAGGCTGGACTCTTGAGCTTTACCACATCCCAAAAATCCCTTCACTAGGTTCTTGATACCCTGGCCTTCTGTATACATCTTCAAGCTAAAACCCACATAAAAAAATGGCTTTTTCTCCCAAGTTTCTTCAAAGAGTATCAAGATCACTCAATTCCATAAACAACTGCCGATTATTATCATCTTCTATAGATTCTAGGGTTCTTTTTCAACATTCAGAGGCTGCTAGTCGCCCTTGTTCTTCCTTTGTTCATAACAATAACCACTGTCATGTTTTCAGTAGAGATTTCTGTTCCCGGACCTCTAGTTTTGACCAGATTAATTCTCAAGGACCTGCTGCCATTGATTACAGGTTTGTTATTTGATCATTCACTCTTTGTTGGTGACCTTTATTCTGTTCTGTCATACACTGTACCTAGGTTAGTTTTGTATAAATTTTGGTCTGATTAACGTTAATGTATTGATGATTGAACTCTGTACTAATGATTACAATTTGGTACTGATAAATAGGATGAAAGCATTACATTAGTTCCAAATTGAAAGTTCCTGGTTTGTTAAAAATAAGTTTTAAATTTGTTTGTAATGTAACGATACTGAAAAGATTAACCTGAACCACGGTAACACCTTAGCAAAATCCCACATCCGCGCCTGAGAGATTCTTGGTTCATAATGAATGCCATGCCTCTTGAATCAACAACGCGTTTTGGGCGCATTGGTTGTGGAACACATGAAAACTCCAAAACCAAATCCGTGAGCTAAGTAGTTAATGCGGTAAAATATCGGATATCGGTCAAGGACCGATATTTGAGATATCGGTTATCGTGGTGGGATATCGGTAATTTTAATATCATGCTAAATTTATATATATAGCAATTTAACACTAACAATTGTAACAATTAAGAACTGACTAAGACTTAAGACACTAACATTTAACAATAACAACTAACAATTAAGACTTAAAACACTAATAGCAGCAATAAGAAGAAAAATGAACGGTAGAAATAAGAAGAATGGTACTGATATCGGGAAAATCGGTGATTTATCGATCAAATATCGGTCCTATATCGGTCAAATATCAGACAATATCGCTGATATTATCGGTACCGATATTCTGACCAATATTTTGTACTGCTATCTCGGCGGGGGACTGATAACCGGTATATCACTAATATATCGGGATATTAACTACATAGTCCATGAGTTCATGGATGAGCAACCCATCTTCTACTTTTCACATCCCAGATGCACGTTGTATGATATATTCTAGAATGTGGGCACCTATCTTTTTTTTGTACGTTTTTACCCCATGTGTGATGTGTTTCATGTTTCGTTTTGAAAAGTTGGTTGATTTGTATTAAAAGAGAAACGGTGCTCATATAATTAGATCAACCTGCATCACTTTGATTAAGGAAGGCAACCATTATAAAATTTTTCAGTTATCTATTGTTTTGTAATAGGAAGAAGTTGAAATTGCTAATAGTTAATGTGCATACAGTGCTTTGCTACAGGAGGATGAATTTCATAAACTAGCCGATGCAACAATTCAAGATTTGTTGGAGAAGATAGAGGTAACCATCTTAGTGTAAAGTGCTTAAACTTTTCCAAATTTCGTTGCTTATGTATTCCTTTAATTTTTAGTTTTTTGATTTGATGGTTAGATAGGCTCTTCATAAGCTAGATACAAAGAAGCATTACCATTAATATAAACCACCTTTCTTTATCCAACTGAATCAAATTGCTTACGTATTCCTGTTGACCTCATTCATACATTGTGAATGTTTAGCCTCGGTATAATCGTTGCTGAAGTTCCTGTGCTCCTTAGTTGCTAGTTTAGCAGTTTTACATGATAACCCAACGCCAATTTTAGTAAAAATGGGTTGGATGCTACTTGTTAATGACTCAAGTTTTTTTTTCTTCCATTTAACCCCATGTCCATAACAACGCTATAGGCAAGGTTTAAAAGAACGGAAACGAGTTTTGAAGCGTTTTCCCTTCGCCTCACGAGGCGTAAGCCCGAGGCGGAATTAAAAAATAAATATAAAAATTATATATCTTATAAAAATAATAATACTAACTAAATTCATCATCAAATTCATCAAAATGATCAAAAACACACATAAAAAAGACATAAATTGCTTGAAATTGACACAAAAATTCAAAAACATCAAAAACAAGTATCAAAAACCCCTGAGGCGCACGTACAACATAAACCCCCTGAGGCACGCCTCAGAATCGTTTTTTGGGCGTTTCGCTTGGAGGCGCGCCTGGAGGCGCACGCCTCAGCCGTTTTTTAAAACTATGGCTATAGCCTATAGGTCTGTTTGGCAAAATTATTTGCTGAGTTTGTTTATGGGCTATTAATCCTGTACTTACTGTATTTATATACATACATAATTATACATATAGTTATAATACATATATTATTTAGTAGTTTTTACTTTTTATCATAAAGTTTACCAGAGTTAAACCATGCTTGCAAGACCTTTGTGTACTGGCAAACTTATTTCGACCCTATATTCTTCTTGTCTGACAGGAATATGGTGATTCTGTGGACATAGACGGTTTCGATATAGATTATGGGGTTAGATTCTATTCCCAAATAACTTTTCTTCTTATCTTTAAGTTGTTGATGATTGTTTATATTTTATATAGCAATTTTCTTTTGATTTTGACAGAACCAAGTTTTAACCGTAAAGTTCGGTAGCTTGGGAACCTATGTGTTGAACAAACAGACACCAAACCGACAGATTTGGATGTCGTCTCCTGTGAGGTACAAACCTTCTTGATTTCATCTCGGTTTATATATGATATTCACGCGGTTTAATATTTTACGTGCAGTGGTCCTTCAAGGTTTGACTGGGATCGGACCGCTGAAGCTTGGATATACAGGCGGACAAAGGCGAAACTTCTAGAAACATTGGAAAATGAGATTGAACAACTGTGTGGTGAGCCCATAAAACTTTCTTAAATCTTCCAAATGTAGTCCTGTGGAAGCTTCTAAAAGGTCACATTAACCCAATCTTACTAAACCATTCTAGTGTTGATTTCTACTCTATGCAATAAAAGTTGTGTACTGTTATGGTTTTTTTTTTTTTTTTTTTTTTTTTTTTTTTTTTTTTTTTTTTTTTATAAGAAGTTATATGTTTTTTTAGCCTTTATACAACTCAAACTTGACTAAGAACATAGTAGAAGTGTCCAAAAGTTTATATATACACTTTTGAGGGTTAATATATCTTACAATACTGTGAGAAAAAGGTAAGACATGTAGGTTGACAAATGTGAATTATTCACTTGTTTAGCTCTTACTTTGCTAAAAGAAGTTGATTTCATTTTTTATTTTGCTCGTCTTATAAAAACTTACATATCATTCTTCGTCTATATATCTATTCAAATAAAAAAAAAAAAAAAAAAACTCGTCTCATTCTTCATCTCCATCTCGAGCTTCCATTTACACTTGCTAAGATATGATAAATGAACAATGAGTGCTAAAATATGGGGAATAAGATGTTAGTACATTTAGGGAATGAGATGGAGTGTCAAATTAGATGTAAACCTTAATTTTTTTTATTCAAATAATGAGGATGAAATTGATATGAGAAATGAGATGTGAATACTATAACTCTCCTTGATAAATTTTTAATTTAAGTTTCAAAGACTCATCTCTTTTAAAGTTTTGTAAAAGTTAAGCTTGTGAAATATACTTTAGCCAAGGGAATGGAAAGAATAGTGGATAGTTGACTCACCCTCATTTTACCATCCACAAACAATCAGTAACATATTTTCTGATGTCAAGTCCCATCCTTATTAAAGATGACTTTCTTGGGAAAAACTTTAGCCAATGAAATCATGCGTAGTTTACTCCTGCTAGTATGAGACTGGAGTTACATGTGGCGGAGATGAGCTCCACCACACCATCTTAAAAAAGTGGGGTGTGATAGCGGCGTAGGTTGGGGGCTTGGGTTGACGTGTCACTCCTATTTTTTTTAAACAAATTAAAATTTCATTTAATTAAATTAACAATTAACAAACTAACTAAAAAACTACATAAAATTAAAAAAACAAGTACATTAAAAAAATAATAATAACTTCATCATTTATCCATGTTATATTTTTGCAAGATCTCTTTTTCATCTCCAACGTCGTTGCTAATTCTGCTCCGCTAAGGTGATCAACGTTCATGGCGAGAAACTTCATATCCACAAGTTTTTCTTTGTGAGATGTTTTTTTTTTTTTTTTTTTTTTTTTTTTCCACGAGCGGCTTGTAGAGGATTATGGGTTGAATTTATATAAATTATAGAGATTGAAGAAGGTGAAAAGTAGAGAAGTGGTAAAAGTTTAAAAAATTAGGTGAGTATTTATAAGTTTGAAAAAGAAATATTTTTTTTAAACTAGACCCCAAACGGTCATATTTTACTAGCCAATCTCAGCCATCCACATCATGTCTCTAACCCACCCCACGTCAGGCTTCATAGCCACGCCAGAGGGGCAACGTCGCTACCCAAGCTGGCTCGGTGTGGCTAAAGCGGCGTTGGTTTGATTCCCACGCCCCAAACCTATGCCCAAACCCCGTGGTCTAACTATCAAGGTCCACCTTAAGATTTTGGAGCCCTTGTGCGACAAGTAAAAATGGTTCCATTAATATAGAAACTTATTTGGTCACAATCGGTAAGTTGCTAATCTCAATTCTTCTCAATTTCAAATTGTCGCTAATAATTAAAATGATCGAAAGGGTATTAAGTATTCAGCTTAAATGATTAATTAATTAAGGGGCTAATGGTAGATAGTTAAATACTTATTGGACCCTATTAAGAACATAAAGTTACTGGTAAATTTATAAATGAAATTTATATATATGTTAATCAACCTATGGAACTTAAACGAGAAAAATACAAAAATTGTTCCTACTCTAAAACATGGGCTCTATGCGATAGCCCATCATATACACCATCTAAACAAATAATCACAAATTCTTCAGTTGTCACTCTAATGTGGAAAACATGTTTTTTGAAGCAGTTGATAGTACTTTGTGAATGGGTTAAATTATAGTACAAAGGATTTTGCTAAAGTGTACATAGCTCACTCCAAAATAATCCATAGTGAGACGTTGGATGCATGATCTTTTTGGATACATGTATATAGCTCATTCCAAAATTTTGCTAAAGTGTATATAGCTCATTCCAAGATAATGATATTTTTTAATTAAATCTAACTAAAAAACATATTTTTGTTATTTTTTTATTATTACGTCTATAATGATAATGATATTTTTGAATTAAGTTAAAAAAAGCAAAATCTATGAATTTTTAAGTTTTATGATAGACTTTAGAGTAAACGTTAATTTTCGTCCTTGTGGTGCTGATTTTAACACTATTAGTCCAATAGTTTAAAAATTGCATTTATTCATCCAATAGTTTGCATATTCTAACACTTCTAGTCCACCACTCTATTAGATGATAACACTTCTAGTCCACCACTCTATTGGATGGCTGTTAGAGTGGTGGATTAGAAGTGTTAGAATATGCAAACTATTGGATGATGAATGCAATTTTTAAACTATTGGACTAATAGTGTTAAACTCAGCAAACTACATGGACGAAAATTGAAGTTTACTTAGACTTTATGATATGTTTGAAACAAACTGGAGTTGCTATGGAGAAGGATCAAATATAATCTCAAATATAAGTTCAGATATTTTTCATATTTAAACCATATTACATGATCATCAATTATTTGAAAACTTATATGTTAACAATATAACCCAACCATTTATTAATATGACCCAATAATTTTTGAATTATACGTGAGGTAAGATGGATGAATTGTATAACAAAATAACGACGAATAAGTTTATAGGTTATCTAAATATTTTTTTCATTAATTACATATTGTAAAAATAATTAAAAAACTTCTTAGAAACCCACAAAACCCAAATGAAAAAAAATCTCAACTATCCACAATTTCTTGCACAACAAACAAACAAATGGGTATCTTGAATTTGAACTTACAGATCATAAATCTTAAAAAAAAACCCAAAAAATCTGAGCAAATAGCAGCTGAAATTGGGGATGATTACATGAAATAATATCAAGACATTTGAAAATCTTCTCTCCTAGCGCCGCGATATAGATCACGGAGACTCCAAATTTCTCTCCCATAGCGCCCCCTGTTTTGGTGTGGGCCGGCACTATGGGGCGCCATGGCTCAAATCCAGGGGATGTCGCACCCCATTACACATAGTCTTATTCTACGCGGGACTATAATAGTATTATATAAACTTTTACTATTTCCTGATTCATTGTCCATGCTTAATAATAAAAAAAAACAATTAATTAGGCAATAATTTAATGGATTAAGGGTTGATAAAATAATACTACTCTATTATTGTTATTGTTATTATATTGAATAAAATAAACAAACATATGGATGAAATATACATTTGTGAAGCAAGAAAGGAAGCAGGAGTTTTGTCCACGATGCATCACTTTGATTCCTTTGAATATAAGTTGTCGTTATCATTTAAAAAAATAAAGGTCATTATCACACAACCTCAAATATCAACCATAGAATCTTTAATAAATCATTTTGTATTTTTCAAGTTGTTGAGCCTATGGCCACACATATCTCCAACCATCTTTCTCCACTCAATCTTTGTTTTTCTTTTCAATTTTTCTATTTTCTCCTTCTTAAATTCTTCCCAACTACTTTACTTAAAATGACTTTACTCAACGAAACACCAAAAAAAGAAAAAAAAAATTACCAAATTGACGGAACTAGTTGAAAACCTTTAAAATTATACTTTTAATGATTATATAACTCAAAGTTATATTTATAATAATATAATATATATTTATAAATAGTAATAGATATTGTTAATTTGTATATAAAACTTAAACGTAGAAAAAAATTATGAATAAACTCAATCTGGAGTAGGATCAAATACAAACTACATTTCGCATACAGACTGTAAGAACCAATTAAAAAGTGTCACATGACATCCAACAAATTATAGAGAAATGATAAAATAATGTTTTAAATAATATCAATTATATTGAATTCCCTATAAATATGCTAACAAACAATTAATTTTTCATTTGGATTTTTTTTTTGTTTTCAATATGCTGATTAAGAAAAGTGCTGATATCATTCAAATATGTGCTAAAATCAATTATGTTGATTAATTTTCATGTGCTAATATAATTCAAAAGTGCCACTTTTACGTATGTATTGTTTTGGTATGTGCTAATTTAACTTTTTTAAGTGCTAAGATCTATTCTTACGGTTTGTAGGATAAATATGGTTTGTATCGGAACCAATCTTAACTCAATCTTCCTATTAACCGTAGCCTTTTATTTTTAATTGTTTCTAAAATACGATATTGATAAAATCAATACAAATATATATTATATTCTTTGAAAGTCATTTGATACTACTAATCGTGTTTACACTTGTAACTATTTAAATAAACAAATATCTTGATCGTTGGGAAGTTGGAAGGAGGCATCATAAGAATATCGGGCAGAAGGTTTTTTTTTATTAATATATGAAAAGCATTAAGACTCATCCATCCATAATTCAGCAAACTTTATAACTAGCGTTGACAGTAATATTATTTAATCTCACCCACTACATTTTCTAAGGTTGCAAATCAAACATACTTTTAACTATTATTTATACCTTTTAAATTGAAACCTTGACATGATTTATAAAAAAACCTTATTATATTAATAAGAAAAAAAAAATCATATTTCATCCATTAAATCCACCATTTGCAAATCAATCTCCTTGCATATAAATGATTTTAATTTTATTGGTCACATAGTCTTTTGATAATCTCTAAGTAGTTTTAGATCAAGAATCAAGAAGAAAATACATATACATAAGCTTACTATTTAGATAAATATATAATTATCAACTTACTTACAACTAAATTGAATTATCATTGAATTATCTCATTTTAACACTCTAATTCCATCGTGAGTTTGAAAGTCGTTTGCTTTTTATGTGAAGAGCCTTGTCATCAACCCGCTCAAAGAGGGCCTCATCGACATTCCACGATGGCTCGATATTCATCGGCCTAAGTGGTGGATCTTGTCTAGTTAAGGTTAAACACCAAGTTATGGGGTATGTGGATAGTGGTTTGGGTCATGGATCGGCATGTAGGACTATGGAACCACCGCTACACCATCTCTTGTGCAAATCATGGAGATTCGTATGGTTTAATTCATAACAATTATGACCCCCTTTCGATTAATTAGGAGATTATGATTGACGGGGGATGATTGTGGGGGTCATGGTCTACACCATATAGGATGGTGGATAAGGGTGAGGTAACATAACGCTGACGTGGAGGGTGATGTTGACCATTTATTATGACTACAACTCATAGCCTAAGGCTATAGGGTGTGGGGATCATGGTTGGAACATGATTTGCCACCTAGGAACATGAATGGAAGGCTACACCACCCCTTTGATTGATCCACCATGGTTTGCATGGATTAAACCATGGCAACCATGGTCCTCCTTTCCATTTTTCAACAAATCATTTCCTTTTTGTTTAGACAAAGATAATAAATAAGGGGCTAATAGTTTGGGTCATGACCATACCCTTAGGATAGTGGTTTTGGATGGTGGATTAAAGATTAGTTACATGGCACTAACATGGAGGGTCATGGTGGTCATGAGGATCATGACCACACCCTATAGCCTAATAATCACCAAAAACATAATATTAAAATCTAACAAGATTGCCACAAATACAATACTAAATAAGTTTTAACAAAAATATAAGATCCTATTACCAAAAATATAAGATCCAACATATAATGCCTTGTCATGAACAATCACACAAAATAAGGCTATATGGTGTGGTCATCACCCTTATGATCATCGTGACCCTCCATGTCAGTGTCATGTAATACACCTCTAATCCATCATTCAAAACGACTACCCTAAGAGTGTGGTCATGACCCAAACCACTAGCCGCTTATTTATTTTAATTTGTCTTTGTCTAAAGAAAAAAAATGATTCTTGAAAAATGGAAAGGAGGATCATGGTTGCTATGGTTTAATCCATGCAAACCATGATCGATCATACAAGGGGTGGTGTAGCCTTCCATTCATGTTCATAAAAAGTTCTTTATTAAATAGTGTAAATGCTTGAAATGTATTCATTAAAAGCTAAATTATTCCTTTAAAGATATAAAATTAAAACATATGATTGTGATATGTTAAAAGAGTGTAATGTGAAAAAAACAAATTAAAATGTTAAACACATTAAATTAAGATATTTTATATAAGAGCAATATTAGCCATAAAATTCAAATTCTGGTTTGAAATTAAGAATGGAGTAAAGTAAAGGTGGGGGGGTCCGGGGCCTGACATAGGGGTTTAATTGGACATGCTATGGGCGTGAGCGGCTAACACAACTGACACGCAACACTCGCGGGTGGCTCACACCAAACCACCCGTCACCCACATATCAAAATCAAATCATTTGATCACCAGAAACCACGGTTGTTGGATGGATGACATTTTATTGTTTCATAGAATAAGTTTTTTCGATTTATCTTTATTGTTGTATATTTGTTGATTTTTTTTACGAGTCATGTCATATTTTTATGAAGCTTTGTCTGAATCGTAGGTTTCCTAATTTTTAGATACGGAAATATCCGTGTATATATCGTGTAGGACACTTTCATATTGAATTTTTTCGGTGGTTTCTCAAAAGCTCAATCGGATAACTCAAAGAGTAACGCAAGAATCACTCACTATTCATAATCAATCTGTTATGAAACAACGAACCAGAATTAGACCAAATACATACTCTATATATGGAGCAAACTGTCATAACTTTTTAGTTGGCGGTTATAATCATTGACAGTTGAACAGTTACATTAGTTGGAAATCGTCACTTTAGACTCAATATACGGTAACTCAGTTACTGATGATTAATAAGTTTCCACTTAGGCTCAGTTACCACTCAGGCTTAGTTGTCGCTACCATCACCACCACCACCACCACTCATTGATGACCTAAGTTGTTGACCACATTTACCTCCGATGATCAGTAGCGACTTGCCACTGATAATTGGATTCTGGTCGATGGTCATTTCTATACATCTTTTCATCAATTATGCATATCCGAAACAACTTACAAATATACTTCAATAAGGCGAAATACAAAATTTCAACAAGGCCTCTACACTTGGAAGCCTCTTCGGCTCAGGACCTTTGAAGTTTTAACATAATCATAAGTTTTGAATGACCGTGTATTCCACACAAATAAATGAGATATTTCATTTTCTTTTAAATAACTTTAACAAACCCAAGATATACAAGTGATATACTAATTTGGTTTCAATATACTTAAACTGTTGCGATTTGAGGTTCAATAGTTAATACAAGTATCACTTGATATCATACCTAACTAAATAAAAAATTATTATTACTTAGTCAAGTACTCAAATAACCGGTCATCACTAACCTTAGTATAAAACAAGATTGCAAATTATCATGATGTCTAGATCAAGTGTATTTGATAAAACACGTCAAGAACGAGTTGAGGACGAAGAAATTGACTTGTAGAAAGTCAAAAGTCAGATTCAACAAGCGACAAACCAAACATCACTACTAACAAATTCCAATAAAAAAAATACAGATGATAAATCATAATCAAGATATTTGTTTTCTTTCATCAAATCCCTACCGATAACTCTAATAAAACCATGGTTATGTCCATCTAATATTCTGGTATTGTTATGTTAATTAAGACAACATTCCTCCTTTTCTTTCCATCTACAACTACTAACAATCCGAGTTTAAGTCTACCACAACTCTTGTTCCTTTACATCCGCCAACAACCGATTCAGTCTTGTTCTTGTTCTCGCTTGACATCATCTTCGTTTTCTCGCCCATCGCCTCAGAACTTAAAGGAAGAAAATGATATAATGTCCCTCGATTACCTTCAATTGCTTCAGATGACTCCACAGACACCACACGATGGTTTCTTTGCACAGATAAACAGTCATCCTGAATTCAAAAGAAAAATAATTCAGCATATCAATTTTGGAATTAGAGCTTAAAAAAAAATACATATTCATGTCTAAAAATAACGCCCCGCTGGCTGTATGGGCATATAATGTTGGGCGGGGAGCTAAAGTGAAAGTGCACTAGTGAAAATAACGTTAAAAAAGGGATGGTTAATCATGTCTAGTGTGGTGATGTTGATAGCCGAAAGACATGGGAGTACAGCACTAATCGGTCTTTGTCTTAATTGCTGACTGTTATGTGTTATGTCCAAAACTTGAAGCAGCCTCTCTATTCCTAACGGATAGAGGTAAGACTGTCTACAGCTTACCCTCGTCAAACTCTTTGCTATAGGTGGGATTTAGTGAGTATGATAATCATCATGATTCATCTCTAAAATAGCAACAATTCCTACAAAATTATTCACAAAAATAGCATAGTTCCGGCAATGACTTCTGTTAACAAATCATTTACTAAAAAATAAAAAAAGTATTTACAAAAATAGGTTCTAGCAACGATTTCTGTTCATAAAACATAGACAAAATTTCATAAAAAAATAGAAAATGATCTAACCTCAGAGGACAGATCTGGTACATTCTCACGCTTTCGCTTCACCAAAACACTATCACCACCACCAGAATAATCACAACAGCTGGAAGAACTTGCAGGCGGAGGTGGGGTAAAACTCAACGGCACCACCTGATTATCACTATCTTCTTCTTCATCATCAACATCTATCTCATTTTCACTATCTTCATCCACCTCATATTCATCATCTTCTTCTTTGTATGCAGTAGCGTCAACAACACACTTTTCACAAATCGACACCGCGGACGGCCCGAGTTTTTCGCCCGAGGCCGTCCACGGTGTCGTAGACTGACACTTGCGACACAGAAGGCTTCTGGAGTGCCTTGCTACAAGGAAGTTTGCAGAATGGACTTTATTGTCGCAGGTCCAGCATAAGCTAGCCTGGTCTGAGTCGCAGTAGATCTTGGCTGCAGATTTGCAAAGCTCGCAGGTTTTCATTTTGATTTGTTTAACAAACGTAGATCTTAAACTCTCTCTTCTTGATGAATACTCAAAGGCTCAGGGAATGAAATGAAATGAGGGAGAGGTGAAAAAAAGGAGAGACGATGGGATGTTATACCAACAGCAAAAAGGGCAACTAGTTTTGGTTTCTACTATTCGCCCTTGGTTCGACTTGAATTAACGAAAATGCCACTATCTTCTTTTTGTGTATCAACAAAAATAAAGAAAAGCTAGTTTTTTATTATCTAAGGAGCTAACTGACATTTTGTACTTGTGTTTGTCCAATTATGTCAGTTTAGACGAAATTTCAAATTTGTATTATTTTTGTCTATAACATTCTTGAAAAATGTCAGTTTTATAAAAAAAGTAAGGTTGAATCGAATAATTAGACAAACCACAAGGACGAAAATGACAGTTAACTCATGTTTTTTTGGATGGAACTTGCATGTTTCAAGAAAGTCAGGAACATAAATGGTACACATTTGGAATTTGGTCTGAACTGACATAATTGAACAAACTATAGGGAAAAATGACAATTAACTCTTATTTAAGTTTTGATGACATGGGTAAACTTATTTTATAAAGAATTCCAAAAATAAGAAGTATATAAAGATATAATATTCGGTACGGTACGGTTCGAGACCGGTATTTGAGTGAAGATTTCGGTAAATAAATACCGGTATTGAACCGGTACCGAAAACTTCAAAAACAAGTACCAAATCAGTACCAAAAATATTTCAGTTTGATAAATTCGATACCAGTATCGATTTGATACCATTTGCTTATCTCTACATACTATTATTACTTTAAATCTCGTAACCCAAAATCTTAAAGCAAGGACACTCTGAGATGAGATCCACACATTTTTAAAGGCTAAAGCACATGATTCCTTAAACTTTGTAGTTAGCAAGTTTTATTTTAATAAGACTGATTTATTAACTCAATAATAATTCTCTCATAACTTATGAAGCTCGTATATATGAATGTTTGTATTTATATTTATACATATGAATATGAAATGGTGATGAATAGTGTTTTATTTTTTTAACTATTTGTTTTTTATTTATTTTTTAGTAAAATTTTATTTATTATTTATTTGATTTTTGGTAATAAATGGTAATTCATAATTCTTATTTGTTTTTTAATTTTTTATCAATAATATTTTATTTAACGTTCAATTTGATTTTTTAGTAAAAACTTATGTTCGTTAACTTTTTAAATCCGCATCTATGTTTATTTATTTTTTAATATTCCAAGTTATTTGCCCGCGCATTGTGATGGTATGTTACCGCGGGCATCGGATTGGTAACAATTCGGTTCGTTATAGTATCAGTAGGATTCATGCATTCTGTATAGAAATCAACACGTGTTTTACATCGACCGAATACAATAAAAACGAACACCGGTACTGATGAAACAATGGTTAACCGGGCAGGGTTAACACACTAGTCTCGTCAAGAAGGGTTAATCCCTTCCTCTCGGAGATCGCTGGCTGGGTCACCGGTGGATGATCTCCTGCACAAGGAAACAAGCCGTGACTCGTAACAAGGAGGATGGAGTGGGGGGTGCTCCTTGTTACCACTCTCCGGCGTGAGAATCAGTAGTTTGCTTGGGAAGCAAAGCAAGATAATAGTAGTAGTGAGAGAGTTGTGTAGAGATACCTCAAACCTGGTTTGGGGTCGGTATTTATAGCCGAGGAGTGAAGGAGGAGATTGATGGATGGGCTGACGACGAGCTGCACCGTTGCAGGTGTGTCAGTCTCGCCGGCCGTGGGGGTTACGCCACGTCAGCCCATTGCTTTAATAGCTCTGACAGGGGACTGTCGCCGGCGCCACTTGCCTCGTGGTGTCAGCCACTTGCCTGGCGTGTCAGTCCACTTGCTGGATATGCAGGGTGCGGTGCAAGCCGCATCGCTGCATGCGGTAACGTCTGAAGTTACCGCGTCTCTTACTTGTGATCAAGAAATACGCGAGATGCGGTGTTGGCCGCATCATCGTATGTGGAGACTATTTGCTCGCTTCCCTTGTCGTGACGAAAATGGCCATATGATGCGGTGCCAGCCGCATCGATATGTTCATCTTCTTTCGTACTTGGGTCAAGCTATTCCTCTTCGAACCGAATGGGTTCGAAGGATGTGACCGCATGGGTGCGGTTTGCTTACTGGTAGGGGTTTGTTTGATGCGGGTAATGGTCGTTTTGGGACCATACCCCTTCAAGTCCCCCCAGTCTAGTGTTGCTCCCTTGTGCAAGTTGCACGTGGGAGGAGTACTGGACTTATGGTGTAGGAAGGTAGTGTGGCAGTCTGGAGAAAATTTTAGGCCAGATCAACCTGGTGATCTGGTAAAAAATCCGGCTATGCCTCTTCCGTACCGGTGAAGGGGTTTCGCTTGATGCGAAATTCTCAGCCGTTGCATGTCATCAGGTGGGTTGCCACCTGTTGCTGTGTTGAAGGCCTGTTAGAGACCTTCATAGTAATGCTGCACAAACTTCGAACCAACCTCTTTGATGGTGGTTCGAAGGTTTGCACATATTTTGGACCTCTTGGAGGTGGTTTCTTCTTCGAACCATTTGCCAGAATGGTGCACGAAGAAGAAAAGAAAGACTTGGAAACCGACCTTTGCGGTCGGGTTTGAAAGTTTTGGATGTTGTGTTAGAACTTTGCTCAAGTTCTATGTTCAGCATCCTCTGATGAGATGACCATCCCTTTTTGGTGGGGTGTTCATCTTTGTCTTGATAGCTCTCAAGTAACCGTACGTTCTTTGCGGTTACTTCGTTGCGTCATTGTTGGCCGTGTTTGGTCGAACAATGTGGATCTAACCTATGGGTAAATAAACATGATCATAGGCAAGGGGATGCCCACCGTTGTTTATTCCATGCGATCCGTTGGTAGGTAATCAAAGTCCTAAGCAGACTTGTTACCGCGGTCCGTTGGCAGGTAAACAAAGTCATAGGCAGACTTGTTACCGCGGTCCGTTGGCAGGTAAACAAAGTCATAGGCAGACTTGTTACCGCTGTTCGGACGCTTGCTGCTTGGTAAGTGCTTGTTTAGAGCACGTATATGCGTTCTTTCTGGAGCCACTTACCTTCACGCTCCAATACCGAGTTTACAACGAGGTAGCCTCGTTCGGTGATGTGGAGTGAGCTTTGCGTTTCCGTAGCAACCACTCTGCGGAAGCTATGGTTATGTCTGTAGCTCTTTATGGGTGTCTGCGATGTTGCAGTCCCGTATTCGTTCAAAGTGTGCTTGTTGTACGGATGTAACTCTTGAAGGTTCAGGAGTCAGGGCTGCTGATGTGCGGGCGCGTAGATGCCGTTCCTTCGTTTTCCTGAAGAAGTTGTTCATGCACCCTTTGTGGTTGTGAACCGGACAGGAGGGATTTGAAGCTTGAAGAAAAGGAAGGCAATGCGCTTTGTCTGTTCCTGAGATGCGGTTCAGTCCAAAGAACAACACTGGTTCTGAGCATCTGACACATCTGAATGGGTTCATGTGTGTCGTTTCCGCATATTCCACGTGTGCTCGTGAGTGATGCGGAAAAGGTAATATATCCCTTATAGTATAGATAGATATACCCTAAAAAATAGGTAGAAATATATCTATCTATACTATAAGGGATATATTACCTTTTCCGCATCACTCACGAGCACACGTGGAATATGCGGAAACGACACACATGAACCCATTCAGATGTGTCAGATGCTCAGAACCAGTGTTGTTCTTTGGACTGAACCGCATCTCAGGAACAGACAAAGCGCATTGCCTTCCTTTTCTTCAAGCGTCAAATCCCTCCTGTCCGGTTCACAACCACAAAGGGTGCATGAACAACTTCTTCAGGAAAACGAAGGAACGGCATCTACGCGCCCGCACATCAGCAGCCCTGACTCCTGAACCTTCAAGAGTTACATCCGTACAACAAGCACACTTTGAACGAATACGGGACTGCAACATCGCAGACACCCATAAAGAGCTACAGACATAACCATAGCTTCCGCAGAGTGGTTGCTACGGAAACGCAAAGCTCACTCCACATCACCGAACGAGGCTACCTCGTTGTAAACTCGGTATTGGAGCGTGAAGGTAAGTGGCTCCAGAAAGAACGCATATACGTGCTCTAAACAAGCACTTACCAAGCAGCAAGCGTCCGAACAGCGGTAACAAGTCTGCCTATGACTTTGTTTACCTGCCAACGGACCGCGGTAACAAGTCTGCCTATGACTTTGTTTACCTGCCAACGGACCGCGGTAACAAGTCTGCTTAGGACTTTGATTACCTACCAACGGATCGCATGCAATAAACAACGGTGGGCATCCCCTTGCCTATGATCATGTTTATTTACCCATAGGTTAGATCCACATTGTTCGACCAAACACGGCCAACAATGACGCAACGAAGTAACCGCAAAGAACGTACGGTTACTTGAGAGCTATCAAGACAAAGATGAACACCCCACCAAAAAGGGATGGTCATCTCATCAGAGGATGCTGAACATAGAACTTGAGCAAAGTTCTAACACAACATCCAAAACTTTCAAACCCGACCGCAAAGGTCGGTTTCCAAGTCTTTCTTTTCTTCTTCGTGCACCATTCAGGCAAATGGTTCGAAGAAGAAACCACCTCCAAGAGGTCCAAAATATGTGCAAACCTTCGAACCACCATCAAAGAGGTTGGTTCGAAGTTTGTGCAGCATTACTATGAAGGTCTCTAACAGGCCTTCAACACAGCAACAGGTGGCAACCCACCTGATGACATGCAACGGCTGAGAATTTCGCATCAAGCGAAACCCCTTCACCGGTACGGAAGAGGCATAGCCGGATTTTTTACCAGATCACCAGGTTGATCTGGCCTAAAATTTTCTCCAGACTGCCACACTACCTTCCTACACCATAAGTCCAGTACTCCTCCCACGTGCAACTTGCACAAGGGAGCAACACTAGACTGGGGGGACTTGAAGGGGTATGGTCCCAAAACGACCATTACCCGCATCAAACAAACCCCTACCAGTAAGCAAACCGCACCCATGCGGTCACATCCTTCGAACCCATTCGGTTCGAAGAGGAATAGCTTGACCCAAGTACGAAAGAAGATGAACATATCGATGCGGCTGGCACCGCATCATATGGCCATTTTCGTCACGACAAGGGAAGCGAGCAAATAGTCTCCACATACGATGATGCGGCCAACACCGCATCTCGCGTATTTCTTGATCACAAGTAAGAGACGCGGTAACTTCAGACGTTACCGCATGCAGCGATGCGGCTTGCACCGCACCCTGCATATCCAGCAAGTGGACTGACACGCCAGGCAAGTGGCTGACACCACGAGGCAAGTGGCGCCGGCGACAGTCCCCTGTCAGAGCTATTAAAGCAATGGGCTGACGTGGCGTAACCCCCACGGCCGGCGAGACTGACACACCTGCAACGGTGCAGCTCGTCGTCAGCCCATCCATCAATCTCCTCCTTCACTCCTCGGCTATAAATACCGACCCCAAACCAGGTTTGAGGTATCTCTACACAACTCCCTCACTACTACTATTATCTTGCTTTGCTTCCCAAGCAAACTACTGATTCTCACGCCGGAGAGTGGTAACAAGGAGCACCCCCCACTCCATCCTCCTTGTTACGAGTCACGGCTTGTTTCCTTGTGCAGGAGATCATCCACCGGTGACCCAGCCAGCGATCTCCGAGAGGAAGGGATTAACCCTTCTTGACGAGACCAGTGTGTTAACCCTGCCCGGTTAACCATTGTTTCATCATTGGCGCCCACCGTGGTAGAAATATATCTATCTATACTATAAGGGATATATTACCTTTTCCGCATCACTCACGAGCACACGTGGAATATGCGGAAGCGACACACATGAACCCATTCAGATGTGTCAGATGCTCAGAACCAGTGTTGTTCTTTGGACTGAACCGCATCTCAGGAACAGACAAAGCGCATTGCCTTCCTTTTCTTCAAGCGTCAAATCCCTCCTGTCCGGTTCACAACCACAAAGGGTGCATGAACAACTTCTTCAGGAAAACGAAGGAACGGCATCTACGCGCCCGCACATCAGCAGCCCTGACTCCTGAACCTTCAAGAGTTACATCCGTACAACAAGCACACTTTGAACGAATACGGGACTGCAACATCGCAGACACCCATAAAGAGCTACAGACATAACCATAGCTTCCGCAGAGTGGTTGCTACGGAAACGCAAAGCTCACTCCACATCACCGAACGAGGCTACCTCGTTGTAAACTCGGTATTGGAGCGTGAAGGTAAGTGGCTCCAGAAAGAACGCATATACGTGCTCTAAACAAGCACTTACCAAGCAGCAAGCGTCCGAACAGCGGTAACAAGTCTGCCTATGACTTTGTTTACCTGCCAACGGACCGCGGTAACAAGTCTGCCTATGACTTTGTTTACCTGCCAACGGACCGCGGTAACAAGTCTGCTTAGGACTTTGATTACCTACCAACGGATCGCATGCAATAAACAACGGTGGGCATCCCCTTGCCTATGATCATGTTTATTTACCCATAGGTTAGATCCACATTGTTCGACCAAACACGGCCAACAATGACGCAACGAAGTAACCGCAAAGAACGTACGGTTACTTGAGAGCTATCAAGACAAAGATGAACACCCCACCAAAAAGGGATGGTCATCTCATCAGAGGATGCTGAACATAGAACTTGAGCAAAGTTCTAACACAACATCCAAAACTTTCAAACCCGACCGCAAAGGTCGGTTTCCAAGTCTTTCTTTTCTTCTTCGTGCACCATTCTGGCAAATGGTTCGAAGAAGAAACCACCTCCAAGAGGTCCAAAATATGTGCAAACCTTCGAACCACCATCAAAGAGGTTGGTTCGAAGTTTGTGCAGCATTACTATGAAGGTCTCTAACAGGCCTTCAACACAGCAACAGGTGGCAACCCACCTGATGACATGCAACGGCTGAGAATTTCGCATCAAGCGAAACCCCTTCACCGGTACGGAAGAGGCATAGCCGGATTTTTTACCAGATCACCAGGTTGATCTGGCCTAAAATTTTCTCCAGACTGCCACACTACCTTCCTACACCATAAGTCCAGTACTCCTCCCACGTGCAACTTGCACAAGGGAGCAACACTAGACTGGGGGGACTTGAAGGGGTATGGTCCCAAAACGACCATTACCCGCATCAAACAAACCCCTACCAGTAAGCAAACCGCACCCATGCGGTCACATCCTTCGAACCCATTCGGTTCGAAGAGGAATAGCTTGACCCAAGTACGAAAGAAGATGAACATATCGATGCGGCTGGCACCGCATCATATGGCCATTTTCGTCACGACAAGGGAAGCGAGCAAATAGTCTCCACATACGATGATGCGGCCAACACCGCATCTCGCGTATTTCTTGATCACAAGTAAGAGACGCGGTAACTTCAGACGTTACCGCATGCAGCGATGCGGCTTGCACCGCACCCTGCATATCCAGCAAGTGGACTGACACGCCAGGCAAGTGGCTGACACCACGAGGCAAGTGGCGCCGGCGACAGTCCCCTGTCAGAGCTATTAAAGCAATGGGCTGACGTGGCGTAACCCCCACGGCCGGCGAGACTGACACACCTGCAACGGTGCAGCTCGTCGTCAGCCCATCCATCAATCTCCTCCTTCACTCCTCGGCTATAAATACCGACCCCAAACCAGGTTTGAGGTATCTCTACACAACTCTCTCACTACTACTATTATCTTGCTTTGCTTCCCAAGCAAACTACTGATTCTCACGCCGGAGAGTGGTAACAAGGAGCACCCCCCACTCCATCCTCCTTGTTACGAGTCACGGCTTGTTTCCTTGTGCAGGAGATCATCCACCGGTGACCCAGCCAGCGATCTCCGAGAGGAAGGGATTAACCCTTCTTGACGAGACCAGTGTGTTAACCCTGCCCGGTTAACCATTGTTTCATCATTGGCGCCAATGATGAAACAATGGTTAACCGGGCAGGGTTAACACACTAGTCTCGTCAAGAAGGGTTAATCCCTTCCTCTCGGAGATCGCTGGCTGGGTCACCGGTGGATGATCTCCTGCACAAGGAAACAAGCCGTGACTCGTAACAAGGAGGATGGAGTGGGGGGTGCTCCTTGTTACCACTCTCCGGCGTGAGAATCAGTAGTTTGCTTGGGAAGCAAAGCAAGATAATAGTAGTAGTGAGAGAGTTGTGTAGAGATACCTCAAACCTGGTTTGGGGTCGGTATTTATAGCCGAGGAGTGAAGGAGGAGATTGATGGATGGGCTGACGACGAGCTGCACCGTTGCAGGTGTGTCAGTCTCGCCGGCCGTGGGGGTTACGCCACGTCAGCCCATTGCTTTAATAGCTCTGACAGGGGACTGTCGCCGGCGCCACTTGCCTCGTGGTGTCAGCCACTTGCCTGGCGTGTCAGTCCACTTGCTGGATATGCAGGGTGCGGTGCAAGCCGCATCGCTGCATGCGGTAACGTCTGAAGTTACCGCGTCTCCTACTTGTGATCAAGAAATACGCGAGATGCGGTGTTGGCCGCATCATCGTATGTGGAGACTATTTGCTCGCTTCCCTTGTCGTGACGAAAATGGCCATATGATGCGGTGCCAGCCGCATCGATATGTTCATCTTCTTTCGTACCTGGGTCAAGCTATTCCTCTTCGAACCGAATGGGTTCGAAGGATGTGACCGCATGGGTGCGGTTTGCTTACTGGTAGGGGTTTGTTTGATGCGGGTAATGGTCGTTTTGGGACCATACCCCTTCAAGTCCCCCCAGTCTAGTGTTGCTCCCTTGTGCAAGTTGCACGTGGGAGGAGTACTGGACTTATAGTGTAGGAAGGTAGTGTGGCAGTCTGGAGAAAATTTTAGGCCAGATCAACCTGGTGACCTGGTAAAAAATCCGGCTATGCCTCTTCCGTACCGGTGAAGGGGTTTCGCTTGATGCGAAATTCTCAGCCGTTGCATGTCATCAGGTGGGTTGCCACCTGTTGCTGTGTTGAAGGCCTGTTAGAGACCTTCATAGTAATGCTGCACAAACTTCGAACCAACCTCTTTAATGGTGGTTCGAAGGTTTGCACATATTTTGGACCTCTTGGAGGTGGTTTCTTCTTCGAACCATTTGCCAGAATGGTGCACGAAGAAGAAAAGAAAGACTTGGAAACCGACCTTTGCGGTCGGGTTTGAAAGTTTTGGATGTTGTGTTAGAACTTTGCTCAAGTTCTATGTTCAGCATCCTCTGATGAGATGACCATCCCTTTTTGGTGGGGTGTTCATCTTTGTCTTGATAGCTCTCAAGTAACCGTACGTTCTTTGCGGTTACTTCGTTGCGTCATTGTTGGCCGTGTTTGGTCGAACAATGTGGATCTAACCTATGGGTAAATAAACATGATCATAGGCAAGGGGATGCCCACCGTTGTTTATTCCATGCGATCCGTTGGTAGGTAATCAAAGTCATAGGCAGACTTGTTACCGTGGTCCGTTGGCAGGTAAACAAAGTCATAGGCAGACTTGTTACCGCTGTTCGGACGCTTGCTGCTTGGTAAGTGCTTGTTTAGAGCACGTATATGCGTTCTTTCTGGAGCCACTTACCTTCACGCTCCAATACCGAGTTTACAACGAGGTAGCCTCGTTCGGTGATGTGGAGTGAGCTTTGCGTTTCCGTAGCAACCACTCTGCGGAAGCTATGGTTATGTCTGTAGCTCTTTATGGGTGTCTGCGATGTTGCAGTCCCGTATTCGTTCAAAGTGTGCTTGTTGTACGGATGTAACTCTTGAAGGTTCAGGAGTCAGGGCTGCTGATGTGCGGGCGCGTAGATGCCGTTCCTTCGTTTTCCTGAAGAAGTTGTTCATGCACCCTTTGTGGTTGTGAACCGGACAGGAGGGATTTGACGCTTGAAGAAAAGGAAGGCAATGCGCTTTGTCTGTTCCTGAGATGCGGTTCAGTCCAAAGAACAACACTGGTTCTGAGCATCTGACACATCTGAATGGGTTCATGTGTGTCGCTTCCGCATATTCCACGTGTGCTCGTGAGTGATGCGGAAAAGGTAATATATCCCTTATAGTATAGATAGATATATTTCTACCTATTTTTTAGGGTATATAAAAAATAGGTAGAAATATATCTATCTATACTATAAGGGATATATTACCTTTTCCGCATCACTCACGAGCACACGTGGAATATGCGGAAGCGACACACATGAACCCATTCAGATGTGTCAGATGCTCAGAACCAGTGTTGTTCTTTGGACTGAACCGCATCTCAGGAACAGACAAAGCGCATTGCCTTCCTTTTCTTCAAGCGTCAAATCCCTCCTGTCCGGTTCACAACCACAAAGGGTGCATGAACAACTTCTTCAGGAAAACGAAGGAACGGCATCTACGCGCCCGCACATCAGCAGCCCTGACTCCTGAACCTTCAAGAGTTACATCCGTACAACAAGCACACTTTGAACGAATACGGGACTGCAACATCGCAGACACCCATAAAGAGCTACAGACATAACCATAGCTTCCGCAGAGTGGTTGCTACGGAAACGCAAAGCTCACTCCACATCACCGAACGAGGCTACCTCGTTGTAAACTCGGTATTGGAGCGTGAAGGTAAGTGGCTCCAGAAAGAACGCATATACGTGCTCTAAACAAGCACTTACCAAGCAGCAAGCGTCCGAACAGCGGTAACAAGTCTGCCTATGACTTTGTTTACCTGCCAACGGACCACGGTAACAAGTCTGCCTATGACTTTGATTACCTACCAACGGATCGCATGGAATAAACAACGGTGGGCATCCCCTTGCCTATGATCATGTTTATTTACCCATAGGTTAGATCCACATTGTTCGACCAAACACGGCCAACAATGACGCAACGAAGTAACCGCAAAGAACGTACGGTTACTTGAGAGCTATCAAGACAAAGATGAACACCCCACCAAAAAGGGATGGTCATCTCATCAGAGGATGCTGAACATAGAACTTGAGCAAAGTTCTAACACAACATCCAAAACTTTCAAACCCGACCGCAAAGGTCGGTTTCCAAGTCTTTCTTTTCTTCTTCGTGCACCATTCTGGCAAATGGTTCGAAGAAGAAACCACCTCCAAGAGGTCCAAAATATGTGCAAACCTTCGAACCACCATTAAAGAGGTTGGTTCGAAGTTTGTGCAGCATTACTATGAAGGTCTCTAACAGGCCTTCAACACAGCAACAGGTGGCAACCCACCTGATGACATGCAACGGCTGAGAATTTCGCATCAAGCGAAACCCCTTCACCGGTACGGAAGAGGCATAGCCGGATTTTTTACCAGATCACCAGGTTGATCTGGCCTAAAATTTTCTCCAGACTGCCACACTACCTTCCTACACTATAAGTCCAGTACTCCTCCCACGTGCAACTTGCACAAGGGAGCAACACTAGACTGGGGGGACTTGAAGGGGTATGGTCCCAAAACGACCATTACCCGCATCAAACAAACCCCTACCAGTAAGCAAACCGCACCCATGCGGTCACATCCTTCGAACCCATTCGGTTCGAAGAGGAATAGCTTGACCCAGGTACGAAAGAAGATGAACATATCGATGCGGCTGGCACCGCATCATATGGCCATTTTCGTCACGACAAGGGAAGCGAGCAAATAGTCTCCACATACGATGATGCGGCCAACACCGCATCTCGCGTATTTCTTGATCACAAGTAGGAGACGCGGTAACTTCAGACGTTACCGCATGCAGCGATGCGGCTTGCACCGCACCCTGCATATCCAGCAAGTGGACTGACACGCCAGGCAAGTGGCTGACACCACGAGGCAAGTGGCGCCGGCGACAGTCCCCTGTCAGAGCTATTAAAGCAATGGGCTGACGTGGCGTAACCCCCACGGCCGGCGAGACTGACACACCTGCAACGGTGCAGCTCGTCGTCAGCCCATCCATCAATCTCCTCCTTCACTCCTCGGCTATAAATACCGACCCCAAACCAGGTTTGAGGTATCTCTACACAACTCTCTCACTACTACTATTATCTTGCTTTGCTTCCCAAGCAAACTACTGATTCTCACGCCGGAGAGTGGTAACAAGGAGCACCCCCCACTCCATCCTCCTTGTTACGAGTCACGGCTTGTTTCCTTGTGCAGGAGATCATCCACCGGTGACCCAGCCAGCGATCTCCGAGAGGAAGGGATTAACCCTTCTTGACGAGACCAGTGTGTTAACCCTGCCCGGTTAACCCCCAAAACGACCATTACCCGCATCAGGTACCGACACTACTGTTGTTTTAAGAGTATAGATCGGTTCTGATTGTGATAGTATTGGTACTGATATTCATTATGATCACAAACAGAGTTGTATAAAATCAAAAATGTTTTGAAACCAGAAACTATAAAAATCAATACATGTAACAACATTGATGTTGTTTGTTATGATACGCTAGCGATACGTTGTTAGTATATCGAAAGAAAGAAACAATAAAAATAAATACCGGTACCGAATCGCTGTTGTTCAAACAATAAAAATAAATACGTTGTTCATTCGGTTTCAGTTCGTTTCACTACGGTAGCAGCATGATATTTGTTATCAAATTAGAAACCATAAAATTAATACATACCGGTACCGACATTGTTCGGTTCAGTATGGTATGATAGCAATACGATCTTAGTGTATCGAAAGCAAAAATAATATAAATAAATATCGATACCGCTACAAATGTTGTTTAGTTGGTTTCAATTCGGTTTGGTACGATAACAACACAATAGCCGTTTTCAATAAAGTTTATATGCCAATGTTGAAAAAATTAAACATAGAACACAAACAAACCGAATTCATATCAACTGAACATCGGTGTCGGTATCTATATTTGTTTCAATTGTTTTCGATGGATGTAAAGTTTTCTTTTTCATTACTATAGTGAATGTCGGTATCGTAACAAACCGACCAAATACCAAATGAATTCGCGCCGCGAAGCGCGAGGGAATCTCACTAGTTTATATTACATTATACAGCATTTAGAATTTTATTTTGGAATCTCCTAATTGTTGGTAGTGTATTGTGGTTTCGAGATTTTTCAAAAAAGAAAGAAAGGAGATGATGTGAAGTAAAGAGATAATGGTTCTCCTTGCGAAGAAAAAGGGGTTATATGAAAAAGAGGAGGATAGAGAGGGTGCGTCTTTGGGGCCAACTTTTTTTTAAAGGCTGATTTTATTATAACCCGGCCGTAACCAACGAACGAAAACACATACAAATGCATAGATTATACAAAGTCACAATTGCACCAATTTGACCATTCTAGAATACACATGTTAGCCCAAATTTTTACCCATATGCTCCAGCTGAACTTGATTTCTGTCATGATTCGCGCTATATCCACCGTTGCACTCCCGAAGATTACTTCGTTACACGTCTTCCAGATCCACCAACAATTCAATTTTTAATGTGACAGGGGCGAAGCACCAATAGGGTAGATAGGAATTTAATTGACCATAATTATTAGACACAATATTGTAGGTGCTATCATTTGTTTTTGCCATGATACTTTAAAATTTAAATTGTCAATCTTTTGGTATAGTTTACACAAAACTTTATAAGACTTCACTTTTGGTTGTAATGTGTGTACTACATTTTTATTGATGTTCTGATTCTTTTTATATAGAAAAATAACATCCTGAATCGAAGAGTTCTAATATATGTTGCCTGTCGCATTTTCGATATGTTCATCTCTAATATATGTTTTGTTTTGATCATATCCAAATATACATAAAACTGATGATAGTAATTGTTAATTTTTAAGATTTTATATAAAACTGATTTTTACCACTAAAATCATTTGAATTTACTAAACAATAATAAGAAGATATTATTGCTAGGTATGTAAATGAGATGAGATGAGTCAGAGTTTGTCTAAGCTTAAGGACATCTCGTTAAACATAGAGAGTGAGATAGGCTCATTTTAAATTTATTGGAGTTAATATTCAGACATCCCTCTACTCCATATCTTTCTATACATACATATGTTTATCTTTGGGCTTCTATAACGTCTATGTGATTTGAATTTTCAACGAGTCTAGAAGGAAAAACTTATCTAACACAATACAAATGATTTTTTTTAGTGCGAATAAGGTTATATTATATTACTTTCCTTGGAAACTGGAAAGAATGCGTAGTTTTTGAAAATTTGAATGAGATGTTTATTTTAATCCACTGTTTTTAAAACAACACAATTTATTTATTAATATAAAATATAATAATATAATAATAATAATCTCAAACACGCATAAAACATATGGACGGCCAATAGGGGCACAATGGTCTTTTTCTATGGAAAAGAAGAAAGAATTATAGAAATTTCCACCGCTTAAACTTGTGGTCAAAAATGGGAGAGAGTAGTGCCACATGTCAAACGGTGGGGAAACAAGAGGCGTCTCCTCGTGGTTTAAAAACAATATTTTTTGTGTGGTCTAATGTTACCTGTGTGGGTCCCAACTGAAGATATTTTGAGGATTTGTTGGAACAACATACTGTTGACGTGTCATTTGACATGGAGGTGTAGTGGGTTGTATAAAGATTCTGACTATCTGACGTGTATTATCAAATCTCCTTTTTTTCTCAAAATTATCTTCAAATAATTCATCGTATTTTCATTTTCCTTAGTTTTTTTACAAAATATTTCGATACCATGAGCTTAATTGTAAACATAAAAGGTTACGATTACTCTAGTTTGTATTTCTTGTAACCTTGTAGTTTGAAAAAACAATAGCAATGGATGCTTGTTTGAATTTCACTCACTCATTACAGACAAAATGGCCATGAATCCACACGAGGCCAAAGTATGATGAAACACTCATGATCTCACCTGTTTTTGAGATTTCGAAGGCCTTATATGCAGTGGCGGATCTAAGAACTTTTTCCAGTGGGTTTCTTTTGGTAGATTATCACTATTTTTTTTACCAAATCCTACGAGGTTCTCACTAATTTTTTTCCATTTTTTTAAACCGAATGTGTTTCGAGAAACCCACAAAAATAGCCTAGATCCGTCCTTGCCTGTATGCTAAGTAAAATTGAAATTACCACTAACTTTATTTTTTCTTTTTTCAAATATATTAATCGACTTACGGTGGTACCTAAACTAGAAAAAAGTTTGGGACCCTTTTAAAAAATCATCCCTATGGGATTTGTCCACACTTCACTTGTATCGTCCGTATAATATATTGTAGGATAAACTGAAATAATCCTTAAAAAACAAACAATTATTATTATTACTAGAAAAAAACAGATTCCAATTTATGATTTGAGATTTATACAGAGCAAAAGGTGGGAAAGGAAGGAATCAAATGGCGTGGGTGGGCAACAACCACGAATTTGGACATAAATCTGATTCCGTAGCTCTCATGGCTTGAAACAACGTGGCATACCGCTGTGGTAGAAAATGGTACGCCTGTCCTTTATATCTTTTATTAGTTTTCCTTTTCTTAAAATCAATTTCTTTTTTCTGTTAGCAACCAGAATTTAAATTATGTTAAGTAAAAGAATATTAAGCAACGATGTGAGTCATAACTAAGTACGGGAAGGTTAATTGGGGAACACTAAAAAAGTGGGGAACAGCGGGGAACCGACTCAAACGAACTCCGATTGGACTCATTCCAGCGGCATTGGAACAGGCCCGTCGAACCCTAACTAAGATCTCTTAACCCTACACTCTAAATCCTAACTCCTAAACTCTAAACCTTAAAGCCAAAAAATAAAGCTAAAACCTAAGCTAAACCGTAAAATCTAAACTATAAACCCTAAAAGCTAAACCCTAAAGGCTAAAACTAAAGCTAAACCCTAAACCCTAAAGGTAAACACTAATCCCTAAAGCAAAACCCTAAAGTTAAACCCTATAGCTAAACCCTAAAAGCCAAACCTTAATATATTTAAGGGTTAGGGGTTATGATTTAGGGTTAAGAGATCCTAGTTAGGGTTCGACGAGCCGGTTCCAACGCCGCTGGAATGAGTCCAATCGGAGTTCGTTTGAGTCGGTTCCCCACTGTTCCCCAATGAACCTCATACTAACTAAATAAATGATTATTACAATAATTAACTTAATTTTGAAGTCTAATTTTCTTCGATTTTATGACTTCATGAAAAAGGCTGTGTTCTAAACCAGTATTTTATCTTACAAATGTTGGTGACATGTTTTTTTAAATATACTTTGATTAAAAGAGCACGCTTAATGAGTTAGCGGTACCAAACTACCATTGGCAATTGAGATTTGAAATTAAAGAATGAGCCCAATATAATTCAATATTGGGCCAAAGACTATGGGCTTTGACAAGTACTCATTTATGTCCACATTTTCATATAGTTGATATAAACGGTGTTATAATTTACGTGATAACGTGAAGCACATTATGTGCAATGTATGTCGTCAGGCAATAAAAGAATTATGCTGTGACAGTTTTGATTTTATCCACAATTTCTTGGATTAGTGGCTATAAAAGCACCTACAATAACAAAAACATCCACCTTCTTGGTCTCTATTGTTTCATGCACTCTCTACTGCCACACTTACAATCGTCATAACCGATTCTCTCTTCTCTCTCCCCTCTCACCACATACTTCAGTTTTGGTCATTCATACACAAGAACTTCTCCTTCACAAACATCTCTAGCGAAAAACACCAAAACCTTCCACATCATCTCCAAAAATGACTAAAACCATACCATTATGAAATAAATCAGAGAAAATTCCTTTCCTGACATATGAGATTTGTATTGATTGTTATGATTAGGGCTACAGTAGAGCATTATATACAAAGCCCTAACTACACAATCTATCATTGACTATTACTATTTACGTATGTGACTTAATATTGTGGATGGTCTAACTATAATAAAGTGTAAAAACATAGTCATATTTTGTTTCTTCATTAGTTATGTAATCATATAGTTAACAATGACAACAAAATTGGTTGATAACATTCCTTATAACTTATGTAATCATATAGTTAATAATGACAATAAAATTGGTTGATAAACATTCCTTATAAAAATTAGTAACTAAAAAAAGTAGTTGGTATAAAATCTAAGGGTGTTCATAGACATATTTCGATTTAGTGGGTTTTGACACTAATTTAAGCCAAATGGTTCATTACAGTTTCGAGAATGACAAACAAAATCATGGGTTGGATGGGCGGTCGGGCCGGGCGGTTTTTGGCATTTTAACGGTTCAACCTTTTCTTCTTTCAAAACTGTAATGCAGTATTGATAATATTAAAATGATAAAGATAATTATACAAATATAATTACATATTGAAAATAAATAAATAATAAAAGTTAAATGGCCGGTTCATTTAAGCCAGCAAATCGTCTGGATCCTAAACCGCCGAACTAGTCGACTTGCTTTGGTTTGAACAATTCAACTAGTTTCACCGGTTTACATCATTTTATGCTGTAATATATAATTTGTTGAAATAATCAGTTTAGCTATAATATATTGATACAAAAAATAACACTTATCTAAAAAGATATATAATAATATTCGTAAAGATGCATAAAATAGACGTGGTATGACACATAGTAACCCGTGTTTCTTTTCCTACAAATAATGTAGCATGCACCTTGTTTTCGCATGACATTTTCTATAGAATCAAATGCTAATGCTACAGAAGTCTAAAAAACAACCGCCAATTACCAAACAAACGGGTTTGGTTGTTTCAACTGTTGAATCCTTTTGATTTGATGTGGTTGATGATATATATTTATGAATAATTAGTATGGGTTTTCTTATTTATCAGTGTTCATGATGTTTTCTTATTACAAGATTATATTAAGGGTTTATAACAATTGTATAGGTTGGATGATCAAAACTTTGTCAAATTGGCTGGCTTGAAACTTATCATCTACGTCAAGAAAAACCGATGATGTAAAATTTTGGTAATGGAGGTCAAATATGTAGACCAAATTTGAGTGTGTGGAGAGCTAAATTACCATTTATAACATTTGTATGGGATAATGTAAGTATTACAAAAAGAAAACAATAGAATATTATTTTTCCATCAAAGTAACACATGAAGAACATAGTTAAAAAAAGTTAGTCCAAAACAGAAAAAGTTGTGGTTTAAACTAGTCTAACCAAGTCGATCCATAATCTTCTTAAATATAAGTTAAATACATAAGTAAAACTTAAACATATATTATAAGAATAATTGTAACTTGTGATTGATTTTCTTTTTGAAATTTCTATATGTATTTCCAAGACCAACAATGGTATTATACAACAGAAATAACAACACCACCAATTATACCAGGTAAAATCTCACCCGTAGCAAAGCTGCTGGTAGGGTGATGTATACAAACCATAGATCTATTCCAAAGGAATTAGATCCCGACTCCAAAACTATATCTGTACATGTAAAGTATATCAGGAAAATAGTGTGCTTATCATGAAATATACACACATCAACAACTAAAAGTAGTCACAATATAGTATTAATAAGCTATTTGTAATAGAAAATTGTTGAAAAAGTATAATTGCAACAAATAATACATTATAAAGACACGAAGAAAAGAAGGTAACATGCAAAGGACATTAAAAGTATAGGAAAAACTAAGCTCCTAAGGCAAAGCTAAGACAACTCTATACCCTCTTTAAAAATTCTTAAACTTAATTTTACGCCTTCACAAAATCCTATTCTCGACCATGTGTTCATATACGTGCAAGTCCGTTTACTTCTACCTCTACTTCCTTTTTCCCTCCACAATTCCACTACTCTTATTTATAATACTAGAATTGATATATACAAACTTTCATGAAACAGTGCAACTGTTTATGAAAAGTTAGCTACAATATTTTTAACGGAAAATATGTCACATTTTTCCTTTGCGGTAGGAAAGTAGTTATAGTTACAACAACTGTCATCTACAACAACTAAATATTAGTTATAACTGCTTTATATAGTTACAACAACTGTCATCTAAAACAACTAAATATTAGTTATAACTGCTTTATTGAAGTTTGCAACTTTGCATCGTATCTGAACATTTATTTTGAAAAGATAGATCTTATAATATTTTATAGGGTCTGGTGTTTAATACAGGTTAATTAACTATCATATAAAGTCTGATCAAAGTTTAACGAGTAATGACCCATAACATATTTCCAAAGATCATATGAAACTTTATTTTCATATCTTGCAATATCAAAAGGATATGAATGCAGTTAGATTTATATAAGCATAAAGCATGCAACCCACACCTTCTAACTTGTGTTCTAACTTTACCTCTGAATTCCTTTGGTCTTATTATGCAAATCTAGTCACAACAAAATACATGTCAGTGACCCTACATTACCAAATTACCCTCTCAGTTTAGTGTAATCCATGATTCACAAAAGCAAATCAGAATATATAAGTTACTAAACTGGTGCATACATGAGAATGTGGATTAAATCCTCGCTTTTCATTTGAACAATGATCCCCTAGTGGATTATTATAATTTATGTAAGACTAGTAATGTTATAAGCCTTTGTCCATATCCATTCATGGATATATCACAACTAAACTTCATGACAGTTTGAACGAGATTTTTAACAATGTTATTTTGATAAAGACATTTTTAAGGTAACTACTATAGAGGATTCATTATCGAAAAGAATGGGATATGCAATGCTAATATAAAAAAGAAAACTAATTTTATGTGCTTCCGAGGTAGCTATCCATAAGCTACCTAGATGGCATGAACTTTAATAGTTCAATGTTTTACACAATTAAGTCACAAGAAACTTTTAGAATTTAAGAAAGTTTCTACTAAGTTTAACGATTAAGTTTTAACCATATACAAAACCTAATGATTCAACTATTGGTGAGTAGTAATCGAACCATTAATCGAAACCGAACTGAAAACCGATGAATTGAACCGAAATAACCAAAAACCAAACTAACCAAAAACCGAATTAACCGAAAATTGGCCAACAGTCATTTTTGTACCCTCGGTAAACCGAACCAAACCGAAACATTCATATATTTCTAGTTTTTATACCTTCATCATGCATTTCATGTTTTATACCTTCATTTCATGTATTTATACATCTATTTTATGTATTTATACCTTCATTTCATGTATTTCTAAGCAAAGAATTTAGCCAAAGTTTAGTTTTGGTTATTTACTTAACCGAAAAAGACAAACTAACGAATAAACCAAACCGATTGGTTCATAAAAAGATTGACCAATGACTTCTTTTCGGTTGAGACTAATAATCAAGCCATGCACACCATAAAATTCTAGGATTTTTTTTGGAGTTTGGCCATAGGTATTTTTGACAAAGTTGAACAAAATAATGCGATTGAGATGATTATTTAAGCATAAGTATTGATTTGAACAATGAAAATGATAAAAGTGTAGCCATAATTTTTGATAAACAGTTTTCACATTTGGTGTTAGGTATGAAATGGACGTGACAAATAAAATAGTTTTCACATTTGGTGTTAGGTATGAAATGGACGTGACAAATAATTTTAACTTTTACTGCTGGACGAAACCGTATATAACGATAAGTTAATATGTTAGATGCTAATATAGTTATATAAAATTCATATGACATTTAATAGGTAGTCATGTAAAATATATAGGCAGTGGCGGAGCCACACTTTGAACAACGGTGTCGTCCGACACCATTGAATTTTGTGTAGCAAATACAACGTATAATAGGAAAAATTCAAGCGACACCATTGTTCTTTTACGAGCGACACCATTGTTTTGTTTTCTTCTAAAACAATTACATAATAAACAAATTTATATTTCAAAAATTTAGCCAAGTTACTTGAATTTAATTAGTATACTTTAAATCATTATGAATCATTTGAATGATGCATGCACTTGTTTGTTATAATGAAAAATATGTTTTTTTATCAAGTTGCCATTGAAAACATTATGAATCGTTTTCAAAACATGAAAATGCGTACAGAGCAACTATTAAATGCATTTTATTATATATTTCAAATGACTTTGTAATTTTATTATGTGTTTTAATTCAATGACATTGTACTTTTACTATGATATTTGCTTTTATTATGTGATTTGACCCGACTAAATCCGAACCGATCTAAAAAAGTTCTACTCCGGGTTACTATAAACCGGGGTATCCATAAAAAATGACACCATAAGAAAACTTTTCTGGCTCCGCCACTGTATATAGGGTTACAATAGAGCATTATATATAAAGCCCTAACTACAAAATCTATCTTTGACTATCACTATTTACATATGTGACTTAATATTGTGGATGGTCTAACTATAATAAAGTGTAAAAACATAGTAATATTACGTTTTTTCAGTTATGTAATCATAAAGTTAATAATGACAATAAAATTTGTTGATAACATTCCTTATAACTTATGTAATCATATAGTTAATAATGATGATAAATTTGGTTTTTAAATATTCCTTATAAAAATTAGTAACTAAAAAAAGTAGTTGGTATAAAATCTAAGGGTGTTCATAGTGCGATTTAGCGGGTTTTGACACTAATTTAAGCCAAATGGTTCATTACAGTTTCGAGAATGACAAACAAAATCATGGGTTGTGTCACACCCTCAATTTCCATATGCGGAGTGTTACCGCGAGACGTGTGACTGAAGAGGATCATGCCACCAATCATATTAAACATTTAAATAAAATGAAGCAAATCCAACACTTTCAATACGCTTAGTGACTAAAGTTCAAAGTCCAAAAGCAATGTTCAAGTTAACAGCAGAAGCATACAGTTTAAACAATAGTTTCATAGTTCATAAATATTATTAGATAAGAACCCAACAATAGTTCCACGCAACCACTACACCCTTCCGCTACAAGCTCCAGAGCTGTACCTAACGACATGCAAAGCATGTATTAAGGTGTCAACATAAAGTTGGCGAGTTCACAGTTTATCAGTGTTTCTTCAAAAAACGTAGTTTGTTAAATTATTCGTTTATAAACATGTCGTGGGGAGCTACCTCATCTCTAAGCTACTAAACTGTGTGATACAGAATACTTGTGACTGTTGAGTTGTTTGTGCCCCAAGTCAATGTCTATCATCATTGACCAATTGCCAAGGCATTATAGTTCACGCCCGTCCTCCCAGGCACGATGTGAGGTTTGTCAAACCTAATAGCGCTATCAACTAATATCCCGTTCGCCCCCGGCGATTAATCGGTATATTGTGTGGGGACTTTCCTGATAGAGTTTCATTTAGTCCGCTAAAGACATGAAATATATATAACATTTAACAGTATTCCTCCCAGGAATACTAGGTAATCCAAATCCAGGGAAAGTGAGGTTCCGTTCCCAACCATCGGGAATACATGCTTTTAGTAAAAGTGTGAACTCACCTTTGCTTAGCTTGACAGATTAAATTACTTGTGTTAAGTTGGTCAACAACATCCTATTATGGTTACCAATATTGATTAGGGTTGTATGCAAATAATCCACCTATTTTCTACACGTATCTAACAGATAGCAAACGAATAAAGACATCACGTATCACATAAACATGTAGGTCATACATGGATCCATAACAGGGCCCAACGAGTGAACAGTAGCTGTGTGCGACCCACCATATACGTGTGCGGCCCATTATCAGGTGTACGTTCCACTAGACAATGTGCAGTCATGTTGTATTCAATTGTGCATTAGTTGTGTATACCCTATGGAAGTGTGCGACCATGCACCATTTGGTTGTACATTGTACATCAGTGATTGTACAATAGGGGTGTGCGGCAGTTAGTGTGCGCCCTCAGTATTAAAATGTGCAGTGTGGGGGTGTGCGATGTGCATAGATCGAGTGTACAATATGCAATCTAATGTTGTACAATGCAAGAGTGCGCGTCACCAATATTAACAGTAAATCTCCCATGTTCTTTCGATCAAATAAAGCAAAATACAGGTTTTTACATGAACCCTAATATCCTGTGTGAAAGCACCGGATCGATGACGAACATAAAACATTGCACTTGATTCAAGACATGAAAACAAAATATGAACAAGATAGAAATATGTAGAAGATGAATCTCTTTATTGATGAATCAGTCATCACAGATTACACAAACCAAAGGAGTATACATCATCTACAAGCTGGTTTAGATCACAAAGATCTAAACCCTAGCTTTCTCTCACTAACACATAGTCTCTCTCTCTCTAGAATGAACAAGTTGGGAGAGGTGCACAAAGCTTCAAGAGTTTCTCTCCGTTCTATCTTCCTTCTTGCCCTAATCCTATACAACACATATATATAGACTAGGGACAAAACTCAGATAAAAACCAAACCCCTGACCAAAGTTCTAGACCAAAACTTGGACAAATTGTCCAAGGATAAACCTTGGACTAAGTTCCAAGATATGTACAATAAAGACCCTAACAATTGGAAGGAATGCACTTTTCACCCAAAGTGCATTAACAAACTCCCCCTTGATCAGTGCATGGTCTTCATGTGGTCTTGAATTCTTCATTATCGTTGACTTTAACTTGGACTTCTGCTTTGGTTGACGCAGAACTGATAAGCGAGAGTTACCTGGCAGGAACTGCACTTACAGTCTCCCCCTTAACTGTTGCATCAGTTCTGTGTGGCATCGATAATATTCAATCACCGGATACTGCACTTACAGACTCCCCCTTGACTGATGATATCATGCATGCTTTCAACTTTAGCTGAGACTTGATCTTTTAAGTAGAGCACAGCGATCTTCAACCCTTCTAATTAAAGACTTGCTGACGATCACTTAAATGGCCGCTTTGTGAAACCCGAAGAATCCAACATCAAACACTGTAGATCCTCCGCCTCAATCTACTCCTGAATCAAGTTAACGCGAACCGACCTACAACCACATGTAAGAATATCGCTCGATACATTAATCTTCAAACCTAACCAACAGCAGAAAGAAACATTGGATTTCCAATGCCCAGCCTTAAACACTTCAAATTCCGCAAAAACATGAAGCTCAGTTCGATAACAAACCGAACTTTGTAAAAGTACATCCACCATCTTGATCAAAAGTCTTCAACCCTTCATGTATGATCTCATCTTGTCATGTATCCTCATGATCAATCTCCTATCTTCATAAATCCGCTAAATCCCCGATGGCTTTCATCTCCGACCTTCCCCTCAAATCAAGAAGCCCCACATTATTTCGAGAGCATAACTAATCTTCTCTACTCTAAACAGCAACTTAATAAGGCTCAATCTTCAACTAGTCGTCAACCAAGAATTCAGCTTCATCACGTCAACACTTGATTAATAACATAAACACACGTGACAAAACTCCATCACACACGAGCTATTTCATGCACAAGCTTTATATTTACGAAGAAAATAGTAAATTTTTACTCCCCCTTTTTCTTCGTAAACTGTCAACGTTCAAGCCAAGTCACGATAATATCCAAGATTGTCCCAAAACTCTAGTAAGTACCGAATCCGAACTCCGAGAATCTTGAAAAGAATACCATGGACCACCGTTACCGCGTCTCGTCCCCTCATTTAATCCGGACAACATAAGTTCAGTGACCCGAAACTGACTTAAAGTTTCACAAAGAAACGCGGATGGTTTGAGCTCAAGGAAACTCGGATGAGGGAAACTGGACCAGAGCAATCATGATCATCAGGTTTAAAAAGAAACTCGGAGATTAAGTTTAAAGGAACAAACTCTGATCCTTTTAAGGCTTAAAAAGTAACTCGGAAGTTTCTCATAAACTTAACTCGGAACAGAACTTTTATACAAGAAAAAAACTCAAACCTCGGACTCTTTAAGAATAAAGAGATAAACTCGGAAACCTGGACTACAAAAACAATGAAAAAAGGATGAAACACAGAAACTTGGAACAAAACAAATAAACTCGGACTCAATTGTGAGCTAATAAACTCTGACTATTAAAAAAAGTCTTTTTAAACATCGAAGTCATTTAAATGCGGATAGGATTTTTTTTTTAAACTCTGACCAACTTAAACTCTGAAAACTTTGACCAACTTAATCTCTGAAAACTCTGACCAACTAAAACTCTGAAAACTCAGACCAACTTAATCTCTGAAAACTCTGACCAACTTAAAGTTTCAAAAGAAACTCTGAATGTTAAAGCTCAGACTGATGTTTCACAAAGAAACTCTGATGGAAAACATAGAGTGAAGGAAACTCGGATTAACAAGTAGACTTAAAACTCTGACTCAAAGAAAAAAAACAAGGTAAAACTCGGAAAACTCAGAAACATTTACTTTAATACTCGGACAAACCAAAGAACATAAAAGAAAACTCGGAACTTTGCCTTTGGAACTTTGCCTTTCTAAAACTCGGAGAAATCAGCTCGGAAATATGTTAAAACTTAAAACTCGGAACCTTTGATCCTCTGTTCATAAAAACTCAGAAACAATATCACAAGATAATAATCGGACTGTTGAAACTATGCAAAACTCGGAACACCTGAAAGATTCAAAAACTCAGAGTTGAGATGTCTTGTAAAACTCGGACCTTGAACGATTCAAAACTCGGAATTGAGAGCTTGAAGACTTGCACTTTCAAACAACATAACTCGGAACATCTGAAAACTTGGAACATCCATATTATAACTCTCGGAACATCTATAAAGCTCGGAACATCCAAACTTTCTTTAAAACTCGGAAACAAAGTGAAGACTCAGAATCTATTTAAACTTAAAAACTCTGACCAGAATTCGGAATTGACACAAACTCAAAACTCGGAACAAATCCATCATCATTAAAAATTCGGAATAGGTTGATGAGAGTGTAAAACTCAGACAAGTTTCAATAACCAATCTCCGGACTATCTCCCCAGTGTGACTTCACACTGGTTCACCAAAACCCCGGAAACACAAACACAGAGTTTTAAACTCAGAAAAACCTTTTTTTTTTGGATCAAAACCCTAGATCTCCAAAAATCCAGCAGTTCTCTCCAACACAGCTCGAATATCTTCATATCTGGACCAAAATCTTCAAGTCTTCAAGATGTTTGGCGGAAACAAACATCAAATCAAGAGCAATGGTGATTTGGAAGGCGGTTAGACCATTCCGAATCGGTAACCATGCTCTGATACCACTGTGAAAGCACCTGGTCGATGACGAACATAAAACATTGCACTTGATTCAAGACATGAAGAACAAAATATGAACAAGATAGAAATATGTAGAAGATGAATCTCTTTATTGATGAATCAGTCATCACAGATTACACAAACCAAAGGAGTATACATCATCTACAAGCTGGTTTAGATCACAAAGATCTAAACCCTAGCTTTCTCTCACTAACACATAGTCTCTCCCTCTCTAGAATTCACACCAGGAGAAAGAACAAGTTGGGAGAGGTGCACAAAGCTTCAAGAGTTTCTCTCCGTTCTATCTTCCTTCTTGCCCTAATCCTATACAACACATATATATAGACTAGGGACAAAACTCAGATAAAAACCAAACCCCTGACCAAAGTTCTAGACCAAAACTTGGACAAATTGTCCAAGGATAAACCTTGGACTAAGTTCCAAGATATGTACAATAAAGACCCTAACAATTGGAAGGAATGCACTTTTCACCCAAAGTGCATTAACAAACTCCCCCTTGATCAGTGCATGGTCTTCATGTGGTCTTGAATTCTTCATTATCGTTGACTTTAACTTGGACTTCTGCTTTGGTTGACGCAGAACTGATAAGCGAGAGTTACCCGGCAGGAACTGCACTTACATCCTGGAATAATTATTACTAATAAAATCATTTATCATCGTACCAAGTCATCAGGTAATCAGTATAAATAATCATTTGAACCTATTTATGAACATTAATCATCAAATACCACATCATATGGCACTATTCTATAAACTTCATCAATAATCACCATAGATTGTTATTATCACCACTCTATTCAGATTACAAATTCTATGGCACAAAATCATCAATACATCAATCATCACACAACCCTATTTTTTAATCCAATCCTTCAAGAACCATCATACTTTCGGATTTACGAACACTTATTAACATTCTTTTATTATTTGAACCACGCCCTAACATCAAGCAAACCTATTTTATCATTTCATCATGCCATTCGAGTGAATCATCAAACAAGTGTAAACATCATCATTTATAGAAATCAAATAGTAGAAATACACTATCTCACATGAATTCATTAACATCTTGCAGACATATAAAACCCTAGCTCATCTAACATTTTTCATGGATCAAAAAACAATATTAATCTAAAACAATAGAATCTCACTAACCTGGACATGGTGAAACAAAAGAGTAGGCAAAAAATAGAAGAGATCTTTGAGAGTAAAGAAGAAGCTTCAAAGCGGACAGCTGCTGCCGTCTTTCGTAATTCTTCAAAGGAGGAGAGAAAGTGAAAATGCTAGGGTTTCCAAAAGGAGGGAAGAATGTTTGCTGAAAAATGCTGCCATCACAATGATTGGGGAAAATTCCCTAGGGTTTGGCAACTAAAGGTATTTATACTCAAGGAAGATACCGCACACACATGCACCTGCACATGTGCGGTCCAAATAAATAAAAGTGTGCGGCACTTGGGCCAAGAACAAATGAGTAGGGTGGGGATGCGCGGCTGATTGGGCTGTGCAGTCCGAAGGGAAAGTGCGGCTAGGTGTTTATTAATAACACCTCTTATATTAGTAATCTATAGTGTGCTATATTAGTAATCTATAGTGTGCGGCTGGATCCCATACTTAATACATATTCATGTAATAATAAACAATAATCACAACATTCACCATTAAACAAATTAAATAAAAAAATTAAACACATTTATTAATTCCACATAACATTTACAATTGGAATGTGAAGGGGAAATGATACAAAGTTAAAGGTGTGAGTTGCCACATCATCCCCACGTTGGAAGAAATTATGTCCCGAAATTTAGCATGTAGTCACTGAGAAAAACTAGTATAGTTAGGCGTTTTTGCGGGGTGTCACATCGTCCCCTTGTTGGTTTGGAATTTCGTCCCGAAATTCAGTAGTAGCTTCAGTACTAGACACATTGTTGTTAAATAACTGAGGATATTTTCGCACCATTTGATCTTCCCATTCCCAAGTAAATTCTAGACCATGACATGAGTTCCAACGAACTTGAACTATAGGTATCTTGCTACGCTTGAGGGTTTTGATTTCTCGATCCATGATCTCAACTGGTTCCTCAATGAAGCGAAGTTAATCATCGATTTTGAGTTCCTTGAATGGAACAATAGAGTCTTATCTGATAAACACTTCTTCAGATTTGACACGTGGAAAACGTCGTGTACACCACTGAGCTCTTCAGGCAAATTAAGCTTGCCTCGTTTGCCAAAGCGAACCACACCTTTCCAAGGTGTGACTTTTAGCAAAACTCGGTCTCCAACTTGGAATTCCAAAGGTTTCCTAAGCTTATCAGCGTAGCTTTTTTGATTGTCGCGAGCTGTCGCCATTCGTTATCTGATCTGGGCAATCTTTTCCGTTTTGTCGAGTACTAGTTCAAGGCTAGTGATTTGGCTATCGCCAACTTCCGCCCAACACAAAGGTGACCAACATTTTCGTCCGTACAACACTTCGAACGGTGCAGCCTGAATGCTAGTGTGGTAACTGTTGTTATAAGAAAATTCTACCATAGGTAAGTGTTGTTTCCAGCCATTGCCAAAGTCGATGACACATGTTCACAGCATGTCTTCAAGGGTTTGGATGGTACGTTTAGTTTGACCATCCGTTTGTGGGTGATAAGCGGTGCTTATGTCTAAACATGAGCCGAAGGATTTGTGCATAGCCTGCCACAAATCGAACGTGAATCGCGGGTCACGATCAGAGATAATGGAAGTTGGTACCCCGTGCCTAGCAACTACTTCCTTCAAGTAGATGCTTGCAAGTTTCGAAAACTTGTCAGTTTCTTTGATCGTGAGAAAGTGCGAAGACTTGGTTAAGCGATCTACGATAACCCAAATGGTGTCGTTCCCGCTTTGAGATCTAGGTAAACCAGTGACAAAATCCATGGAGATTTGCTCCCATTTCCACAATGGTAATTCCAGTTGTTGCAATAATCCTGCCGGCTTTTGATATTTGATCTTGACCCTTGCATAGGTCAAGCATTTGCTGATGTACTTCGCAATGATTTCTTTCATGTTAGGCCACCAGTACAAGGCTTTGAGGTCGTGATACATTTTATCAGAACCGGGATGTATCGAGTAGCAGACTTGTGTGCTGCATCCATCACATGCTCTTGGAGGCTTCCTTAGGATGGAACCCATATACGTTCCATAAAGTAGTAGATGCCGTCATCATTGAGTTCAAGTTGCTTTTCCATGCCTCGCATAGACTCAGCTAGAAGGTTTTCCTCTTTCAGCACTTCTACTTGAGTATTTCGGATCTGGTCAGGGAGGTTCGAATGAATGGTTAGTTGCAATCAGTGTTGCAAAAGTCGCTAGGCACTCCCTAGTCGGCCGAGTGGGGAGTTAGGAGTACTCAGACATGTTAAATATAAAGAAATTAATTATTGAATATTTTATATGTGTCAAAATTAGCGTAATTCTTGTCAAAACTATCATTATTCATGTCAAAATTAGCATAACTCATGTCAAAAGTAGCATAATCTCGAGTAGTCACCGAGTAGGCCGAGTAGTTGACCGAGTAATCCGAGTAGTCGTTGAGTATTCCAAGGTTCCCACCAAGTATATTACCGAGTATTCCGAGTAGTTGGCCGAGTATTCCGAGTAGTCGCCGAGTAAGCCGAGTTTGACCGCCTCCGACTTATAGAGGCTGACTTGTAGTAACTCTCCAAGGTAAGGTTCCGAGTACCGAGTAGTCGCCGAGTACTCGGGCTTGGAATCCATGTTTTACAACACTGGTTGCAATGCGCGAACACGTTTAGGTTTGGTTTTTTTTTCGGCTGAGGGCATCGGCTACCACGTTTCCCTTGCCCGGATGGTACTTAATTGCACACTCGTAATCGTTTAGGAGCTTGACCCATGGGCGTTGCCGCATGTTCAACTCCTTCTGGTCCAATATGTGCTGGAGACTCTTGTGATCGGTGTAAATCGTGCACTTGGTACCATACAAGTAGTGTCTCCATATCTTGAGTGCGAAAACTACAGCTCCCAACTCCAAGTCGTGGGTAATGTAGTTCTTTCCAAGAACTTTGAGTTAGCGTGACACATAAACAATGACTTTCTCGTATTGCATTAGCACGCAACCGAGTCCTTGGATAGACGCATCACGGTAGACAATAAAATCTTTGGTGCCTTCAGGCAACGATAGGATAGGTGCACTACAAAGCTTTTCCTTCATTCACTGAAATGCAGACTCTTAAGCATTACCCCACCTGTAGGTGATACCCTTCTGGGTTAGGGTTGTAAGGGGTTGGGCGATCTTTGAGAATCCCTCGATGAATCTACGATAGTAACCCGCCAGACCCAAAAATTGGCGGATCTCGGTTGGAGTTCTAGGTGCAACAGTTCTTGATAGAGTCGATCTTAGCTGGATCAATGTGAATCCCAGCTTCATTGACCACGTGTCCAAGGAAATGGAGTTCACGAAGCTAAAAGTCGCATTTCGAGAACTTGGCGTATAGTTGTTTGTTTCTAAGAGTTCTCAAACAAGTCGTAGGTGTTGCTCGTGTTCCTCCAGACTCTTCGAGTAGATCAGGATGTCGTCAATGAATACAATTACGAACTTATCAAGGTAGGGTTTGCACACTAGATTCATGATATCCATGTGTCACACCCCGATTTCCACGTGTATCACCGGTGGGCCCGGTGGGGGATTACCGTGATGTAGTTGGCAACAATATAGTCAAACCACACAATATATAAATGCACGGCGGAAGCATAAAGATAAATATATCTCAACTATTGAATGTAATATCCAAGTATCACAATCGTCGACATATAATCCACAGGGGATCAAAATAAGATAGAAAATAATTGTTCAACAGATATTGGCATCCCAAGCTTGCGAGATTCTAACGATGCTAAGGAGTGGCCAACCTATTACGTGTAGAACCTGCATTAATCTTTTTGGGGAAAATACGTCAGTTTACACTGGTAAATACATTCAACCGACACTTTTGTAAAATGTTTAATAAAATTGATTTGAATGCACATGGCACAAACTCTTTATAACTTGGGATAATTTATAATTAAATCTTGTAAAAGAATTACATGTTCACTATGCGTTCGGTCGCCCGGGTCGTGCCGGGTTTAAGGTTAATAGAAACGCCACAAAGCATAAAGCTATGGCGGGAAAACCAACGGTTATACCTTTAATAATATAGACACATTGTCGGGTGTGCGCCTACACCCGTGTGTCGAGGTCGTGGCCATTTCGTAAAATGATGCCAAGGATATCCGGGACATGGTCATTAAGCTCCCAAAGGCGTAAAGCCAACAAAACCAATTTTTAAACGGGTCACATTGAAATCACCCGACTACTAATGAGTTGGGGTCAATTGCCCGACCAAGCGGTAATTTAAATACCGTAACCCAAGCCCGTATAACGGAAAATAAGTTAAAAGTATTTACCTGAGCAAGTAATATCCTTAATAAACAAATGCAAGTTTCTTTTACTGGTCTCCTATTTTGGAACGAAGGTTTAAACAACCTATTAGAATCCTAACGGGTCTTTAATTTAGCCTTAGCTTAGACCGGTTAGTTTCAAAGGATAATTTCGGTTTAATCGCGTGAAAGGCGAAAACCAGGAACGGAATGTGGTTTAGACCCAACAAGTTTGAAGGCTCGTTTAATAGGGGTAATATAACCACACTCTGGATTTTGAAGTGAAAACGATAAGGTTTGACCCGTTTCGGCTAGTTTATGTAAACTAGTTACATAACCCGAACCGTGCGCGCAAAAGGCATAACGGGTAACCGTAAGAGTCCTACACAGGTTTCCTAAGTTAACATGCTCTAAAGAGGTTGTGGTATCAGCAGGATACCTTCCATAATGCCCGTAATGAGTTTAAATCCAATAAATGCCCCGCAGGGGTATTTCGGTCACTTTAAAGATTATAAAAGGGGTTTCTGAGTTCTACAGTAAAAACTGAGTTTTCCGAACAATTTATAAAGTCCAAAATACTCTATTTATTATTTAAAATCAGTAGCAACTAGAATCGGGTCAAAATACCTTGTAGAACTCAAGTTATGTCCAAAAAGGGTATATTCGGTATTTACCGAACCGATGCCATAACCGCAGGTTATGAGCAGGTTAAAAATAATTAAAAATCTTTAAAAACCCCCAAAATATTATTTTACATCAGTGTGCAAAAGGTTTGGTGTCGAAATTTGGGTTTAGATAGGATTTACGCTAAATGCGCCGTTTAATTACTAAAGTTTTCGTAATTGCGCTATTTAGCATAACTCCTATTCTAGACCTCGGATTGACGTGAAATTTTAGGGACACGCTTAGAAATCAGTAACTAAGGTTATTGTCCTTTCACGTGTCCAAAATTCTCTTTTTAGAGTAAAAAGGGCATTATGGTCAACTTTTAGGCGTTTAACGGAAATGTGCTAAAGACTCGGACAAGCCACGAACCGGTCACTGAGGGTTATACCATCATCTAACCTGGTCCTAAGAGAGTCCTAAGGCATATCTAAATCATACCATAACGGGTCAGAACTGAAGTCAAAGCAAAAGTCAAAGTTTTGCGACTTTCGGTTCCGAACCGGGTCTAAACAGTAAATGGTCGGATCAAACAAGCTTAGACTAGTTAATATACTTATTATCATGTTATATGAGTGTTAAAACAGGTTACACGCCATCTACATTACTGATTATGCATGATATCGCAAAATAGCATTCTGTTGACTTTTTCTAAGCAAGTTTGACTCGACATTCGGACTAGTTAGAGTGGGAATCAGAGGGTGCCCTTTTAGGGGTTTAATGCCCACATGATTACCAACATATAACTACCTTTGATTCGACAAACCACTGGACCATTTGTGATTTATGGTGAAGTCAATCGTTAGTTACGACGGATTGACTTTTAAGCTATTACTAAGCAAAAACTAAACCACAAAGGGTTAGGCACACTTACAGAAGTTTGGTACACGACCAGAGATGCTAGAAGAGTGTTCTTGAGCTCCAGATGTGATTAAGAAAGCAGATTGAGGTGTGAAGAACTTGTGGTCACAAGGTGGCCTTTTATAGTGAAATTTGGAGCTTAGGATCATTACAACTAGGTCTATAATTGTTCATGGATGTTCAACAACTGTCCCTGAGTGCTAGGGGACATTTAGGGGGCGCCCACGCTGCCATAATTGCCATATAAGTCGGTTAAAACAGCAAACAGTGCTCCTGTCCCCGTATTCTGCATCTGGCGGTCTGACGCGGCCCGCGTTAAGGATCAGGCTACCTTTACGCGGGTCGCCTGAATCCTAATGTCAGGAACCGTATCTGCACTGCCCGCGCGGCCCGCGTAAGCTTCTTTGTTTCTTCGACGTGGCCCGCCTGAGGCCTGTATTTCAAGATTTTCAAATCTTTTGCCATTATTGCCCTGGCCTTTCGGTTTCGAAGGGGTAACTTTGCGATTTGGGCCTCGATTATTTACGAATAAGGGCCTCGGAACCTTTACCCATCTTATTAACCCTTGGTTAATTTATTATTACCCGAAATGCCTTAACTTTCAAAGTTTGACGCTTTTAACCCTTATTAACGAATTCGATCATAACTTTCTCGTTTTGAATCGGAACCTTGCGAAATTTAAATCACACATTCTAGTGAGTATAATTTACCATTACAAAGCCTCGGGTATGCCCAAAGGTCACTCAGATGTTTAATTTAAACATGTTGACACATTTGGCCCCTGTAGTTTGTAATTTCTCACTTTCTTCCACAATTCGTTCCGTACGATCCATGATTCATTCGTGTGAAGGTACGAGCATCATTTAGGGTTACTGTACAGTATATTTATCCCTCGTCGACATTTTTATCCCTCGAATTTGCATACTTTCAATGTTTGTCAACTTTATTCCTTTATTTAGTATTTAACACCACGTGTAAACCTAAGACACGTGTCAATACATTATTGGACGCAAAATTTCGAGGTGTTACATCCTCACCCCCTTAAAAGAAATCTCGACCTCGAGATTTATTGAAATAAGTGAGGGTACTTTTCTTTCATCGTGGACTCTACCTCCCACATGAATTCGGGACCTCTACGGGCATCCCATTTTACCTTTACTATTGGTATATACTTCCTGCGAAGTTTCTTAACCTGTCGATCCTCGATCGACACAGGTTTTTCAACGAACTTTAAGCTCTCGTCGATGTGTACATCTGTATGCGGTATAACCAGTGATTCGTCAGCGAAACACTTCTTCAGGTTACAGATGTGGAACACATTGTGGATACCACTGAGCTCTTCCGGTAAGTTTAATTTGTAGGCAACCGATCCGACACGTTCGATTACCTCGAAGGGTCCAGTATATCTCGGGCTTAGTTTGCCTTTCTTACCGAATCGCATCACCCCCTTCCAGGGTGATACCTTAAGCAATACTTTGTCGCCTACTTCGAAATTGAAAGGCTTACGCTTCAAATCTGCGTAGCTCTTCTGCCTGTCTCGGGCAGCTTTCAATCGATCGCGAATTTGGACAATCATGTCTGTTGTTTCAAATATTATATCAGGTCCTGTTATCTGGACATCTCCAACTTCTGCCCAACAAACGGGCGTTCTACACTTTCTACCATATAAGGCTTCAAAAGGTGCAGCCTTAATGCTGGTATGGTAGCTGTTGTTATAGGAGAACTCGACCAATGGTAGGTGGTTATCCCAGCTACCACCTAAGTCGATCGCACATGCACGGAGCATGTCTTCCAACGTTTGGATTGTACGCTCACTCTGTCCATCTGTCTGAGGGTGGTAAGCCGTACTGAAGTTCAAACGTGTACCCAAAGATTGCTGGAAGCTTTTCCAAAAGTGTGACGTGTACCTGGTATCTCTATCAGAGATAATAGACACAGGCACGCCATGAAGGGCTACAATTGTCACACCCCGAAAAATATCAGAGCTGACGTGACTGGACTGGTATCTTCATTGCACAGCGGAAGCAAATAAGCTAAGACTTGTAGAAAATGAACGCCCGCTAATTACTCGAAATCCCGTGGGTTCTTCTATTCCAACCGTTCCGTAGTTTTGACAATGTAACCTGAGAAAGAACATGCGAAAAAGTCAACATAAAGTTGAGCGAGTTCATAGTTTGTTTTGAAAAGATTTAAAATAAATCTTTTTGATAACCGGTTTTAAAGTTGTTGGGAAAATGTAGTAAAATCATTTTCTTGGCATGATATATGAAAACTGTGAGTCTAGCCCACGAGAGTCTTTGTGCATTGCACGAGAGAGAATGGGCCAAGCCCAAACGAACCTTTGTAAGCAGGATCAGCGTGTCCTCTTACTTAGGTATAGTTTGAAAAGCGTTACCAAAGTTTGTAAATCGATGTATTTGTGAGTTTCAATCAAATGAATCTTTAAAAACATTTGAAAATCTGAGTATTAAAACTGGTATGTAAGCGTCTATGAACAGATCATTAATGTTTTGCAAGGACATTAATATGTGTGGCGACATAGGAAGCACTCAACCCTAGCGAATTTCCTCCGGTCCACCCGGTTAGATCAACAAAAGCACTACATGGGCCGCACAAGGACCCAAGAGTGGGGCTCGCTACACCCGATAGATCTACCACTTTTGCCTTCGGTCTTATACAAGATTAATGGCACTTAAGAGAGATTACTATTCGCTCACATGATCTAACAGTTCATTCCCTAGCTAAACCATACCATTGAGACATGTATTCCACCCCCGAGAGTTATAAATCCGAAAACAGTTAAGAGAAAAGGGGGACATGAACTCACCTTGTCATTCCTGTGCAAAGCTAGCTTAGTGTGTTTCTGCGATGTTGTTCCAAGAACGTGAAGTAGCTAGCGTGCATCTATAGTCTTCCTAACATGGAATAACTTATCAGTTTCTAGTATAACGACGTAGTTAAACTACGTGTCCGAGCTCTACCGAATCGTTAACTAAACGATTCTATAAAGGTGGTGTTGACTTGACTTAGAATAACCAATCGATGGTTATTTGATCCCGTTTATAATTGGGATAGAACTAATTCTCGAAAACAACTTAGTTTTCGGGTGTTTAGAATATATATATATATATATATTTCAATATAAATATACTTACGTCGTCGTGTTAGTTGTTGCGAATAGAAGGCGTAGATCGATAATGGTACGTAATCGAATTGTCGTATATGATACGGTAACCTACCGTTGTAGTTTTCATAGGATGGGAATAAATAAATAAATATATATATGTACATATATACATTCGAAAACTTGACGTTGAAACGTATGTAACAAATATATTTATCTTAGAAGAATTCGGATTCTAGACGATTGAAAGAAATATAAATAATTATATTTATATAATATGGTTTCCGAATGCTAAGCGTTTAAATAAATATGCAAACTACGTTTAGTGCATAAGAGAGCTTAAGGTCGACGTCTGAAATAAGTATAAACCGTTATATTTATTTCATAAAAAAAATGTACGAAGTCGATGTGTGAAATAATATTCGAATCCATGATGTTTAAAATAGGTATACGCGTTATATTTATCGTACAAAAGGGCGCGGAATATCTATGTTTGAAATAATTATAAACCTTATGTATAAGTTAAACAAGCGTCGGGTTTCGTTAATTTATACCTCGTTTTGGTAAACCGTAGATCGTCGTCAAATAAATATATATTATATTTATTTAAATAAATAAATAAATAAACTCGAACTCCATTAAGTGTCGTTTTTGAAACTATAAATACGTGTCGTGTTTCGGATTTTTATGAAAGTCGGACAGAGTTTCCTCTGTTTTTAGAATAACCCGACAATAAAAGTTATCGTATATTTTCAAAATTCAACGATAATTCAACGCAAAGTAATCACAATATATAGTTTTCGTCAAAGTATCAAAACTAAACTAATAATTAGTCGAATCGGGTCGAGCTCGGTCGCGTAAACTAACTAAAAGTCTAATGTAAACCACTTCGCTACGCTAACAACTTTACCGGGTCCTTCGTTGACTGTTGTTGACCTGTTTGACCGTCGTTGACCTGAGTTGACCGAGTTGACTCGGTTTGACCGGGTCAACCGAGTTGGACCGTAATCGAGTCGAAGCTGACTTGTTGGCCCGAGCTGAATCTGAAATGAATAACATGTTGAGTTGTTGACTGAACCGAGCCAGACGCATAACCTCCACCACTACCGTCGGCCGCCACCCACCATGTCACCGCCATCTACGACGGCCGGAGTTTATCTCCGCCGTCCATGTTCACCTAGGCATAACCCTCCAGAAACGACAAACAAACCGACCAGAGACGTGGATCTGGAACGATCTGAAAGAAAAAGATGTGGAGGGTTTACGAATGTTTACCGGAGAAAGCACTGGTTCGTGGCTGCCGGATCTGAAACACTACCGCCATCACCAAACACCATCTTCAACCCCGTGAAACCCTACCGCCGCCTCAGATGGCGGCGTCTTCGTCATCAGAATAGCGGCCAAGCCGCTGTTTTTCGTCGCCACTCCGTCTATTTTTCTGTTGTTGTGTGAGTATGACGGCTAGGGAGGTTGCCGGATGTTGTGGGTTTGTCGGAGAAAAAGGACGCCAGAGCATCACCGCTGCCGCCGCCAAAGGCAGCGCCCTCTTCGTCTTCCGAGCTCCGGTTGTCTGAGTATTGATCGAGAGAGGATGAGAGGTATGTGGGTGTTATGGAAGGCAGTGGGTGTGTGTGTATTTTTTGGGTAATGTAGATAAGACAACAAAAAAAATGGGAGTAAGAATGAGCAGAGGGTGTCGGCTGCTCATGGGGGGCTTAGGGTTTCAAATGTGCATAATGAGAAGATGAGGGTATAATAAGGTATTTATATCAAGGGTTTCAAGTGGGCCTGGACCCAGGGCCCGTTAACGCTTCGTGTGGCCCGTTGGCGTTTTCGTAGCCCGTTTTCTCGAACCCGATCATCATTGTGTCGTAAAATAAAACTTTTAAGGTCAAAACCCTTAAAATTGTGTAGTATATCGTTATTAAACGCGTAACTCGATCGCTTGCGTTAAAAACGCGTAAACTGCTTCATTCTCCGTTTCTGATCCGTTTTCGATTCGGTTTTGACTACGGTTGTTAAAATTTAAGAACGAAGCTAAATATTTCATAATATATTCACAAAACGAAATCCAAAAGTATATGTATAAACTTTGTAGTTGACGGCATTGTCAGTATTTTGTATGGTATCAGTTCGTTATCGTTTATCGTTACGCAATTCCTCAGCAGATTATCATTCGCGTACTGTAAGGTCGAGTAGGCGTTCCTAGGCATTACAAAAGCCTAATTAAGCTAATACGTGCCTTAAACACTATTTATTATCGCTTTAATCACTTGTTAATTGCGTAATTAGAAGCCGTTAAGTACCGGTTGTCACAACAATCTTGTCTACAAACAACTGGGCTAATATATCGGAGCTATGAGTCTCCTTTATGGGAAGGAAATGTGCTGACTTAGTCAGTCTATCAACTATTACCCATATTGTATCGTTTCCCTTCTTTGTCTTTGGTAACTTGGTGATGAAAACCATCGTCACCATCTCCCATTTCCACTCGGGAAGTTCAGGCTGTTGTAGCAAGCCTGACGGCTTTTGATGTTCAGCCTTTACTTGCGCACAAGTCAAGAACTTTGCTACATAGGTGGCTATAGACTTCTTCAAGCCAATCCACTAGAAATTTGCCTTCAAGTCCTGGTACATTTTATCAGCACCAGGATGAACGGAATATCAGGAACTGTGGGCTTCCTGGAGGATAACGTCACGAAGACCTCCATAAACAGGAACCCATATCCTTCCATTCAATCTCAGAATTCCGTCTTTGCCATAGGATAACTGCTCCTCAGTTACCCCTAGCTTCTCGTTTGGATAGTTAGCTTCTAACACAGCTTCTTTCTTTGCAGCTAACAATCGTTCATTCAGACTGTTCTTGATTTCAATGCTCTTGGCATTGATCCTAATTGGTTTCACTCTTTCTTTTCTGCTCAGGGCATCTGCGACTACATTGGCCTTGCCTGGATGGTATCTTATTTCACAGTCATAGTCATTCAGAGTTTCCATCCAACGTCGCTGCCGCATATTCAGATCTTTCTGATTGAACAGATGCTGAAGGCTTTTGTGATCAGAATAGATCACAAATTTAATGCCATAAAGGTAATGCCTCCAAAGCTTTAGTGCAAATACAACGACACCCAACTCCAAGTCATGGGTGGTGTAGTTCTTTTCATGCACTTTCAATTGTCGCGAAGCATAGGCAATTACCTTGCCCCTCTGCATAAGCACACAACCCATTCCGGTGTGCGATGCATCACAATATACGACAAATTCTTCCATTCCTTCCGGCAATGTCAAAACTAGAGCATTGCTCAGCTTTTGTTTGAGGATATCAAAAGCTTCTTGCTGCTTAGGGCCCCAATTAAACTTTATACTCTTTCTAGTTAAAGAAGTTAGGGGTGCAACAATTCTTGAGAAGTTTTCGATGAAGCGTCTGTAGTATCCTGCTAGACTTAGGAAACTGCGAATCTCCGTAGGTGTCTTCGGCTCCTGCCAATTCATGACGGTTTCAACCTTGGCGGGATCCACTTGGATACCATGCTCACTGACTACATGCCCAAGGAACTGGACTTCTCGTAGCCAAAATTCACATTTAGAGAACTTGGCATAAAGCTTTTCTTGATGAAGCAGTTTGAGAATACATCGAAGATGTTTCTCGTGGTTAGCTTGACTTTTTGAATAGATGAGGATGTCATCGATGAAGACAATGACAAATTTATCCAAATAAGGCTTACAAACATGATTCATGAGGTCCATGAATGCGACAGGTGCATTGGTGAGCCCAAAAGGCATCACTAGGAACTCGAAATGACCATAACGAGTCCTAAATGCAGTTTTGTGCACATCTTCATCCTTGACCTTCAATTGATGGTACCCTGACCTCAGGTCAATCTTGGAAAAGTAGCTCGCTCCTTGCAACTGATCGAACAGATCGTCGATCCTAGGCAAAGGATACCTATTCTTGATTGTAACTTTATTCAGTTCACGGTAATCGATGCATAGACGCATCGAACCATCTTTCTTCTTGACGAACAGGATTGGTGCTCCCCAAGGAGATGAACTTGGTCTGACAAAACCTTTAGCTAGTAGATCATCTAGCTGCGTCCTCAATTCTTTCATTTCCATGGGTGCCAATCTATATGGCGCTCTTGCAATAGGCGCGGCTCCTGGAATGATGTCGATACTGAATTCCACTTGCCTATCTGGTGGCAAACCAGGCAGTTCTTTCGGGAAAACTTCAGGATAGTCAGAGATGATTGGGATGTCTTCAATTCTGGGTTTCTCCTCACCGATGGTCACCTGTGCCATATAAATGACACATCCTTTCTTCAAACATCTGGATGCCTTTAGCATAGATACATGTGCAGGCAATCCGTGTCGAGTATCTCCTTGGATGGTAAGTGGTTCTCCAGACGGAGTCTTGATTACCACTTGTTTTTGGTTGCACATGATTTGGGCTTGGTTATGCGATAACCAATCCATACCCAATACTACGTCGAACCCAGCTAGTTTAAATGGTAATAGGGATAAAGGAAATGAGTGATTCCTAATGGATATAACACATCCATCTAAGACAGTTGAGACTGTTCCCATAGTCCCATCAGCTAGTTCTACCTCATATGTCACATTCAAGGTTTTAACAGGCAATTTTAACAACTCACAGAATTTATCATCCACAAAGGATTTATCTGCCCCAGAATCAAACAATACTCCTGCGAATACATCATTGATAAGAAACGTACCGGTTATGACGTTGTCGTTCTGGATAGCCTCTTTAACATCCATCTGGAAGACCCTCGCATTGGTCTTTTTCCCTTCATCAGTCTTCTTTGCTATCTTCGGGCAGTTAGTCTTGATGTGCGCTTTCTCGTTGCAACTATAGCAAGTTGCATCCTTGAGTTTCTTGCACTTAAGAGTCCTATGCTCAGAGGACTTGCATATCCCACAGGCCTTAGGCTGGGATTTCTTTTCAAATCTGCACCTTCCGAAGTGGTGCTTCTGACAAACCTTGCACAAGGGCTTATCGCCCGACTGTCGATCATTCTTCTTGTTCTCTGACCCCTTCTGGTGGTCACAATTGCCCCGATGCTTCTTGTTAGATCTACGTGAATCATCATCCTCACGTTTCCTCTTCTCACTATCAGCAATTCTCAACGATCTCTGCCTCACTGCATCCAGTGTGAGAGACAGAGATATATCTACCACGGATCTGAAGGTAGCAGGCCTAGAAGCCTTCACGCTAGCTTTTATCTCTGGGGCCAAACCCCCAATGAAGCGTGCGATCCGTTTGGGTTCCAGTGTAACAAGGTACGGAACCAATCTTGACAGAGTGTTGAAAGTCGTGAGTTAAGCCTGGCAATCCAGGTTCTTCATGACCAACGATAAGAAGTCAGACTCTATCTTCTCAACCTCGTGCCGAGGGCAGTAATTTTCCTTGATGAGAGCAATAAATTCCTCCCATGTCATGCTATACAAAACAGCCTTCCCAGAGGCTTGAACCAGAGATCTCCACCACGCTAGGGCTTCACCCTTGAATGAATTCGACACAAACTTTACCACATCTCTCTCAGCACAACCACTTATGTCCACAACTGTGTCCATTTCGTCTAACCAGGTCATACAATCCACCGCGCCTTTCTCCCCAGTAAAGTCTCAGGGTTTGCAGGAAACGAAGTACTTATACGTGCAACCCTTGGCGCGAGGTGTGTCATCGACCACTTTCTTCTTAGGGTGGACGCTATTCTCATTGGATGAGTGTCTATCGTCGTCCTTCCTAGGCTTAGACGGAGTCGAGGGTGGTTTGCTGTGAGATTTAGAGTGGGTTTTTGGCTTTGAGTGTGGTGTAGATAAGGTTCTGCTTCGAGACTCGGTGTATTCTTCGTACTGCCAATCCAAGGCTGCCTTAACAGCGCCGTCTACTAGAGCTTTCAATTCAGCGCCCGTTATATGAATTTGGTCGTTATCGTTGTCATCCTCCTTTGATTGACTATTAACTCCACTTGGGTCAGCCATCGAGATCTTGACCTGCTACAAGGAATATGACAGAATTTTATTTAGGAGTTTATTATGGAATTGTCTTTTATGGCAATTCATTAACCATGGTAAACATAGACCATATTTGGTTAATTTGTTACTCACTTTTATTTTAGGATTTGAACATAACTTATCCTAATTACAAATAATATTGTTAGTGAAGTCACAAGGACGTTTTATATATTATTAGCTAGAATTTAAGAGAATCAAGGCATGAAGGTTTGAACCATAGGTCTATTACCTTTTCTGACAGGGAGTCATAGACTACAACTGTCTCTTGTCTTATATGACAATAAGTATGGCCCATAGGCACTACATCACTAATGGATGATTGATAATTGGTCATCTTTATTGACGACTTAACCCTTGATTTACAAATCATTAATTTGGGTTTTGGAATCCTTTGAAGGATTCTTATATAAGAGTGACGCGTGTGATGTTAACGAATCACATTTGCCAAGAACGTTAACATGTTTACAGAGGTTAACAGGAATTTGAATCTCCTAATTAAGTCTTACCATCTTGGCCGGGTCTTATAATGACACCAGGCTAGGTTTCACAATTAAGATTCTATATTTATTAGGCAGATTAATTTAAAAGGAATGATTTTTGATTTATTTCATATAATAATGTATTAAATGACAAAAATGAAATTTATAAACTTAACATTCCATTTATCATAATAATGATTACACACTGCCCTAAACGGGATTTTTAAATAGACAAAATACCTACGCAGAGGTTTACAGAAAACAAGTCCACGCAGGGACCAAATACAAGAATAGATGTCCGCACAGGGACTAAAAGGTAAGTCCACGCAGGGACTGGAAAGGCAATTGTCCACGCAGGGACTAAACACGATAAATGTCCACGCAGGGACTAAAATACTCAAAACAGATGTCCTCGCAGGGACTTGATTATAATAGTAAATACATTAGAACATATAAAAACTAGTGATCTCGCTTCTTCTTCTTCCCCTTTAACAGGTTCGCTAGGCCTTTGAGGAATCCACGATTATTTTTACGTTCTTGCTCAAAGTCTCGTTCTACCCTATTTAAACGGTGAAGGATTTCTTCCTGCTCCGGTGGGGAAAAACGCGGCTGCTGCGACGGCTGCTGAACCGGAGGTCTAGGAGGTGCTGGATACCCATGAGCTGCGTATCCTAATCCCCAAGGATCCCCATAAGGTCTGTCGGGATGGAGGGCGTTGTAATTGGCCGCTACCATGTATGGGTCGGCATCATAATTATAGTTGTAGTGCGTGTGAGTCGGCTGCTCAAACGGGTTGTACGCGGTGGAACCGGCATACGCTGGTATCGGATTGTTATAGCCGAATGGTGGCGGAGGTGGTGCAACTGGTGCAGAATTCACCTCTGCAGGGTGACCCGAAGGTTCCCCTAACTGTGGTTCTTCAGGCACTGGCGGAAAGTGACTTGCATTCGATTGGCGAGGGGTACTAAAGAGGAATTCCCCTCCTCGGGTAGACATTCGCGCGCCTGATCTCCTGCGCCTTGGCGGATCAGGAGGTGCTGGTTGAACTGGTGGCGGTGGAGGCGGTGGCGTAACTGCCACGAAACGCGAATCCTCGGAGGGATCCTGCTGCTGCTGCTCATGAGGCGAGAAGTGGTGAGAAGGTGTGAAGTACCAATCACACTGGTTAAACCTCGCCTGGTAACTGTCGGGACCTTGGTAGGGTGTCCCATGAAAAGATGACCCATCAGAGATCTCGATAGGATGGTTGGGAGTACCTCGGGCAGGTTCTATGGGATCCGTGTCTTCATCCATATCTACCGCATTATCTTCGGAGAAATGGTCTTCGGGTCCTAAAGGGTTATAACCTCTTGGTTCTTGGACATAATCAGTCGGGTTGAACTGGCCTTGGAAGAAAGGAGTAGGATCGCCGTAGGAACGGTGCGATGCAGATCGCTGGAGAGGTATGAAAGAAGGTTGAGGGTTACTGGGATCATTCTCCGAATTTGGTCCAAAAGAGTGACGGTATGAAGGTGTCGAACTGTGTGAGGTGGACCGCCTTGCTGGCTCAAAGAGGTTTCTTCTACGCCTCTGAGGTTCTTTGCTCCTCGTGCTGGAAGGAGCTCGCATGTTTGAAGGTCCGGCCTCGTGATCATTATGAGTAGTGATCGGCCCTTTGCCTCTTCTTCCTCTTCTAATTGCTGGTGGCATATTTCCTGCTTAACAATCTTTTCAATCACAATAAACAATAAAAGACAAACCAGAATAACAATTCGAATTTGTCCTATGTTCTTGTCTAGACTCGAGTATGTGCAATTGTGTCATTGAGATTAAACACATAAGGATAGTGTTCAATTCACTCAACGTTGGCTCTGATACCAACCTGTCACACCCCAATTTCCACGTGTATCACCGGTGGGCCTGGTGGGGGATTACCGTGACGTAGTTGGCAACAATATAGTCAAACCACACAATATATAAATGCACGGCGGAAGCATAAAGATAAATATATTTCAAATATTGAATGTAATATCCAAGTATCACAATCGTCGAAATATAATCCACAGGGGATCAAAATAAGATAGAAAATAATTGTTCAATAGATATTGGCATCCCAAGCTTGCGAGACTCTAACGATGCTAAGGAGTGGCCAGCCTATTACGTGTAGAACCTGCATTAATCTTTTTGGGGAAAATACGTCAGTTTACACTGGTAAATACATTCAACCAACACTTTTGTAAAATGTTTAATAAAATTGATTTGAATGCACATGGCACAAACTCTTTATAACTTGGGATAATTTATAATTAAATCTTGTAAAAGAATTACATGTTCACTATGCGTTCGGTCGCCCGGGTCGTGCCGGGTTTAAGGTTAATAGACACGCCACAAAGCATAAAGGCGTGGCGGGAAAACCAACGGTTATACCTTTAATAATATAGACACATTGTCGGGTGTACGCCTACACCCGTGTGTCGAGGTCGTGGCCATTTCGTAAAATGATGCCAAGGATATCCGGGACATGGTCATTAAGCTCCCAAAGGCGTAAAGCCAACAAAACCATTTTTTAAACGGGTCACATTGAAATCACCCGACTACTAATGAGTTGGGGTCAATTGCCCGACCAAGCGGTATTTTAAATACCGTAACCCAAGCCCGTATAACGGAAAATAAGTTAAAAGTATTTACCTGAGCAAGTAATATCCTTAATAAACAAATGCAAGTTTCTTTTGCTGGTCTCCTATTCTGGAACGAAGGTTTAAACAACCTATTAGAATCCTAACGGGTCTTTAATTTAGCCTTAGCTTAGACCGGTAAGTTTCAAAGGATAATTTCGGTTTAATCGCGTGAAAGGCGAAAACTGGGAACGGAATGTGGTTTAGACCCAACAAGTTTGAAGACTCGTTTAATATGGGTAATATAACCACACTCTGGATTTTGAAGTGAAAACGATAAGGTTTGACCCGTTTCGGCTAGTTTATGTAAACTAGTTACATAACCCGAACCGTGCGCGCAAAAGGCGTAACGGGTAACCGTAAGAGTCCTACAAAGGTTTCCTAAGTTAACATGCTCTAAAGAGGTTGTGGTATTAGTAGGATACCTTCCATAATGCCCGTAATGAGTTTAAATCCAATAAATGCCCCGTAGGGGTATTTCGGTCACTTTAAAGATTATAAAAGGGGTTTCTGAGTTCTACAGGAAATATGAGTTTTCCGAACAGTTTATAAAGTCCAAAATACTCTATTTATTATTTAAAATCAGTAGCAACTGGAATCGGGTCAAAATACCTTGTAGAACTCATGTTATGTTCAAAAAGGGTATATTCGGTATTTACCGAACCGATGCCATAACCGCAGGTTATGAGCAAGTTAAAAATAATTAAAAATCTTTAAAAACCCCAAAATATTATTTTACATCAGTGTTCAAAAGGGTTGGTGTCGAAATTTGGGTTTAGATAGGCTTTACGCTAAATGCGTCGTTTAATTACTAAAGTTTTCGTAATTGCGCTATTTAGCATAACTCCTATTCTAGACCTCGGATTGACGTGAAATTTTAGGGACATGCTTAGAAATCAGTAAATAAGGTTGTTGTCCTTTCACATGTCCAAAATTCTCTTTTTAGAGTAAAAAGGGCGTTATGGTCAACTTTTAGGCGTTTAACGGAAATGTGCTAAAGACTCGGACAAGCCACGAACCGGTCACTGAGGGTTATACCATCATGTAACCTGGTCCTAAGAGAGTCCTAAGGCATATCTAAATCATACCATAACGGGTCAGAACTGAAGTCAAAGCAAAAGTCAAAGTTTTGCGACTTTCGGTTCCGAACCGGGTCTAAACAGTAAATGGTCGGATCAAACAAGCTTAGACTAGTTAATATACTTATTATCATGTTATATGAGTGTTAAAACAGGTTACACGCCATCTACGTTACTGATTATGCATGATATCGCAAAATAGCATTCTGTTGACTTTTTCTAAGCAAGTTTGACTCGACATTCGGACTAGTTAGAGTGGGAATCATAGGGTGCCCTTTTAGGTGTAACAACTCTCACTAAAACTAATACTTAGTATGATAATTATCCAATAAGGAAACCCTAAGTAAGACACCCAAGTGATTCTGCATAAACCCTAAAATTTTCAGAACAATCGGAATCAGGATCAGGGCCCCTGAAACTCAGGGGGGTATTCCCTACTTGACGATTATCCTCTTAACTCGTTGTCAAAATCAAAATTTTTGAATTCATCAACTCAGCAGGCCTAGTCCCACGCGTGGCAACCCTATGACCCTTAGGTGTCCCTTACGGACCGTAAGGGAATAGTCTTACGGTTCGTAAGCCTGTCAATTTTGGTGTATAAATAGCAGGCCTTGGGACGTGAAATCAGAAGTTAGAACGACGTAAATTCTCGTTGTATACGTCGAGTTATAGCCGAAATAGTCTCCAAATCACTAATTAGTATAGCGGGGTGCTGCTACGCTGCCGGGTATTAACTCGATCGCTGTTCAATTCTTTTCTTTTCGTCAGCTTTTATTTTTGTAAATAATAGCTCGGGATTTTACCCTCTGAATCCCTAAACTCTGCCCGTTATTAGGGTACTAACTCTAATCACTGGTACGATACTCTATCCGATCGATTGAAACTATCCGACAGGATGTTTAAGTGATATCCTTTGTCATTAGTCGTGATTCCGACAAAATGTTTGAGTACCACCCGAACTCGGAGAATACTCTGTCATTCATTGTGAATCCGATGGATGTTTAAGTGATTGTACTTTGTCATTCGTTGTGAGGGTTTTATCTCGTGATTATCGTTAAAGTTGAATTTAGTTAATACACTAATACGAGTTCCATTGTGTCTAGAAATTAGAACTCGTAATCAGGGAACTGCTATAATACTTAATAGCTAAGTAAACTTAATAGTTAAATAAACTTAGCAATTAAGTTAGCTGAGTAGATTAATTAATTTATTAATTAAGTTTAGTATGATTAATTAATCAGTTAATCAATATTAATTAAGCTAACAAGATTAATTAAGCTAAGTAAGATTTATTAAAAATAGATATATTTGGGGTCGTATGAGAACGTTTAATATTAATAATTAAATATATTATTTTTTTACCTTATTCCGTTTTTAATGAAACTTAGGTTAAAACATAGATAAAAATATGCTCGTTCTAAAGACATATTCGTCGTTTTATAAAACGTCATATTTTACAAGTTATACGAGAAAAACGAGTGAAGCAGCTGAATTAATATATATAAGCAAGCTAGCTAGCATGTCAAGCAGGTAGGTAGGCATGTCAATTGAATCCCACATCGATCAGAAGATTTGTTGAGGTGCTTGCTTGCTTGCTATAAATAGGAACCTAGGATTTCATTCTTCGTTGCTCATTTCTTTTCTTCTTCTCTCTATACGTTGGTGTTCTAACCAATAATCACCGATGCGATGTTCTGTCCGATCGATTCAGGAACCAACTAACAGATGCCAAAGTGCTATACTTTGAGAGTTCGTTAAACGGATGCCAAAGTACTATACTTTGTGATTTCGGTAAACGGAATCCAAAGTGTTACACTTTGTGAAATTCATTAAGGTTCGAATCTTGTGACTACCGTTAAGGTTTGATTTGGGTTTTACACGAATACGTATTCCATTCTGTTAAACTATATGTTTAACTACCAGAATACTCCTAACCACACACTTACAATTAAACAAGCTATTAAAACATCAGAAGGTCCAGAACAATAAAGTATACGCTTAATTATCAGAAGATGTAGAATCAAGAAGCTTGTTAAATCAATACTGCATGCTTATACTGGGAGTCATTCTCTTTTTATCAACTGTTTTACAATACTCCAAATTATTTTCCAAAATTATAATTACAGGGATTAAGTCTTTGTAATCACCAAATTACAGCCGGTATGTGGGGTATTGTGCACATTACTAGTGTTATCAGTTTAGGTGAGCGTACCTAATTCATGAAACGTCACTTTTAGGTGAACGGACCTATTAGTGATTAACGTCACTTGTGGGTGAACGGACCCAATAGTGATATGACCACAGTCACCGAAACGAGTCGAGTGACAAATACTGTGGGTAGTTGGTTGATATATAGAAACATTGTAATCGCTCTTAATACTGTAAATTATAACAAATCTATTTTGTATCAAACCTGAATGAACTCACTCAGTATTTCCCGCTGACAAAAACCTTTTTAAAACGCGTTTCAGGTAATTACAGTAGGTTGGAGTAAGGATTGGATCCAGCACTAAAGGACTTCAAGAAGTGGCTTATTTTATTAATTGAATCAACTTAAGAAATATTGTTTTTAGGTTTATCCCGTATTAAAAGCTACCTTTGTAAAACATGGAATTTATTCCATCTATTTAAATAAAATCCGGTGTTCCTAAACTCTGATATTTTTCCTAACTCACGGTCCTGATGAAATTTCCGCTGCAATGTTTTTCAAAATAATCACCGGTACCACTGGACTGCTCACGGCACCCGATTCCGTCCAGGGTGGGTCGGGGGTCGTGACAGTAAAGGTGGTATCAGAGCCACTGCTTTAAGCCTATAAGTGTTGTGATAATAATACTTATGCTTAAATAAAAGAGTTAGGAAATTGCTATTTACTGGTAGCACATATAATAGCATTTAGACTTGAACCTAAGAAAAGATGCCATAGTATAAGCTAAGCCACTTAATTAAGCAAATAGGTGTTATAATAATACCTAAGTTTAAACGGAGAATTAGAAACTTAATATTATCTGATAGCACTCCGGATGATATTTAGACTTGAACTTAAGAATTTTGCCTTAAAATAAACTTTAAGGTAAATTATTTATATAAGTATAATGTAATGGATATTGGTATTCCATAAGAATGACGATTAGCAGGCAATAGCACTTAATTGCTATTTATTCTTGCCTATTGATATTACTTGGTCTAGAATAAAGATATGTTATGGAAATACAAATTTCATTGATTCTGGATAAAAGCCCTAATAAAAGAGGCACTTTTAAAAATCTTGAAAAGATACTATTTATGGAAAATAGAAAATTTTCTCCAGCAAAACTGGGTATAGAGTAGCAGACTCTCCAGCTTGTCTGGATATACTGAGATCACCTCTCCGGCGCGAACCGGATAAGACGGGGTACATAGTATGTCAAACAAGTGAAAAGATTTCCCTAAATAATATCATGAGCTGATATCTGACTTGCTTTGGAAATATAAATCTATTATATACATTTAACCTTATGAAAAGTATGTATATTACAACATGTGAAATATACAATATAGATATGTATATCTATAAGGAATTCCAAAAGTCAATTAAGAATAACGCACATGCATATGTGTCAATAATAAATATAGATTTCTTTATCAGGAATCTCTCGCATATATCTTTAATTTCGATGTCAAACATTCTTTCGTTTGATCATCTACCTCGTAACTCGTACAACAAAATAAAACTGGAAACCCATTAAGTTGGGACACCATCAAAAATATATGAATTTCCAATGCGTTACCATAAACTATTAACACAAGTAAGAAGCATATAAAGTTGTGCTAGTGCACAAGAAAACACATGAAACTTAAATTATATGTCCACAAACGTCAAAGTTTATCACATACGACTTCCAAAGCAAGACCTTTGGAAAATATAAATTTAGGCACGATGATACCAATACTAATTCCGTCAGTAAAAGAACTCCTAATCAAAAAAAAAAAAAGCGGCACTTTGCCACATGATCTTACAAACGATCAAAATATCGCTTAGGTACGTTGGAACAATATTTCACAAACATCGGTGCACAGTCTAATCAGAGACATAATTATTAGCACTACAAAAGAAGTCATATATCTTTGCGAATCCCTTATTTCATTTTCATTTCATTCGACATTCCTTGGTAATGTCACTTAATAACAGGTTATCACACAAAAAATTCCAGATAAAGTTCCTATATTCCTTTCATTGTAATTCTGACTTCTGTCTATAATAAGTTGACCTTCGTGTCTCTACTTCCCCTAAAGATCATCATATCATAAGGATTTCTTTCATAGTAACAAATATTGATCCATTTCATTTCTTGGTAAATCCATACGTTACACATGCACTGTTTGTTGCGCATGTGGTTCATTTGAGTTATGAAAACCATAGGAGGGCATCATTCCAATTCATTATTTTATCAAAAGTTCAAATATCATTTCGCTATACTTAATCTTTGCATTGTAAACTGCGTTTTTATAAAGCAATGACTCTTTAATATCGAATCAATGAAGTTCTTGAAAAAAACTCGATCTTCTTTTGAAGAGTATACATGATTTTGTTGTGATCATGTTTGAACTTTCTTATTCAAACTCGTTTTATTCAAACCAAGTAAACTTGCTCACAAAACATATTCCATTCAAGGTCCCATATGATAAATTGAAACCCTCATATTCAAAATAATCCCAACAAGCACTTCAATTCTCTTGAACTATAACATGCTTGTTGGTCTTCAACTTCATTAAATCATTTTCTTTACATCACGATCACCTTGTAGTAACTTTTTCACAAATTTGAAGATTGCGCTAATCTCGTTTAAATTTATGACTAGAATTATTATTATTTTTAATTAATATTTATAATAAAATATTAATAATAATGGTGTTAATATTATTTTTAAGATTATTGTCAAGGACAGGTATTGGGTAGCCTAGCCTTAGTTAGGCATGGACTGGCCACCTATGCATAAACAAGGCAGCACTAACCAATATCCAACCATGATAATAACTATTTAATGTATATAAAAGTCATCATACTTATTTAGTAAATTTCAATTATATATAAAAAAATATTTTTATATTATATATATAGAAATATATATACTTTGTACTGTAAAGAGATGACATATTTTCATAAAACAATTAAAGGGACGAATAAAATTATCTAAATAATTGTCTAAGTATTCATGAACCAGACATATTATAAATAAATGTTCATCTTGATTAATATTTCACCACTATTAAATACTCATAGAAATATTATTTTATAATATATATATATATATATATATATATATATATATATATATATATATTAAAATATCAAATCTTATTTACGCAAGCCAATCTTTAAGTATGCTTGATATTAAAATAAACATTTATTTTACTTTTATGATTTAAAATACCCTATTATAAAATCTTATAGTTAAACACACTTGATTTTAAAAATGATAATCGTAAGTTCTAGAATATTGGGTAAACCTATTTATAAAACATATATCATTATTTTGTCAAAATTTACCACGGGTTTTGATATTTTAAACCTATCTATATTTATTTATTATTTTACTTTATGATAACATAAAAGGAAAAGGTATTTAATAAATCAAAATATCACATATCTTTAATCAAACATTTTGATTAAAATCATATGAATACAATTATGTATTAAGACAAAAATACACTAACTTTATTATCTTTTCATGTATTCTTACAAATCACCCATCTCAGCACATTGAATTTCTCATATCATAATTCAATATTTGACGAATCATTTTCATGTTTTCCCATTTTCATGTTTTCATTTCATTTTGAACCTGTCAATCTTAAGTCTTCCTTAGGTACCAATCAAGTAAGTTTTCTTCTGACAAAGAATTTTATTAATTCCAAAAAGTTCTTCACATTCATTTTAAAAATCTATCTTTTGGCTTGAACATAATCACCTTGGAAACTATATCATTTCATCGGAATGTCTCATCTTTTGAAATATCTAGACTCGCTTCCTTGAAACTCTCAGTTAATTTCGAAAACGGTAAAATTATCATAACAATACCTTGCAGTATCCATATACATTTGTAGCCTGTGCTAATAATAAACCCTATTCATACGCCATTCGTTTGATTTGTCATATTCTTGGTACTATTATGTACTCAGATTACGATACACTAAATTCTATTGTCCAGTACCATTTAAGTAAACGATATTGATTTTCGGATAATCATTAACAAATCATTTTCCATACTTCCATTCACAAATAGATATGTATCAATTCGGAATCTCCCTCAATTGATCAAAGTAAGTTCATTTCAAATATTGAATCCAATTGTTTCTATAAATCATTTTTATTTTCAAAATTCATACCCCTCGAAATATCTTTTGATTCCATTCCACGATACATTATTTCTCTTAATTAAAAGAAGAAACATAACCCCAAGAAAATATCATAGTCCAAATCTCGAGGACGAGATTTTTATTAAGGTGGGGAGGATGTAACAGCTCTCATTAAAATTAATACTTAGTATGATAATTATCCAATAAGGAAACCCTAAGTAAGACACCCAAGTGATTCTGCATAAACCCTAAAATTTTCAGAACAATCGGAATCAGAATCAGGGCCCCTAAAACTCAGGGGGGTATTCCCTACTTGACGATTATCCTCTTAACTCGTTGTCAAAATCAAAATTTTTGAATTCATCAACTCAGCAGGCCTAGTCACACGTGTGGCAACCCTATGACCCTTAGGTGTCCCTTACGGACCGTAAGGGAATAGTCTTACGGTCCGTAAGCCTGTCAATTTTGGTGTATAAATAGCAGGCCTTGGGACGTGAAATCAGAAGTTAGAACGACGTAAATTCTCGTTGTATACGTCGAGTTATAGCCGAAATAGTCTCCAAATCACTAATTAGTATAGCGGGGTGCTGCTATGATGCCGGGTATTAACTCGATCGCTGTTCAATTCTTTTCTTTCCGTCAGCTTTTATTTTTGTAAATAATAGCTCGGGATTTTACCCTCTGAATCCCTAACTCTGCCCGTTATTAGGGTAATAACTCTAATCACTGGTACGATACTCTATCCGATCGATTAAAACTATCCGACAGGATGTTTAAGTGCTATCCTTTGTCATTAGTCGTGATTCCGACAGAATGTTTGAGTACCACCCGAACTCGGAGAATACTCTGTCATTCATTGTGAATCCGACGGATGTTTAAGTGATTGTACTTTGTCATTCGTTGTGAGGGTTTTATCTCGTGATTATCGTTAAAGTTGAATTGAGTTAATACACTAATACGAGTTCCATTGTGTCTAGAAATTAGAACTCGTAATCAGGGAACTGCTATAATACTTAATAGCTAAGTAAACTTAATAGTTAAATAAACTTAGCAATTAAGTTAGCTGAGTAGAATTAATTTATTAATGAAGTTTAGTATGATTAATTAATCAGTTAATCAATATTAATTAAGCTAACAAGATTAATTAAGCTAAGTAAGATTTATTAAAAATAGATATATATGGGGTCGTATGAGAACGTTTAATATTAATAATTAAATATATTATTTTTTTTTACCTTACTCCGTTTTTAGTGAAACTTAGGTTAAAACATAGATAAAAATATGCTCGTTCTAAAGACATATTCGTCGTTTTATAAAACGTCATATTTTACAAGTTATACGTGAAAAACGAGTGAAGCAGCTGAATTAATATATATAAGCAAGCTAGCTAGCATGTCAAGCAGGTAGGTAGGCATGTCAATTGAATCCCACATCGATCAGAAGATTTGTTGAGGTGCTTGCTTGCTTGCTATAAATAGGAACCTAGGATTTCATTCTTCGTTGCTCATTTCTTTTCTTCTTCTCTCTATACGTTGGTGTTCTAACCAATAATCACCGATGCGATGTTCTGTCCGATCGATTCAGGAACCAACTAACGGATGCCAAAGTGCTATACTTTGAGAGTTCGTTAAACGGATGCCAAAGTACTATACTTTGTGATTTCGGTAAACGGAATCCAAAGTGTTACACTTTGTGAAATTCCTTAAGGTTCGAATCTTGTGACTACCGTTAAGGTTTGATTTGGGTTTTACACGAATACGTATTCCATTCTGTTAAACTATATGTTTAACTACCAGAATACTCCCAACCACACACTTACAATTAAACAAGCTATTAAAACATCAAAAGGTCCAGAACAATAAAGTATACGCTTAATTATCAGAAGATGTAGAATCAAGAAGCTTGTTAAATCAATACTGCATGCTTATACTGTGAGTCATTCTCTTTTTATCAACTGTTTTACAATACTCCAAATTATTTTCCAAATTTATAATTACAGGGATTAAGTCTTTGTAATCACCAAATTACAGCCGGTATGTGGGGTATTGTGCACATTACTAGTGTTATCAGTTTAGGTGAGCGTACCTAATTCATGAAACGTCACTTTTAGGTGAACGGACCTATTAGTGATTGACGTCACTTGTGGGTGAACGGACCCAACAGTGATATGACCACAGTCACCGAAACGAGTCGAGTGACAAATACTGTGGGTAGTTGGTTGATATATAGAAACATTGTAATCGCTCTTAATACTGTAAATTATAACAAATCTATTTCGTATAAAACCTGAATGAACTCACTCAGTATTTCCCGCTGACAAAAACCTTTTTAAAACGCGTTTCAGGTAATTACAGTAGGTTGGAGTAAGGATTGGATCCAGCACTAAAGGACTTCAAGAAGTGGCTTATTTTATTAATTGAATCAACTTAAGAAATATTGTTTTTAGGTTTATCCCGTATTAAAAGCTACCTTTGTAAAACATGGAATTTATTCCATCTATTTAAATAAAATCCGGTGTTCCTAAACTCTGATATTTTTCTTAACTCACGGTCCTGATGAAATTTCCGCTGCAATGTTTTTCAAAATAATCACCGGTACCACTGGACTGCTCACGGCACCCGATTCCGTCCAGGGTGGGTCGGGGGTCGTGAAATTAGGGGTTTAATGCCCACATGATTACCAACATATAACTACCTTTGATTCGACAAACCACTGGACCATTTGTGATTTATCGTGAAGTCAATCGTTAGTTACGACAGATTGACTTTTAAGCTATTACTAAGCAAAAATTAAACCACAAAGGGTTAGGCACACTTACAGAAGTTTGGTACACGACCAGAGATGCTAGAAGAGTGTTCTTGAGCTCCAGATGTGATCAAGAAAGCAGATTGAGGTGTGAAGAACTTGTGGTCACAAGGTGGCCTTTTATAGTGAAATTTGGAGCTTAGGATCATTACAACTAGGTCTATAATTGTTCATGGATGTTCAACAACTGTCCCTGAGTGCTAGCGGACGTTTAGGGGGCGCCCATGCTGCCATAATTGCCATATAAGTCGGTTAAAACAGCAAACAGTGCTCCTGTCCCCGTATTCTGCATTTGGCGGTCTGACGCGGCCCGCGTTAAGGATCAGGCTACCTTTACGCGGGTCGCCTGAATCCTAATGTCAGGAACCGTATCTGCACTGCCCGCGCGGCCCGTGTAAGCTTCTTTGTTTCATCGACGCGGCCCGCCTGAGGCCTGTATTTCAAGATTTTCAAATCTTTTGCCATTATTGCCCTGGCCTTTCGGTTTCGAAGGGGTAACTTTGCGATTTGGGTCTCGATTATTTACGAATAAGGGCCTCGGAACCTTTACCCATCTTATTAACCCTTGGTTAATTTATTATTACCCGAAATGCCTTAACTTTTAAAGTTTGACCCTTTTAACCCTTATTAACGAATTCAATCATAACTTTCTCGTTTTGAATCGGAACTTCGCGAAATTTAAATCATGCATTCTAGTGAGTATAATTTACCATTACAAAGCCTCGGGTGTGCCCAAAGGTCACTCAGAGGTTTAATTTAAACATGTTGACACATTTGGCCCCTGTAGTTTGTAATTTCTCACTTTCTTCCACAATTCGTTCCGTACGATCCATGATTCATTCGTGTGAAGGTACGAGCATCATTTAGGGTTACTGTACAGTATATTTATCCCTCGTCGACATTTTTATCCCTCGAATTTGCATACTTTCAATGTTTGTCAACTTTAGTCCTTTATTTAGTATTTAACACCACGTGTAAACCTAAGACACGTGTCAATACATTACTGGACGCAAAATTTCGAGGTGTTACACCATGAAAACCGCAGGTGCATTTGTCAAACCAAATGGCATAACAAGACACTCACAATGGCCGTAAGGAGTCCTGAATGCCGTTTTAGAGATGTCTTCATCTCGGACTCTCAGCTGGTGATAGCCCGATCTTAGATCAATCTTGGAATAGAAACTTGACCCTTGCAGCTGGTCGAATAGATCGTCGATGCGTGGGAGTGGGTAACGGTTCTTGACGGTCACTTTGTTTAACTTGCGATAGTCGATGCACATTCGAAAAGTGCCATCCTTCTTCTTGACAAAAAGTACGGGGGCTCCCCAAGGTGACGAGCTAGGACGGATGAAACCCTTATCTAATAGCCCCTCTAATTGCGTGGATAACTCTTCCAGTTCGGCTGGGGCTAGTCTGTAAGGTGCGCGAGCAATAGATGTCGCTCCAGGAGTTAGCTCGATTTGAAATTCAACTTGACGATGGGGATATCCTCAATCTTCTTCTTTTTAGCTTGGGCATCAGTGACGAGAGCAAGAATAGTGGTATGGCCCTTTTGCAAACACTTCTGGACCTTTAAGAACGAGATGATGCCTACAACAACACTACTTTTCTTGCCTCGAATAACAAGGGGCTCGCCGACAAGACGAGGGATGCGGACAATTTTCTCTTGGCAGAGTATTTCCGCTAGATATTGGGATATCCGATCCATTCCGATGACAACGTCGAAGCTTCCGAGAGTGATAGGGACAAGGTAGATAACAAACGTCTGACTGGATAACTCAAGTTTATATCCGTTGATGACATGAGTAGCCTCGATGTTTCTACCATTGGCTAGCTCGACAACGTGTTTAGGGTTCAAAGGAGTCGGGGTAGTCTTAAGCATTTTACCAACACTTAACGACACATAGCTAGCATCAGCCCCATAATAAAAAAGTATGGAAACAAAGTAGTTGTCAAGTAGGAACTTACCCATCACTATGTTGGGATCGTTCGTTGCTTCGCCTGCGCCGATCACAAATGCTCGTCCTCTTGCACCGTTGTCGCCATTGTTGTTGTTCATGTTATTGTTGTTCCCAGTGCCTTGGTTGTTATTGTTATGGTTCTGATTCAATTGTGTCACACCCCGATTTCCACGTGTATCACCGGTGGGCCCGGTGGGGATTACCGTGACGTAGTTGGCAACAATATAGTCAAACCACACAATTATATGAATGCACAGCGGAAGCATAAAGATAAATATAATTCAACCTTTTGAATGTAATATCAAGTGTATTACAGAAGTCGAATTGTATCCACAGGGGATCAAAATAATAACAAAATATTGTTCAGTCAGATACAGCATCAAGCTTGCGAGACTATTCGTGATGCTAAGGAGCTATTACCAGCCGATTTACGTATAGTACCTGCACTTAATCTTTTTGGGAAAATACGTCAGTTTACACTGGTAAATACGTTCAACTGACACATTTAGAAATGTTTATTAAAATTGATTTGAATGCACAAGGCACAAACTCTTTTATAACTTGGGAAAATTATTAAAATCTTGTGAACGAATTACATGTCCTTTTATGCGTTCAGTAGCCCGGATCCTGTCCGGGTTAAAGATTAATAGACACACCACATTGCGTAAAACCGTGGTGTAAAAACCAACGGCTACGTCTTTTAATAATAATAATAATGTCGACATAATATACCGGGTGTACGCCTACACCGGGATGTCGAGGTCGTGGCCATTTCGTAAAATGATGCCAAGGATATCCGGGACAACGGTCATTAACCCCCCAAAGGCTTTTAAGTAACAAGACTGTTTAAATGAGCCGATCACATTATTCAATTAACCACCTAAGCGATGGAAGATATGATGCTCAATCAAGCGGTATTAATATACCGTATCCCAAGCCCGTATAAGGGAAAATAAGTTAAAAGTATTTACCTTTGCAAGTATATTCCTTAATGGATTACGTCACAGGTAGCTTTTACTGGGGCTCCTATTCTGGAACGAAGGTTTTAAATAACCTATTAGAATCCTAACGGGTCTTTATATTGGCCGTAGCCTAGACCGGTTGGTTTCGAAGGATAAATACGGTTTAATCGCGCGAAAAGGCGAAAACCGGGAATGGAGTGCGATTCTGCCCCAACAAGTTCAGAGACTTGTTTTATATGGGCTTAAGGTTCACACTCTGGATTTTGGGGTCAAAATAATATGGTTTGACCCATATCGGCTAATTTATGAAAACTAGTTCCATAAGCCGAACCGTGCGCGCAATAGGCGAAACGGTTAACCATGAGAGTCCTACGCTTGTTTCCTAAGTCAATATGCCTTAAAGAGGTTGTGGTATCAGTAGGATACCTTCCTTGATGCCCGTAACGAGTTTTAGTTAATATATCGCCCCGTAGGGGTTTTCGGTCATTTTAAAGACTTTTAAAGAGCTTTTCGAGTTCTACAGGAAATATGAGTTCCCCGAACAGTTTATAGAGTCTAAAATACTTTATTTATTATTTAAAATCAGTAGCAACTGGAATCGGGTCAAAAGACCTTGTAGAACTCAAGTTTTGGCCGAAAAGGGCATATTCGGTATTTACCGAACCGTAGCCATAACCGCAGGTTATGAGCAAGGTAAAAATTATTAAAAATCTTTAAAATTCCAAAAATATTATTTTATAACAGTGGGTAAAAGTTTTGGTGACGAAATCTTGGTTTAGATAGGCGTTATGCTAATTGCGCCGTTTATTACAAAAGTTTATTTTAGTTGCGCTTTTTAGCCTAACTCCTATTCTAGACCTCGGATTGGCGTGGAACTTTAAGGACATGCTTAGAATTTAGTAAGCAAGGTTATGGTCCGTTCACGCGTCCGAAACACTCGTTTTATTTTAAAAAGGGCGTTACGGTCAACTTTTAGGCGATTAACGGAAATGCGTAAAAGACTCGGACAAATCATGAACCGGTCACAAAGGGTTATACCATCATGTAACCTGGTCCTAAGAGAGTCCTAAGGCATATCTATACCTCACTAAAACGGGTCAGAACTGAAGTCAATGCAAAAGTCAAACTTTTGCGACATTCGGCTCCGAACCGGGTCAATATAGCAAATGGTCGATTCAAACGAGTTTAGACAAGTTTATATACTTAATATCATGTTTTATAAGTATCAAAATAGGTTTCATATCATCTGCATTACAAATTATACAAGAATCGCTAAAATAGCTTTCTGTTGACTTTTTAAGCGTGCGTTTGACTCGACATTTGAACTAGTTAGAGTGGTGATCAGAGGGAACCCTTTTAGGGGTTGATTACCCACGTAAATACCAACTCATAACTACTTTTGATTCGACAATTCACTGGACCATTCGTGAATTATCGCTATGACAACCGTTAGTTACGACGGTTTGGTTTATAAGCTAAACTAAGCAAAGACAGAACTATGGAAGGTATGGTATACTTACAGAGACTTGTAGTAAGTTTTAGAACAAGAGAAGAGCACTTGAGAGCCTTAGAAATGATCAGAGATGAGTGTTTGAGGTGTGAGTTCACTTATGCACATAACATGCCTATTTATAGTGCTCAACATGCCTCTAGATCATTACACATTGGTCTACAACTGATCATGGATGATGGGCAGGTGTCCCATGGTGATATGGGTCGAGTAGGGGGCGCCCATGCCTCATTTATTGGTTGTTTGATCGTTCACTAGCTCAAAAGGCATAAAAATCCAAGGTTTCTGCATCTGGGCGTCCCACGCGGCCCGCATGGAGGAACCAGGCACTTTGTACGCGGGCCGCCTGATGTTTAAAAATCAGACGCGACTAAGAGGTGGCTCGCGGCCCGCCTCAACTAACTCTAAAACCTTACGCGGCCCGCGAGAGGTTAGATTTTCATAACTTTTAAATCTTTTGTAATCATGACGAAATCCTGGTAATTAATAACGAAATCTTTCGTAATTATTAACCTGACCTTTCGGGTTTGAAGGGGTAACTTTGCGGTTTGGCCCTCGGTTAATTACAACTAAGGACCTCGTGTTATTTATCCGCATTGTTAAGTCTCCGGTTAGTTTATTAATTATTCTGAAAGCCTTAACTTTCATTGTTGACGCTTTTAACCCTTCTTATACGAATTTGACCACAACTTTCTCGTTTTAAAACGGAACTTCGCGGAATTTATACAGTATATTCTAGTGAGCGTATAATACTGTTACAAAGCCTCGGGAGCGTTAAAGGGTCACTCAGAGGTATAAGTAAACATGTTGACACAGTTAACCCCTGTAGCTTGTAATCTCTCACTTTCTTCCGCGTTTCGCTACCGTACGATCCATGGTTTATTTGTTTGAAGGTACAAGCATCACTTAGGGTTACTATACAGTATATTTACCCTTGTTTGACATTTATAACCCTCGAATTTATATACTTTCAAGGTTTGTCAACATTAGTCCTTTATTTAATATTAAATGCCACGTGTAACTAATGACACGTGTTAACACATTATTGGACACAAAAATTCGAGGTGTTACATCCTCACCCCCTTAAAATAAATCTCGACCCGAGATTTACTCAAACAAATAGGGGTATTTTTCTTTCATCGTGGCTTCAACTTCCCACGTGTATTCGGGACCTCTACGAGCATCCCATTTAACCTTTACAATCGGTACGTGCTTTCTTCGAAGCTTTTTCACCTGTCGATCTTCAATCGACAACGGCTTCTCTACAAATTTCAAGCTCTCATCTATATGCACATCTGTGTGTGGGATCACCAATGATTCATCGGCGAAGCACTTCTTGAGATTGCAGATGTGGAACACATTGTGAATTCCATTGAGCTCTTCTGGCAAGTTCAACTTATAGGCAACTGACCCGACACGTTCAATGACCTCAAAAGGTCCTATGTATCTCGGACTCAGTTTGCCCTTCTTGCCAAAACGCATCACCCCCTTCTAGGGTGATACTTTAAGCAACACTTTTTCACCTACTTCGAAGTGAAAATCCTTACGCTTCGGATCTGCGTAGCTTTTCTGCCTATCTCGGGCAGCCTTGAGACGTTCCCGAATCTGGACAATCTTGTCCGTTGTTTGGAAAACTATCTCTGGTCCTGATAATTGGACCTCTCCCACTTCCGCCCAACAAACAGGCGATCTACACTTCCTACCGTATAATGCCTCGAAAGGCGCAGCCTTTATGCTGGTATGGTAGCTGTTATTGTAGGAGAATTCGATTAGGGGTAGGTTCTTATCCCAGTTACCACCTAAATCGATCGCACATGCACGAAGCATGTCCTCTAACGTTTGAATGGTACGCTCACTCTGCCCGTCCGTCTGTGGATGGTAAGCCGTACTGAAGTTCAAACGCGTGCCCAAAGATTGCTGGAAGCTCTTCCAGAAATGTGAAGTGTACCTGGTATCTCTGTCGGAGATAATAGACACAGGTATGCCGTGTAAGGCTACAATCTTATCAACATAAAGTTGGGCTAACATATCGGAGCTATACGTCTCCTTGATGGGTAGGAAATGAGCTGATTTAGTCAGCCTATCGACTATGACCCATATCGTGTCGTTTCCTTTCCTGGTTTTTGGTAACTTGGTAATAAAATCCATAGTTACGCATTCCCACTTCTACTCGGGAAGCTCAGGCTGTTGTAGCAAGCCAGACGGCTTTTGGTGCTCGGCCTTGACTTGAGCACAAGTCAAGCACTTTGCTACATGGGCGGCTACAGACTTTTTCAAGCCTATCCACCAATAGTTTGCCTTTAAGTCTTGATACATTTTATCTGCTCCAGGATGGACAGAATATTTAGAACTATGGGCTTCCTGGAGGATAACATCTCGTAACCCTCCATAAGTCGGAACCCATATTCGTCCGTTCAATCTAAGGATTCCATCCTTGCTAAGAGTCAACTGTTCTTCAGTTACTCCTAACTTTTTCCTTAGGATAATTAGCTTCCAACACAGCCTCTCGCTGTGCGGCTAATATCCTTTCTATCAAGTTATTCTTGACTTCAATGCTCTTGGCATTGATTCGAATAGGTTTTACCCTTTCTTTTCTGCTTAGGGCATCAGCGACCACATTCGCTTTACCGGGATGGTACCTGATCTCACAATCATAATCGTTCAAGGTTTCCATCCAACGGCGTTGCCTCATGTTCAACTCCTTCTGATTGAACAGATGCTGAAGGCTTTTGTGATCAGAGTAGATCACAAACTTGATACCATAGAGGTAATGCCTCCACAATTTCAGTGCAAATACAACGGCACCCAACTCCAAGTCATGGGTGGTGTAATTCTTTTCGTGCACCTTTAATTGTCTTGAAGCATAGGCAATCACCTTGCCTTTCTGCATAAGCACACACCCCATGCCTGTGTGTGATGCATCGCAGTAAATTACGAATTCATCTGTACCTTCCGGTAATGTCAACACAGGAGCGTTGCTTAGCTTTTGCTTCAGGATTTCGAAGGACTCTTGCTGCTTCGGGCCCCAAATGAACTTTTCTTTCTTCTTGGTTAGGGAAGTTAAGGGCGCAGCAATCCTCGAAAAATTCTCAATAAATCTCCTGTAGTATCCTGCTAATCCCAGGAAACTACGAATTTCGGTAGGCGTCTTTGGCTCTTGCCAGTTCATGACTGCCTCTACCTTAGCGGGATCCACCTGGATACCACGCTCACTTACAACGTGACCCAAAAATTGAACCTCTCGTAGCCAGAATTCGCATTTAGAGAATTTGGCGTAGAGTTTCTCACGCTGTAGCAATTCGAGAATACAACGGAGGTGTTTCTCGTGGTCAGCTTGGCTTTTGGAATATATAAGGATATCGTCGATGAAGACGATGACAAATTTGTCCAAGTACGGCTTGCAGACGCGATTCATGAGATCCATGAACGCAGCCGGTGCATTTGTGAGCCCAAAAGGCATCACTAGGAACTCATAGTGACCGTAGCGAGTCCTAAATGCTGTCTTATGCACATCTTCATCTCTGACCTTTAGCTGATGATAGCCCGACCTCAAGTCGATCTTTGAGAAGTAACTCGCTCCTTGCAGCTGATCGAATAGATCGTCGATCCTTGGCAAAGGATATCTATTCTTGATGGTACCTTTGTTTAGCTCACGATAATCGATGCACAAACGCATCGATCCGTCCTTCTTCTTTACAAATAAGACAGGTGCTCCCCAGGGAGACGAACTAGGTTTGATAAAACCTTTTGCCAACAGTTCATCCAACTGGGTCCTTAATTCCTTCATTTCAGTAGGAGCTAGCCTGTAGGGCGCTCTAGCTATGGGAGCTGCTCCAGGAATGATATCTATTCTGAATTCCACTTGTCTATCTGGTGGTAAACCAGGTAGTTCTTCGGGGAAAACTTCGGGATATTCAGAAATGACAGGAAGATCTTCTATCTTCGGCTTGGGCTCTTCAATTATCACCTGAGCCATGTAAATGACACAGCCTCTTTTTAAACATCTAGAAGCCTTGAGCATAGATACATCCTCGGGCAATCCATACTGCGTATCTCCTCGAATGGTAAGCGATTCACCACTCGGAGTCTTTAGCACTATATGCCTTTTGTTGCAAACGATTTGGGCCTGATTGCGGGATAACCAGTCCATACCTAGAACGATGTCGAAACCCGCTAGTTTGAAAGGAAGTAGAGATAGAGGAAAAGAATGGTTCTTAATGAACATTTCACATCCCTTTAGAACAGTGGAGACGGTTTCTATCGTGCCGTCTGCTAACTCTACCTCGTATTTTACGTCTAGGGTTTTGATAGGCATATTCAATAGTTCGCAAAATTTTTGGTCTACAAAGGACTTATCAGCGCCAGAATCGAAAAGTACTCTTGCAAATATATTATTTACGAGAAAAGTACCTGTAAGCACATTGTCGTTCAGCACTGCCTCCTTTGCATCCATGCGGAAGACTCTCGCATTCGTCTTCTTGTTCTCTTCCGGTTTCCTGGTATTCTTAGGGCAGTTACTCTTGATATGCCCCTTTTCGTTGCAACCATAGCACGTTGCATCCTTGATTTTCTTGCAGTCCACAGTCTTATGGTCCCTGGACTTGCATAGTCCACAGGCAAAAGACTTTGGCTGGGACTGTGAGTTCGACCCAAACCTACATTTCCCGGAGCGGGGTTTCTGGCAGATCTTGCATTTGGGTCTTTCTCCTGACTGTTGCCCGTCTTTCTTTGCTTCAGCCCCTCTCTTACCATCACCGTTTCCACGGTGTTTCTTTCCTGACCTTCGTGAGGTGTCGTCCTCACGTTTCCTCTTTTCCGCCTCCTTGCTCCTTAGCGTCCTCAGACGGACAGCATCTAAAGTGAGAGACAAGGAGAGGTCAGTCACTGACCTGAAGGTCGTCGGCCGAGAGGCCTTCACGCTAGCTTTTATCGCGGGTTCTAATCCCCCAATGAAACGAGCGATTCTCCTGGACTCTGGTGTCACAAGGTACGAAACCAGGCGAGACATCGTATTGAAGCTCGTCAAATAGGCCTGGCAGTCTAGGTTTGTCATCACCAATGACACAAAATCAGACTCGATCTTCTCCACCTCATGCTGAGGGCAGTAGTTTTCTTTAATGAGAGCAATAAATTCCTCCCATGTCATCTTGTACAGAGCAGACTTACCCGATGCTTGTACCAACGCTCTCCACCATGCCAGGGCCTCGCCCTTAAACGACTGCGACACAAACTTCACCACATCCTTCTCCGCACACCCACTGATGTCCACAATAGTGTCCATCTCATCCAGCCAGGTGATACAATCAACAGCACCTTTTTCCCCTGTGAATTCCCGGGGTTTACAAGACACGAAGTACTTGTAGGTGCAGCCCTTGGCACCGGATGCATCAGTATATTCTCGATCACGACGAATACTATTCTCAGCGGACGAGTGATAATCGTCATCTTTCTTGGGTTTGGAGAGTGGTTTGGATTGTGACTTTGGTTTGGAGGGTGGTTTTGATACGGTTCTGCTATGAGACTCGGTGTATTGACGATCAAGAGCTGCCTGAACGGCGTTGTCAATCAGAGCCTTTAGCTGTGCGCCTGTCAGATGCACTTGCGCATTGTCGTAGTCATCTTCGTTTGTATGGCTGTTTACTCCGTTGGGATCCGCCATTGTAACTTGAATCTGTTACAGAAGATAACAAAATTTTATTCAGGAGTTTATTATGGAATTGTCTTTTATGGCAATTCGTTAACCATGGTAACAGAGACCATATTTGGTTAACTTATTACTCACTTAATTTTAGGATTTGAATATATCCTATTTTAGCTATAACAATAATATTGGCGGCTTAAAGCCTAATCACGAGGATGTTTTATAATGTTAGCCGAGATTTCAGAGAATCAAAGGCATAGAGATTTGAACCATAGTTCTTTCATCTCTTTCTGACAGGGAGTCATAGACCACCACCGTCTTTTGTCCTTATAAGACAATTATTACGGCCCATAGGCACTACACCACTAATGGATGTATTATTAAGGTTGGCCCGTAGGCACTACATCGCTAATGGATGTTTTAATAAGGTTGGCCCGTAGGCACTATATCGCTAATGGATGTTTAATAAGGTTGGCCCGTAGGCACTACATCGCTAGTGGATGTTTGATAATTTGATCACCTTTATTGGTGATTTTTGCCCATGATTTATAAATCATTTAGTTGGGTCTTTGAAATCCTTTAAAGGATTATTGTATAAGAATGACGTGTGTGATTTTAACGAATCACATCTGCCATGATCGTCAACATGCTTGCAGAGGTTAACAGGGAATCTGAATCTTTTAATTAGGTCGTACCATCTTGGCCGGATCTTAAAAGACACCTGGCTAGGTTTCACTCTAAGATTCTTTATTTAGGCAGATCAAATTAAAAGGAATGGTTTGATTTATTTCATATATATAGTGATAACAAAAATGAAATTCATAATATAACATTCCATAATTTTAATACGATTACATACCGCCCTAAACGGGACTTTTTAAATAGTACCTACCTACATAGAGGTTTAAAACAAGAGATAAGTCCACGCAGGGACTAATACCAGATAAGTGTCCATGCAAGGACTAAAAGATAAGTCCACGTAGGGACCGAAATACGATAAATGTCCACGCAGGGACTTCTTTTAAAATAAACATTACATTAGAACATACATAAGGACTAATGGTCACATTTCTTCTTCTTGCCCTTCAGTAGGTTTGCTAAGCCCTTGAGGAATCCTCGGTGGCTCTTACGTTCTTCCTCGAAGTCTCTTTCCATGCGGCTCAACCGGTGGAGTATTTCTTCTTGTTCAGGAGGAGAGAAACGAGGTTGTGGCGCCTGTTGCGGAACTGGAGGTCTAGGAGGTACTGGATACCCATGTGCTGAGTAGTCCGGTGCTCCCATGTTCCCATGAGCTCCGTCAGGATAGCGTGCATTATACCTAGCCGACACCACATATGGGTCGTGCTCATAATTGTAGTTGTAATGCGCTTGTGATAATGGTTCGAACGGGTTGTAAGCCGTTGGACCCGTGTAAGCGGGTATGGGTTGGTCATACCCAAATGGTGGCGAATTTGGTGCAGCTGGTGCGGAGTTCGCCTCCTGTACAGGACTTGAAGGTCCTTCTTCTTGTAGTGGCGGGTAATGTCTACTACTAGAGTGTCGAGGGGTGCTGAAGTGGAAATCCCCTCCTCCTCGTGTGGACATACGAGCATTTGTCCTCCTACGCGTTGGCGGATCAGGCATTACTGGCTGTACCGGTGGCGGAGGTGGTGGCGTAACTGCCACAAAGCGTGAATCCTCGGAAGGATCTTGCGGATGTCGCGGTTGTTGTGATGTCTGCTGAGGTGGTGTGTAGTACCACTCATGTCGGTCGAACAACGCTTGGAAGCTATCTGGTCCCTGATAGGGTGTGCCATTGAAGGATGACCCATCAGAGACTTCTATTGGATGCGTGGGCGTACCACGAGCAGGTTCCGTCGGATCAGTATCCTCGTCCATATGATCTTCGGAGAAATGATCTTGTGGCCCTAACGGAACAAAGCCTGAAGGTTCCTGGATGTAGTCAGCTGGATTAAACTGACCTCTGAAGTATGGAGTAGGGTCGTCAAAATTTCGGTGCGATACCGAACGCTGTAGAGGTAAGAAGGAGGGTTGCGGGTTGTTGGGGTCATTCTCGGAATTTGGCCCGAATGAGTGCCGGTATGATGGCGTCGAGCTGTGCGAGGTGGAATGCCTCGCAGGTTCATAAAGGTCTCTTCGCCTCTGCGGTTCTTCACTCCTTGTAGTTGAAGGAGCTCGCGTATTTGAAGGCCCGGCTTCATGATCGTGATGAGTAACGATCTCTCCTCTGCCTCTTCTTCCACTTCCTCTTCCTCGGAAAATCACTGGCGGCATATTTCCTGCTTTATAAAACTTTAAATACCATAATAAAAAGGAAAAGACAAAATTGGAATAGCAATTCGAATTTGTCCTATGTTCTTGTCTAGACTCAAGTATGTGCAATTGTGTCACTGAGATTAAACACAATACCTAATGTGTTTAATTCACTCAATGTTGGCTCTGATACCAACCTGTCACACCCCGATTTCCACGTGTATCACCGGTGGGCCCGGTGGGGATTACCGTGACGTAGTTGGCAACAATATAGTCAAACCACACAATTATATGAATGCACAGCGGAAGCATAAAGATAAATATAATTCAACCTTTTGAATGTAATATCAAGTGTATTACAGAAGTCGAATTGTATCCACAGGGGATCAAAATAATAACAAAATATTGTTCAGTCAGATACAGCATCAAGCTTGCGAGACTATTCGTGATGCTAAGGAGCTATTACCAGCCGATTTACGTATAGTACCTGCACTTAATCTTTTTGGGAAAATACGTCAGTTTACACTGGTAAATACGTTCAACTGACACATTTAAAAATGTTTATTAAAATTGATTTGAATGCACAAGGCACAAACTCTTTTATAACTTGGGAAAATTATTAAAATCTTGTGAACGAATTACATGTCCTTTTATGCGTTCAGTAGCCCGGATCCTGTCCGGGTTAAAGATTAATAGACACACCACATTGCGTAAAACCGTGGTGTAAAAACCAACGGCTACGTCTTTTAATAATAATAATAATGTCGACATAATATACCGGGTGTACGCCTACACCGGGATGTCGAGGTCGTGGCCATTTCGTAAAATGATGCCAAGGATATCCGGGACAACGGTCATTAACCCCCCAAAGGCTTTTAAGTAACAAGACTGTTTAAATGAGCCGATCACATTATTCAATTAACCACCTAAGCGATGGAAGATATGATGCTCAATCAAGCGGTATTAATATACCGTATCCCAAGCCCGTATAAGGGAAAATAAGTTAAAAGTATTTACCTTTGCAAGTATATTCCTTAATGGATTACGTCACAGGTAGCTTTTACTGGGGCTCCTATTCTGGAACGAAGGTTTTAAATAACCTATTAGAATCCTAACGGGTCTTTATATTGGCCGTAGCCTAGACCGGTTGGTTTCGAAGGATAAATACGGTTTAATCGCGCGAAAAGGCGAAAACCGGGAATGGAGTGCGATTCTGTCCCAACAAGTTCAGAGACTTGTTTTATATGGGCTTAAGGTTCACACTCTGGATTTTGGGGTCAAAATAATATGGTTTGACCCATATCGGCTAATTTATGAAAACTAGTTCCATAAGCCGAACCGTGCGCGCAATAGGCGAAACGGTTAACCATGAGAGTCCTACGGTTGTTTCCTAAGTCAATATGCCTTAAAGAGGTTGTGGTATCAGTAGGATACCTTCCGTGATGCCCGTAACGAGTTTTAGTTAATATATCGCCCCGTAGGGGTTTTCGGTCATTTTAAAGACTTTTAAAGAGCTTTTCGAGTTCTACAGGAAATCTGAGTTCCCCGAACAGTTTATAGAGTCTAAAATACTTTATTTATTATTTAAAATCAGTAGCAACTGGAATCGGGTCAAAAGACCTTGTAGAACTCAAGTTTTGGCCGAAAAGGGCATATTCGGTATTTACCGAACCGTAGCCATAACCGCAGGTTATGAGCAAGGTAAAAATTATTAAAAATCTTTAAAATTCCAAAAATATTATTTTATAACAGTGGGTAAAAGTTTTGGTGACGAAATCTTGGTTTAGATAGGCGTTATGCTAATTGCGCCGTTTATTACAAAAGTTTATTTTAGTTGCGCTTTTTAGCCTAACTCCTATTCTAGACCTCGGATTGACGTGGAACTTTAAGGACATGCTTAGAATTTAGTAAGCAAGGTTATGGTCCGTTCACGCGTCCGAAACACTCGTTTTATTTTAAAAAGGGCGTTACGGTCAACTTTTAGGCGATTAACGGAAATGCGTAAAAGACTCGGACAAATCATGAACCGGTCACAGAGGGTTATACCATCATGTAACCTGGTCCTAAGAGAGTCCTAAGGCATATCTATACCTCACTAAAACGGGTCAGAACTGAAGTCAATGCAAAAGTCAAACTTTTGCGACATTCGGCTCCGAACCGGGTCAATATAGCAAATGGTCGATTCAAACGAGTTTAGACAAGTTTATATACTTAATATCATGTTTTATAAGTATCAAAACAGGTTTTATATCATCTGCATTACAAATTATACAAGAATCGCTAAAATAGCTTTCTGTTGACTTTTTAAGCGTGCGTTTGACTCGACATTTGAACTAGTTAGAATGGTGATCAGAGGGAACCCTTTTAGGGGTTGATTACCCACATAAATACCAACTCATAACTACTTTTGATTCGACAATTCACTGGACCATTCGTGAATTATCGCTATGACAACCGTTAGTTACGACGGTTTGGTTTATAAGCTAAACTAAGCAAAGACAGAACTATGGAAGGTATGGTATACTTACAGAGACTTGTAGTAAGTTTTAGAACAAGAGAAGAGCACTTAAGAGCCTTAGAAATGATCAGAGATGAGTGTTTGAGGTGTGAGTTCACTTATGCACATAACATGCCTATTTATAGTGCTCAACATGCCTCTAGATCATTACACATTGGTCTACAACTGATCATGGATGATGGGCAGGTGTCCCATGGTGCTATGGGTCGAGTAGGGGGCGCCCATGCCTCATTTATTGGTTGTTTGATCGTTCACTAGCTCAAAAGGCATAAAAATCCAAGGTTTCTGCATCTGGGCGTCCCACGCGGCCCGCATGGAGGAACCAGGCACTTTGTACGCGGGCCGCCTGATGTTTAAAAATCAGACGCGACTAAGAGGTGGCTCGCGGCCCGCCTCAACTAACTCTAAAACCTTACGCGGCCCGCGAGAGGTTAGATTTTCAGAACTTTTAAATCTTTTGTAATCATGACGAAATCCTGGTAATTAATAACGAAATCTTTCGTAATTATTAACCTGACCTTTCGGGTTTGAAGGGGTAACTTTGCGGTTTGGCCCTCGGTTAATTACAACTAAGGACCTCGTGTTATTTATCCGCATTGTTAAGTCCCCGGTTAGTTTATTAATTATTCTGAAAGCCTTAACTTTCATTGTGGACGCTTTTAACCCTTCTTATACGAATTTGACCACAACTTTCTCGTTTTAAAACGGAACTTCGCGGAATTTATACAGTATATTCTAGTGAGCGTATAATACTGTTACAAAGCCTCGGGAGCGTTAAAGGGTCACTCAGAGGTATAATTAAACATGTTGACACAGTTAACCCCTGTAGCTTGTAATCTCTCACTTTCTTCCGCGTTTCGCTACCGTACGATCCATGGTTTATTCGTTTGAAGGTACAAGCATCACTTAGGGTTACTATACAGTATATTTACCCTTATTTGACATTTATAACCCTCGAATTTATATACTTTCAAGGTTTGTCAACATTAGTCCTTTATTTAATATTAAATGCCACGTGTAACTAATGACACGTGTTAACACATTATTGGACACAAAAATTCGAGGTGTTACAAATTGGGGGCAATTTCTCTTAAAAAAGCCGCTCATCCCGACATTAAAAACACCCCTTAATGTTACCCTGATGCTGCTGCTACTGCTGTCACACCCCAACCGATGGCGGAAACATCGGAATGAGACAAACGAGATTGCTCGAGACTTCATAACACTAATTGCGACAAAAATTATAACAAAGACTGATTTCATTTCATAAAACACTGAACATTGTTGAGAGTAACAATAAATGTACTTACTGTGTGTCATATTCGCCTATAAATGCTCGTAATCATGTTTTACAGGCGAAGAGGGGTTGAGAGTAACAATAAATGTGCACACCGATAAGACCCAAAACGCCAATAAGAGGAAGGCCTTAAGTCAGGATGTTGAGGTTGAGGAAGAATCATTTTTCAGTTCAATGGGGCTAGAGTTTTGTCAAGAGTAACACCTACAAACTTGACTGCTTGGTTTATAAATCTGAATCAAAATCAAAGATAGGCAGTACACGACATGGGGTTTGGTGTTGCCCTCAAGATGAAAATAGACAGCATACCCACAATGCTTGGGTACTCCTTGGTTGAAAATTATAATGAAAGAACAAACAATCTAAATGTTGGCAACCATACAATACATATCGATAAAGAATTGATAAACTCTTTAACGGATATATCGAATGGAGACGTGCCGTGAAAGGGGAAAAAAGGTCAACAACTAATGACAAAGTAGTGGCTGAGTGGAGAACACAGTTCAAAGGGACTGCCTGGATTAACAAACCAAGTGTAAATCTCTACTTTGATAACATCTTGCCTGAGATGGATAGCTTCGGGAGAAACTTCTGCCTAAATTTCTTTGTAGCATTCTTCACTATAATTGGGCATGCAAGTGATTATGCGGTTGTCAACCAACAGTTATTGCACAACATTAACAAAACGTTCAAATAAACCAACTGAACTAGTGTGGTTATCTCATCCAATGCTTGCAACACGCTAAAATCGCATGGTCTCCAAAAAGCATTTCACAGGGCCCTTGATTGCACTTGCGGTAAGAAAAAAATTTCTGTATATAATAGTTTGCAGAAAATAACAATTTAAAGATTAAAAATGTCTTGTGTTACAGCTTGCCTTGGTGAATGATGCTTGCAATAGAAAAAGGTTGCAACGAAAAAAGGATACCCGATTGAGTGGGTTACAACAAGAACTCTTGAAATGTTTGAGAGTGTACTAGTTAAAAGGAAATATGCGGAGAGCCAAAATGCCATGATGGCAAAGAACTTAAAATGAAAAATGTTAAGAAGACTAAGGAAACACAGTTTCAAATAGTTGTTCAAGAATAAGCCACACCTAAGACAGCAGACAAAATGCAGGGTGTTGATGAAGAAGATGCTGATGATGATGATGATGTTGACAATGAAGATGAAGTTGATGTGGACAGTGTTGATAAGCATGTTGATAATGATCATGATGAGGTTGATGATGATGATGGTTTTGATCATGATGATTGTTATGATTATACTGAACTCGACCCTAAAGTTCAAAACGCCATGCAAATTAATGATGAGAATGGAGAGGCTTTTATCAAAGGGTTGTGGATGAAGATGTAGAAAGCCAGAACAAGATTTTTGAAGTATCTGTATCGGAATCATGCTCTAATCAGAATTCTAACACAATATGAAGACCATGGTGCTGGTGAGAAACAACAAAACAATGAAGCTGAGAAGGTATGTTGTTCACATAATAAGTTAAAAAAAACACAAAACACCATACTTAATAATTCATTTTTTTATTTAACAGGCAATGGCTGAGAAGTTGGATGGTCATACAAAGAATTAGAAGACTGTAACAATAAAATGAGGACATTGTTAAATCAGTCAAAGATTGAACATCTAAACAGCCTCTTGGTACACATAAAATACTCACAATGTCTGACATTGTTAAAGAACATGTCAACATTTGTTGATGAAAACGCCAAGGAAGTGGCAATTTAGAGAGAAGAAGGTTGTTAGGAAACTTTATTGTATTTGTTGATAAAAATAGTTTAAGTTACTTAGAAATAATTCCGTCAACACGAACCGACCGACGAACCGTCCCAGAAGCACTAAATATGAAGACCGAGAAAGAAAAATATCAAGCTTCTAATTCTTTGATTAAAGATCACGACAAGGTTACAAGACTTCAAAATGTTAGCGGGACATTATGGAGTTTACAAGATACAAAGTCAAAGAATTGTGTTAATAAGATAACATATCTTATTAACACATTAAATATCTTTTCTATGAAAAGGCTTTCATAAGAAAAAGGATTTCTAATGAATGATTCAAGAAAAAGGAATTCTGATGAAAATGAATCTTTTCTTTTCTTTCAACAGAAAAGAAAAGGAATCTTTTCTTTATGAAAAAGCAATCATCAAAAATAGAAAAGGAATCTTTCCTTTTCTAAAAGCATTTCATCAGAAAGATATTTAAATATCTCATATGTGAAGGATTCCCCAGAAAAGAAAAATGGCAAGTTGGTAATAAAAGGAAGATAAGCCACATGCAAATGGATGGGCACACATAACAACTTCCTATCAACCAATCACATTTGAGATAGGCTTATGAAATTCTTTATAAATATAGAGATTTTCTTGTGAGTTTACCCCTGGTTTGGCCCATGGGGTGACATTTAGATTCGAGTTTATTCTCGAATCGACCCCTTCTTCTTTGTTTAATAAGAATTAATCATTGAAGATATATCACTCTCATTGTCTCTATTTTTATTCTTTGAATGTTTATATACTTCACAAACACCCGTCTCAACGAGAGAAGAAAGTTGCATCGTTCTGACAGGGCCGCCAAAGGGGACCAACAATTGGTATCAGAGCAGATTGGATAAATTATTTCCAAGATCCCTTGCTCCTGTAAGAGAGACGTATATTCATGATCTGCCAAAGGTAAAAAGAATTTTTTTTTTTTGCAGATCTAAATAAAAAAACAAAGTATGTAGTACAGTTATTATTTTTTTTTCTGTTATTTTCATTACTATTGCTTTTATTTGTATTATTATTATTATTATTATTACTATTATTATCTCTATTAGTATTTTTTTGTATTAAAAAAGGTGTAGAAAAAGGATATTAAAACACAAAAAAAGGAGTTAAACAAAGATAAATGAACATTAGTTTATCAGAAAGAAAAATTTTGACATATAAAAAGAAAGTTTATGATAAAAGAAAGTTTATTCGTATCTTATCTAATGAAATAACTCCAAATTTTGGTTAGCTAATCTTCAAAAAAAAAAAAAAAGGAATGATAATGATAAAATGAGATTAAAAAAAACTGTGTGAAACTTTAGAAAATATACTCATAATTATTATCTTTTAAAATGTTTTTACAAAATATTCCTTGAAGAAAAGAATATGTACTTAGACTTCCACCAGAAAAATATGTGTAAGTAATATCTCTTTTCCTTACTTATTCCCTCTCATCTTAAAAAAAAATTCAAATTTTCTGATGCGTTCGTCAGATTTTCTGATGATTTTTGATGCGTTCGTCAGATTTTCTTGTGTAAAAAAAACTTTTTATCAGTTTTTCTGATTATTTTATCAGAAATGTCACCAGATTGATCAGAAAACATTAGAAATTTTGTAAAAAAAAACTTTTATAAGATTTTCTGATTATTTTATCAGAAATGTCATCAGACTGATCAGAAAACATCAGAAATTCTGTTAAAAAAAAACTTTTTTTCAGATTTTCTGATTATTTCATCAGAAATTAATCAGAATCTATCAGATTCCATCAGAAATTCTGTCAAAAAAAAAAAAAAACGATTTTTTTTGGTTTTATCAGAAATTTCATCAGATTCATCAGATATTCTAATCCGAAAAAAAACCTCGATGGTTCAAGATCATTTGTAGACTTGCATGATTCGTTATTTTTTGAAGCCTCATCAATCGACAGCCTAAACACTTATCCTATATTGGATAGAAGACACTTATATCCTATGTTGCGGGGATACAAGATATAATACTTACATTTAGGTAGAATTATAAATCGAGGTGAATAATTATAACAACAAATGAAATATAATCAGATGATCATCCATAAAAAGTCGGACGTTTGCCAAATAAACTTTCATGCCAATGGAGATACAGTCAACGAATATCACTAAAAAGTTGCCTACATAATAACGTGACAAGAAGAAAAGAAAGATACATCTTCAGAAAATTTATTTGTTATTTCTAAGTATAAGTGCATTGTTTGTATTTTCAACAACAAATAGGGGGTGAGTGTTAGGAAACTTTATTGTATTTGTTGTTAAAAATAGTTTAAGTTATTTAGAAATACCGTCAACATGAACCGACCGACGAACCGTCCTAGAAGCACTAAATATGAAGACCGAGAAAGAAAAATATCAAGCTTCTAATTCTTTGATTAAAGATCACGACAAGGTTACAAGACTTCAAAATGTTAGCGGGAGATTATGAAGTTTACAAGATACAAAGTCAAAGAATTGTGTTAATAAGATAACATATCTTATTAACACATTAAATATCTGTTCTATGAAAAGGCTTTCAAAAGAAAAAGGATTTCTAATGAATGATTCAAGAAAAAGGAATTCTGATGAAAAAGAATCTTTTCTTTTCTTTCAATAGAAAAGAAAAGGAATCTTTTCTTTATGAAAAAGCAATCATCAGAAATAGAAAAGGAATCTTTGCTTTTCTAAAAGCATTTCATCAGAAAGATATTTAAATATCTCATATGTGAAGGATTCCGCAGAAAAGAAAAATGGCAAGTTGGTAATAAAAGGAAGATAAGCCACATGCAAATGGATGGGCACACATACCAACTTCCTATCAACCAATCACATTTGAGATAGGCTTATGAAATTCTCTATTAATACATAATTCCTACGAAGGAATTAAGTGTGTCTTGTAAAGTATTATATTATATTTCATATAGAGATTTTCTTGTGAGTTTACCCCCTGGTTTGGCCCGAGGGGTGACATTTAGATCCGAGTTTATTCTCGGATCGACCCATTCTTCTTTGTTTAATTAGAATTAATCATTGAAGATATATCACTCTCATTGTCTCTATTTTTATTCTTTGAATGTTTATATACTTCATAAACACCCGTCTCAACGAGAGAAGAAAGTTGCGTCATTCTAACAGGGCCGCCAAAGGGGACCAACAAAGGTGAAAATGAAGATGAGGTTGAAAGGGAAGCTGAAGGTGAAAGGGAAGTGTAAGTAGAAGGGGACTGGGAAGGAGAAGGGGATGTGGAGATGGCTGGAGAACAAAATGCCAAGGAAGTGCAAACATTTGTTGATGAAAACGCCAAGGAAGTGGCTGATGAGATAGAAGTAGGTTAAAATGAAGATGAGGTTGAAAGGGAAGCTAAAGGTGAAGGAGAAGGAGAAGGGGAAGGAGAACATGAAGGGGAAGATGAGATGGCTGGAGATCAAAACGTCAAACCCTCAACTGCTACGCCAACCCCCACAAATGATGATGCTCATCATGAAGATGAAAGGGAGACTAAGGGTGGTGATGTGAATATTATATTATCATCTGAAGAAAGTACAGATGAAGATATAAATAAAAATGATATTGAAAGCTGGGTTCGTGATTTCAAAACACTTGATATATCACATTTTCAGATATAATGGGAAAAAGATAATTAAAAAGAGTATTGCTTAGGTTTTGTAACTGCCGGGACAAGACTTAGAACAAATGCTTGAACTGATAGAAGGTTTAGATTGTCCAAAGATGGTGGATCAAATGCCTAAAGCTATAAAAAATCACCTGCACCCTGCTGAGGAGACCCTAAAAATGCCTGTATTTGATACAACGCAAAAAATCCCCCCAACAGAAACACAATATAGTCAGGGGTTCATCACTGAACTCGAAAAACAACTGAGGAGGTTTGTGACAAACGCCAAACGTACCTGTAAAAGAGACACAGTTCAGTGATGCCTTCATTTCTCAACTAGAATAAACTAAAGGTGAGATGGTGAACAAAAGTGTTGACCAGCAAGGTGCAGTGGTTAATGAAACGCTATGTCAACAGCCACCATCTAGAGGCAGGAAGAACCTTATGCAAACTTTTGAAGAAGAAAAGACACCCTAGACACCCCAAGATGAAAACGCCAGTGACACATCACCACCCAAAACGCCAAACAGGGCAAATGTGAAGGAGAAGGGTGATGAGGACAAAACGCAAGACATCACAAAGTTGATGCAAGATAACACAATTTTAAACCCAAAAAGCTGTCTGGTGATGAAGAAGATGATGAAAATAAAATGGAAAAGACTGTGGAAAAATAGGAGAAGAGAGAATCAAAGAAGAGTAGGGCATGTTTGTCACCTTATGTCAGGAGGCAAGTGGTTATACATGCATCAAGCAGGGCCGGACCAATAGTTATAGTAGGTAAGACTTGGGCCTAGGGCCTCTAAAAAATAGGGCCTCCATTTTTAAAAAAACTTTTTATACATGTTAGATGTATTAGGCCATCTTTGTTTTCTGATTTTGGGCTGTTGGTTGGGGATTTACACGACTTAATCTAGTAACTCAATGGGATTAGGGTAAAATCAATGGAGTTATCGACTTTGAAGTGGAATCGTCGACTTTGGAAGCACAACCGTCCAATGAAATATGTTTACATGATGCATCTATTTCCCGTTTTTTCAATTCTACAAATTTGTGATTACTACTTGTAATTACACTTTTGCGATTCTCATTTCATCTCCTTTTTGTTGCTTATTTGATTTACTAAGGTAAACAATTAACTAACATGGTTTGTTTGTTACAGTTTGTTATTTGTTATTAACTTATTGTTTGTTAATTGAATGACTTTTTTGGAGTAGAATATTAGATATTGTCACATACTATTAATTGTTTTGTTTTTAATTGATTTCAGATTGACTTATTGTTTGTCTTCACCTCCTCTCACCCATTCCATATTTCGCTTCAATTATACATACGAACAATGAGTTTTTATGATGTTATTTTACAATAAACAATTTTGTTTGGTTTTAAAAAAAGTTGATGTTGAAAAAAGATTCAAGTAACATGAAGCTAAGATATATTGCTTTTATTATTTTTGAGAAAAAAATTCAAGTAACATAAAGCAAAGATATATTGTTTTTTATTCTATGTTTATTTGATCCACGTTCTCCCTTCATGAACTTGGATAATTGTGATGACTTTCCATAAAAGACTGGAACTAAATATGCACATGTGATCTGCATTTTTGTATATTGGTGAGTTATTACTTGCATATTTTAATCAAAACATGCATAGTTATAAGCATAATACTTATTATGTTTTTTTTTTTTTGAAAAAAAGGGCCTCACTTTTAAAATTTGCTTAGGGCCTCCAAAAAGGTTGGGCTGGCCCTGGCATCAAGGGCGGCAGAAGAAAACAACCTTTCCACATACATATTCACTGGATGTGGTGACTGGATTTACGTACATTTCTTTCTCGTAAAAATGCCAAACTTTACATTTGTTACGTTAAAAATATACATGCATATGCTTGTAAACACCCCAAAACGCCATGTCTTATATTAAAATGAGTTTGCATAACTAAAACGCCATATGCTGTTTTTTCAGGAGTATCGTGTACAAGATTGAAAGAGTGTCAGAACTCTCAAGGGTGATTTGTGAGAGCATGGGACCAGGATTCTATGCACACGTTTTCATTATACAAAGTTTGGGGCATATCCTAAACTATGAAGAAAGATACAAGGCTCTAGAATCACCCTCAAGATTATTTTGCGCACAAATAATGTTCGTAACTCTTTTGCTATATTTGATTAATGCAATTATATTATGACTTTGTTTTGTTGTTAAAAATGTGGTTTCTCAAAATTACAGAATACGCCCGCATATATAAAGACAATGAGTTATCGATACAAAGAATTCAACAATAACATGGAATTGGTTTTGAAACTCGCCTGTTTCAAAAAACACCGGAAAGATAGAACGATAAATGAATATGATTTGCTCTGCGTGCCAATAATATGGCAAAGACATTTCTATGTTGTCTATTTCAATATAAAACACAACCGAGTTGATGTATTGGATAAAAGCGCTAGAGGGGATACACTCAGCATAAAAAAAGTATGATGGATGGTGTAACATTTCCATTTTTTATATATATAAAATATACAAAATTTATATTATTAAACGGGTAGATTACCGGTAAGTTGATTGTTAGAAATATGAGATATTTAGACGAACATAGGATCCGTTTAATAATTAAATTATAAAAATACATTATATTTGACCTTACTCCGTTTTTAATGAAACTTAGGTCAAAATGTAGATAAAAATATTCTCGTTCTAGTGACATACTCATCATTTTATAAAACATCATATTTTAGAAGTTATAAGCTATTAATGAGTGAAGCAGCTAAATTAAATATAATAATAAAAACTTAACATTTGAAATTATTATTTACGTATGCATGTTACGTGCATGTTCAAGATCAGAACACAACAAATGTTGACTAAAAATTGCGTGCTTGCCAAGTTGAAGAATTTTCAACTATAAATACGCTCATGGTGAGTTTCGCTTTTGCTCACACATCTCGCCCTCTCTCTGCTCTAATTAAACACCCTATTTTTTCTTTAGTATTTCACCCTATTATAATCCAAAGCTCTGCCCCATCTTAAGTGTTTTAACCCCTGATCACTGATTCGATGCCCTGCCCGATTGATCTTGAACCCAACAACTGATGCCAAAGCGCTGCCTGATAAAGGCTATTCTTTGTAAACTAAGTTGGGGTTCTGTCTCGGGATGTATTGATAAAGTTGAATTGGGTTATTACACTAAACACGAGTGCATTATATATTTTATTAAATAGCTCTGGAGTTATACCCAAGATTATACCAGGAGGCTTTTAGCTGAACCCTAAAGTTACAAACTGAGTCCTTCTCTTTTTCTCACCGTTTGTAAAACATTATTTAAAATGCTTTACAAAACCCTAAATGTTTATTAGTTATACTTACAGTGATTAAGTTTTTGTATTCTGCAATTACTATCGGTATGTGGGGTTTTAACTGGGTTCAAGATTAAAGGGGTTAAGTTAAAACACATATATTATTAATGTATTTCTATAAAGACTGGTTATGAATATATTTAGATCCTATTATGTTATAATATTCGACATCTCATTATAATTAATTATAATGTATTAATAATATATTATTTATTGTATATAAACGTAGTATAACATATGTCCACAATTATACATTAATCATAGTTATATTAATATATTATTATGTTATAATATACGTTAATATTATTACATAATTACAATATCTACATTACAAGCTCGACAGTCACTAGTTGTTATAACTTAGTATATTATAATATCAATTATAATGTTAAAATATCAGTTATAAGTTTATATTATATCATTATACTATTTTAAATCTTAGTCACGTTAATATATTAAATAATAATAATACAATTATTTAATTAATATATTATATTTAAATAAAGTTATAACTACTAGTTTGACAGAAAATGACATATTTCATTTTTTGGGCTAATTTGTTTTGTGTCATAGAAAATATATTCGACCAAGTGATATCAAGGGTTTTATAGTATATACTTTATATACACTACTAGTTCAACATCACTAGTTGAAAGAACGATCAACAGTGATATGACCACATGTACTAGTTGAAAGAATGATCAACAGTGATATGACCACAGGCACTAGTTGAAAGAATGATCAACAGTGTTATGACCACAATCACTAGTTGAAAGAATGATCAACAGTGATACGACCACAGTAACTAGTAACTACTTGAAAGAATGATCAATAGTATTATGACCACAGTCACTAGTTGAAAGAATGATCAACAGTGATAGGACCACAGTCACTAGTTGAAAGAACGATCAACAGTGATACGACCACAATCACTAGTTGAAAGAACAATCAACAGAGATACGACCACAATCACTAGTTGAAAGAATGATCAACAGTAATATGACCACCGTCACGGGAATCGCCTAGTGACAAATACCTTTGAATAATAGTAAGATATAATATATATTACTTGATAACCTTCACTATTGGACGAAAGTTAGCCAATGAGTGATATTACCACTATCACATCGGAACTGCCACCATGTGATAAATACTGATTGAGTTTTGGGTAAATATAAACAAATATAAAAACCCTTAATGATGTAAAGTATAACAATATATTTTCATAAAAATGGAATGAACTCGTCAGTATTTCTTGCTTATAAAATGTTTTCAAAACGCGTTTCAGGTAATTTGCTGTAAAGATAATAGAAGCTAGCTATGGAGCACTGAAGGCTTAAATAAAGTGGCTATAAATATCTAAATAAAAGAAGAAATTTATGTTTTATTTATTTGGGTTTATCCCTACAAAAACAATTGAATTGAATATGAGTTTTAGCCCATTTGTTTAATATTAAAAGTTTGGTGTTTTTACAAACTCTGAAATCATTTCCTAACTACGATCATGATAAAAAAATTTTCCGCTGCATATTTAATAAACATCGGTACCACTTGACTGGTTCACGGCTCCTGCTCCCAAGGTGGGGTCGGGGGTTGTGACAGATGAGTGGAAAAGTTGGTAAGTATCTTAAAAACTTTGTATGTAGAAACTATGTCGACAAAATGCCATACTAATATATGCAAAAAATGTGAAACTGCAACAAGATGCTTTTGCAAACTACTTGCTTATTCAAAAACACCCAATGGCTAAGATCATGAAGTCGGTGCCTACTGTCAGACAAAAGATGAATTGGAGGACAGAGTCTAACGGGATCGACTGTGGGATTTTTGCAATGAGACATATGGAAACGTATATGGGGCAGTTAGCTGGTTGGAAATGTGGTTTGGTAAAAGAAAAAGCCCCAAATGACCTACAACAAAAACAGCTAAATGACCTCATGATCAAATACATTGCAAAAATCCTACTGCATAGCCAAAAGGAAAACAGAAGAAATCTGGTCAAATCTTTAAATAAATTCTTGGAATTATAAAACAGGGCAAAGGAGAATAAAACAAAAGGATGGAGGAATATGTAGATTAGCTTAAACGCTATAAATTGCTTTCTTGTTATAATTTTCATGTTGACTAATGTATTTGGTTTAGACTATTGCATCTACTTGTTTCTTAATAAAACATATTAATGAAAATGCCATGATAAATACTCCATGATGAAAACATCATTAGTTGAATAATAAACAATTAGAAGAACCGATGTTTCTCTCTTCCTAAAACATGTTAATGAAAACGCCATAAGTTGAATAATTAACAAATAGTACGAATTGTTTTTTACAAATTACCACCAATATTCAAAACTAATCAGATATACATAACCAGTGTAAAACGTTATTGATCGTAAACAATAAGAATATATTAGAACCCAAACGACAATTACATTAATAATTAAAACGCCAACTATTGAATATAGGAAGAACGCCATTGAAACATAAACGTCATTTCCAAAAAAAATTACTTTGCAAAAAAAAAAACGTCATTGAAACAAGCATAAAAAACAAAACGCCATATCTGTTGGAATTTTTGTTTGAAACGGAATTATAACACCATTTATTGAGGGGAACGTGGACAATAATAATCGTGCCCCTGCATATCATTTAGCGCCCCTGTCACGTATTCGACAAGGATCCGTTCTCACCGTTTTCACACATCCAACCGTTTTCTCCTGATCCCGTTTCTCTCTCTCTCTCTCTCTCTCTCTCTCTATATATATATATATATATATATATATATATATAGGGGCGGGATTTAGGGAAAACGGTGAAAAGTGTGAAAACGGTGAGAACGCTTATGGATCGTCCGATCAAAACAATCTATGGCTAAGATTGCACGGTGGCATTTTCGTAAATAACATAAACTTTTTAAAGAGGACGCGCTTCAATAAAGGCAAAAAGGTAAATGTGCATCTACAAAACACATCAAACGTGACCGAAACATATATACTTCCTAGAGAAACTTCCCCAACTCCTACGGAAAACACGAAAACCCGAGAAAACGCGAAACAACAAATATTATGGCGTCGAAAGATCAAACCAGATCCAGAGGCAAAAAACATAGTGAGTTAACTTCGATTTACATTTTGCTAGTTTGATGATGTTTTTGGCGTTCTAATTTTATCAATAAATGTGCAGTTTCTATGGGTGTGGAAGAGGAAGGGTCATCTGCTCCGAAACGCCAAAAAACTACCGAGCAACGAGAGAAGACAACAAGAAAACATGGTACAGATTGTTACTTTTTATGATATTTGTTTGTAAAACTCCATATATCATGTAATATACTTTGATAGTTTGTTACTAAACGCCGAAACATGTATCATTTGTTTAATATTGTTTAAATGTATGAGAACGCCATTTTACAGATATCATTTGTGTTATTAAACGTCATGTATCATCTGTGATTGTCTTACTGAACAACATATATCATTTGTGTGTGTTATGAAACGCCATGTATCATTTGTGTTATTAAATGCCATAAAAACTACTTTGAAAAAACTATATAAATGTCATTAAAAAAATTACAGGAAAAAAACGCCATTTCTATTGAAATTTTGTTTGAATGGAATCATAACGCCATTATTAAGCGGAACGTGGGCATTGACAATCGTACCCCTATATATCATTAGCGCCCCCTGCCACGTGTTCGACCAGGATATGTTCTCACCGTTTTCACACTTTCATCTGTTTTCTCCTGATCCCGTTTCTATATATATATTGGGTCAGGATTTAGAGAAAACGGGGGAAAGTGTGAGAAAGCTTATGGATCGTCAGATCAAAATAATCCATGGACTAGATTGCGTGGTGGCGTTTTCGTAAATAATAAATAACATCAATTTTATTATGTGGGACGCGCTTCATTAAGGGTAAAAGGGTCTTTTACCGCTCAAATTCAAAACACCAACAAATGATAACACGCCATTCAAAAAAATAAAATAAAAATAAAACGCCATTAAAAACAAAACGCCAAAAATTAGTGATAAAACGCGTTGGATATTATAGGAAGAGGACACAACACAGAAACTGAATTTCAGTTATTAACATTTATTAGAAGAAATTCCCTCCTAAATTACGCGCCAAAAACATCATTATATAAACGACGTAAAACATAGCTTCCATAATCACTTCAATCTATCCATTTGTGCAAAAACATCTTTAACCAAAAACGCCAATTTTACCAAAACGCCAAAAATGGCAACAATCGTTTGGTGGAGATACACTCTGGTAATCAGGCGATTCGTCCTGCGTTTTGACAACAGAAGGAGGGTGTATGTTAGGACGATCAAGGCAATTTTGAAGATGGAAGAAGAGGTACAGAGGGGTATCCTATCTCTTGGCATCGCTCTGGATAACGAATGCCATGAAACACATATGCTTATGAAAGCATTAACAAGGAAATTTGGACCAATCAAAGCAGATGTAAAGCCAGACCCTGTCATGACATCGTGGCGTTTTGATAATGAAACAGACATTGTGACCGTTATATACGACAGCGAAGAGTAGGAAGACTACTGGCTTGAAAACATCATGACAAAGCAGGGGCTTGGGTTCATGGAAGAATTGCATAACGCCACTTGTTTGAACACAGAAATGGACTCAAAATTGGAGTTAATGCAAGACATGTTCAAATGGAGGCTTTAGAATCTTCAGGAACAAGAAGTCGATGAAGGTGAAGGTGATGACATGGATAAAGATCCAGATGAAGACTCCGGGGAAGAAGATAAATCAAGTGATGGATACTTTTCGGATAAAGTACCTTCTGATGAAGGGTTTTAATTTTTTTTTCCTTTTGTGTAATCTTCTTTTTTTTAAGATAATTAAGTGATATATTTCTCTATTTATTTGCAAAACGCAAAAAAAAAAGTACTAAAAAAGGTTATTGCTTACAAAACGCCAGCAATAACAAAAAATATTTTTCCTGCTTAATATTTTATTTTCTCCGTTATTGTATTTTGTCATCTTGGTCTGCATAACGCCATTTAAAAAAAATGGCAAACTTGGAAGATGGGACGTCTATCACCCTAGAAACTGATAAAAGCTGATGAAAACAGTAAATACAAACAGTAACTGAAAAGACGGTTACTTTGTTACTATAATTTATTACAAATAAAAAAATCCCGCCTAAACTATGCGCCAAAAAACTCCTATAAGAGAGGGGTCTACACACAATGAATTGATCACACCCAGAAAACAAACGCCATGTTCTCTAGAAACCACTCACTTTAAAACGCCAAAAAAGGTTTGTTAAAATAACCACAGATGGCAAAGCTTTCACTGAATGGATTCTTCTTTGAGGGGGTTATCTCTATAATCTTTTGCTGAATGAGATGGACAAATATTCAAGAAAAAGAGATTGATGACAGTGATATGTCATTATGTGAGCTTTGTTCTTGATGAATATAGGCATGGCATAAAGGGATCAACACAAGTGTAAAATGCTATTTTGGACTTCATTATTATAAATAGCATCAAGCAAGTTGATCTTCCATGATATGCCACCAAACAAGAATATCACACCAAAAAACAGAATGCCACTAAGCAGCTTCGTCTACAAAAAGACGGGGTTTATGTAGGAAAGTTGACATCTAGCTAAGGTATTCAAAGGTTCAAAACGCAAACAAATTCAAGAAGAATAGGCTGATGACAGTGAAGATTCGGAAGAGAAATTAGATTACCATTTTTTTTCTTTTTCATTTTATATTGTTTTGTTATCAAATTATCTGTTGTTTTGTTATCTAATTCTACAAATAAAATACATTATTATATAAAACGTCAAAAACTACAAACATCAAAACGCTAGTAGTATGAAAACTGTGAGAACGGGTGCTGGCAAAGCACCTTGTCAAATGTATTAAACGCCAAAAAATTCACTAAACGCCATAAAAACATTTGGTCTTATTATAATCTCTTATGAAAATATTAATGACTCGTAGTGAATTATTATACAACGCCGCAAAACGCCAAAAAATTGACCAGAAAACGCTATAACGCCAAAAAATTATCTATGTGACACAAAAATAATTAATTCAACGCCAAAAAGTTTAATGAATACAATTAACGCCAAAATAATCTTAGACGCCAGAAAACGTTATAACACGTTGGGAAAATAAAAGAAGATTGAAAAGACAAAAAAAACCCCTCACCCCCTGATCATATCCCGCGCCACGTGTTGGGCCAGGATGAGTTCTCATCGTTCTCACACTCTTGGGCGTTTTCTCCTGATCACATTTATATATATATAAATATATATATATATATATATATATATACATATAGGGTAAGGTTAATGCGAGAACCACCTTTATGGCTAGAACCGCGAGAACCAATGTGAACACAACCTAAAATAGCTAAAAAAACCTAACACCCCTCCCCCCAAGCTAAATGCTAAAAACTAAAACCCCAAAAAACCTAACCCCCCTCCCCCAAAGCTAAAATGCTAAAAACTAAACCCACAAAAACCTAAAAAAATCAAAAAAACATACAAATTTTTTTTTTAAATATTTTTTAAGTTAAAACCGCTACTTTTAGTTGCCAAAATTTTTTTTTTAAAAAAAACTTTTTTTTGGCTACTAAAAGTAGCGATTTTTTTATAAAAAATATTAATTTTTTTGTGTGTGTTTTAGCTATTTTTAGGTATTTTTGGTTGTGTTCACATTGGTTCTCGCGGTTCTCGCAATAAAGGGTGGTTCCTAACGGATCTTTGTCCTATACATAATATATATATATATATATATATATATATATATATATATATATATATATATATATATATATATAGGGAGCCGCTAAAATAGGAACCATCCCCAGTTGTAAGAACCGCGAGAACCACTCTCAACCAATCAGATTAAAGGGTATTTTGGTCATTTCCTTCAAATGTGTAATCTATCTCTCTCTTCAATCAATGATATCTGACTTTCTTCTCCTCTCTAATATATCATCCCTTTCTCTCTCTTTTCATTTATGCAAGATCTGAGCTTTTGAAAGTTCCCCATCTTCTCTCTATGATGAAGATGAAAATTTCCCCTCTCCATCGCACACCCCCTGATATCTCCTCCTTCTTCACCCCCGATGTACTCGCCGCCGGCATCACCCACCCCTGTTTCTCTCTCTCTCTCACACTCGTTCACCACCGGCATCACCCCCCCTGTTTCACACTCGTTCACACTCATTGTAGAGAGAGAGAGAGTCTGAGGAGAGAGAAAGAGGACTGCGGCGGTGGCATTGCAGCTCCGGCAGAGAAAGAGGACGACGGTGGTGGGATGCCGGCGGTGGGATGCCTTTGAAGGGTGTTTCTCTCTCTAGTAAGATATGCTCTCTCTCTCATCTCTCTCTCACCGAGGAGAGATAAAGATTATGTTGGATGTTTTTATTAGAGATGCTTTTTGGTAGAGATGCTTGATGGGTCTGAAGATTATGTTTGTTTGATTTTGTTTGCTTGATGGGTCTGAAGATTATGTTTGTTTGATTTTGTTTGATGGGTTTTACTTTGATTTTGGTATTCTATATGAAATGGGTGTCGGATGTTTTTATCAGAGATGCTTTTTGTGTGCTTCTGTTGGCCGGCTTCGATGTCGACTTTTTTTACAGGTGACCAATTTTTGCAAGTGGTGCCGATGGTGCCCGGTGGTGCCCGGTGGTGCCCGGTGGTGCCCGCTGGTGCCGGTGGTGCCCCGTTGTGCCGACTGAAACTATTTTTGCCGACAATTAATATTGACGATGGCGTTCTTGGCAGTTATGATGCAAAAAAAAAAAAAAACGCATATTTTGATGACGATGGCGCGACAAGGATGGTGGAGGGTAGGTTTTTTAACGTGCAACCCCACTTTGCAGCCTCTGATTATCGGAAAATCTGAGCCAAACCCCGTTTTTTTTCGAGATACACATTGTTTTGATGTTGTTGGTTTTCTATATTTCCCCCCCCCCCAGTCGATGATGATAACAATCTATCTGAGACACCTACCGAGTTTGCGATTTAAGGGTGCGTTCGATTTGCGTAAAAAAGTTTGTGTGAAAAAAAGTTAAACCGTAAACTTTTTAACGTAAAACGTAAACTTTTTAACGTAAAACGTAAAACGTAAAAATTTTAACGTAAAACGTAAAAAGATTAACGTAAAACGTAAAACGTAAAAAGTTTAACGTAAAACGTAAAAATTTTAACGTTAAACGTAAAACGTAAAAAGTTACATAAAACGTAAAAAGTTTAACGTAAAACGTGAAATGTTTTACGTAAAACGTAAAGTTTTTAACGTAAAACGTAAAAAGTTTAACGTAAAACGTAAAAAGGTTAACGTAAAAACGTAAAACGTAAAAGGTTTAACGTAAAACGTAAAACGTAAAAAGTTTAAAAAATCTGTAAAAAATTCTGAATTTGAAAATGCTTTTAATAAAAAAATTATATTTAAAAAATAAAAACTAATATAATAATACAAAAAAGTAATAAAAAACAATAAAAATAAAAAGGCAAAATAGAGTAATTTTATTAAACTACCCTTTTGTATTAAAATATTAAAGACATAATAAGACAAAAATATTTAATATTATATTTTATTACTTTTAATCTCATCCATTGATCTTGAAGATCTAAGGGTTGAAAAGTGGTTCCCTCGGTTCTTACAACTGGGTGTGGTTTTCATTTTAGCGCTCCTATATATATATATAGTAGCGTTCTTGCGAGAACTAGCTTTAAGGAGAGAACTTGAAAACTAGTGTGAAGACAAACAAAATCAACCCAAAACAAAAATATATAAATAAATAAAACCCAAAAAATAAACCCCACCCCCATCCCCTACCCCCCAATAACCGAAACCTCCACCCCACCCCCTCGGAAAAAAAAACATAAACCCCCCACCCCACTCCCCACTCCCCAAAAACCTAGCAGCCACCTAAGCTAAAGGCTAAAAATTAAACCCTAAAGCTAAACTCTAAAATTAGATTCTAAAAAAATGTTTTACTTATTTATTTTTTTAGATTTTGTCCAATAAAATCGCGACTTTTTATTAATAAAAAATTTTCAAAAAAAATATTAATAAAAAGTCGCCATTAAAATGGTTTTTTTTGTGTGTTTTTAAGCTTTTTAGGTAGTTTTGTTTGTGTTCATGGTAGTTCTCGAATTCTCTACCTAAATGTTAGTTCCTAATGAGTCCTCACCCTATATATATATATATAAGATGCATTCATTTTAATAGTGATAATGTTAAACTTAATTGATTAGTAGTTATCAAATAAATACCCGATGAGTTTTGCGTCGGGTGCACCAAAAACGGGTTTACCCGAAACCTGTTGGTATACCTGATACCCGATGGGTATTTACCCGACAAAAACACGACGAGTTTTTGGACGGGTTTGGGACAAGCTTATCTAATTGAGTTTGATGTTGGGATTACCTATACTTGCCCAAACTCGTCCCATTGCTATCCTACATTCGTCGGTACTGTAACCCAATACCGACACTTACAGATTTTTTATTTTATTTTAGTATTATATATTTTGGGTTAATATGTTTCCTCATTCATTGGATCTCTCTTTTGTATTTAAACCCTTGAGTTAATGAGAATTTTAATATTTTTTTCTTGTTTCGAGCGAGACAAATATAGCTATATTAATATATAAGTTATACTAGTCTAAGTTCCCGTGTAATACACGGGTGGCTAAACAACAAAAAAATTATACTTTAATACGTAAATACTTTATTACATACTGATGATATTGAGCTATAAGAGAGTAACTGAGTGCTTCTCTTTGACATCCTAAAGTTATGTATATTGATCGTAAACATATTTTTTCCATAGATATAAAATAAATAATGATCCAATCTCGAATTAGTGTTGAAGGCCTTCCACATTACATAAGCAATGATTCCCCTAAGAGTAGAAACAAAAAGGCCCCAACATTGTATCTAGTTGAAATATCCGATGATCGGAGTTGTGTTTGCGTGTCAACCCAACCCGACTCATCCCATACCATAAAAAAAAATCAAGGAAGCCTATTTACAAAGAAAACCTCAAATTAAATTATTTTGAAAGAAATAAAGGTTCAAGTACTATAAATGAGAGGATGAGTTAGGATTCAATTTAAGACGCAAAAATTGACGGATGTGTGAATTTGTCTCGGTGACTATCCACATTTAGATGCGTGTGAATGTGCAGTTACATGTGAACAAACTATTTTTGGAGCTAGACCAGATTGTTGCATACGTCTTTCAAAAGTGGACATTTCGTAATAAGGCGAAGTGTCTATGCAAGTAAAAGGATGTGTGCAAGGCTAAACACTATTAGTACAGGTGCACTTCATAAAAGCAAAATGATTAAGGGGGCACTTGATATTATATTCATTTGAAAAAAAGAAATACATTTCACGACAATACATACATTTTGAGTTAAATAAAAAAAACCCATCACTTGCAAAATGCGATAGAGTAAACCCACTATTTGAGCAACATGGTAGAGATAATTGTTGTAACTTAACTTTATGTATAAATATTTTCACAAATTTGAACACTTATAAGTTAAAAAGTCTTTATTATTTTTTTACTCAAATATCTTTCTTAGATAGTTTTAGTTAATAATTAATTTACAAACTTTTCCAATTGTTTTGTTAGAATCATACATAGTTTATACTTGGACAAAATCATCCACATGAAGGTCCGATGGGAGGGGTCCGTACCAATTATCTACCTTTTCTTTTCAAAACACTTGCAAAACCCTTGATTTTTAAGACTTCCCGAGCTCTTTCGACCTCCCACAATACCTCGGTAGCTCCAACAATGCCAAATCTACCATTAATCACCTGAAACTGTTACAAACTCAGCTCCAACTGCACCCTATGGGATCTCTTATGGGTCCCTAATAATACAAAGAAACAAAAAGTCCATTTAATTGAAGGTAAAAAAGAATTCTTAACAGATGGTTAAGAGTCTTCAAACGGATTTTACCTGACTTTAAAAACAATGATTGGCTTAAGCATAGGCATACCTATCTCCACACATAGACTTCTAAGGTTTCTATTCTTGGCAAACCATAAACTGCTTCAATGAAGAAAACAATTTTGAACATTTATTTTTTAGATCATGGCGTTAGTCTACAATCTACACAAGTACAAAAATTCAGCAAAAAAATACATGTACATGAAACTAAATTAATTAGAATTACCATTGAGCAAAGTCTCAGGAGATTCAGTAAACACTCAACACTTTTCATCTTTATCATCACCACGGCAACATATCAATCTACTGCCACCAACACGGTATCCCCTATTTACAATCCTAATCATTTCGCATAATTTCTCCAAACAAAGAAGTTTAACATCAGTTATTCTACATCTGAGCCAACCTCATTGCATCCTCTTTCTTAGATGTGACCTGAAATAGAAACCCGAATAATAACTAATTATAATAGAGTGCTTCAAAGGTTTTTACTCTTTGAAAACACACATCCAAACACCCTTTTCTGTGCATATCATTGATTTGCACAGAAAACTCATGTACTTAGAACCAAATGCAGCATAAAGAAGTCAATTAAATAGAAAACAAAAACCTTAGAGAAGCGTGAACAACTTTATCCAATTGAACAACTAATTACCTCAATCTCATTACCTGAATTGATAGAATCAATTCTTCATATTAAGTTAATAGGTTGTTAGATTTAAAAATTGCATATATAAATCTCATCTGTTCATAATCATTTACTAATATGTAGATAAAATCTTTTAAAATATGGACATAATCTTTGAAATGAAAGAAACGATTAAGGCAAAAACACGAATACTGAAAAAAATCACAAGTCATTAAAGAGTTCTTTATACCCCACTGTTCTTGAATTCAAGCAAGACACGTCCCCAAGTTACATTTTAATACCCAAGTGTCTTCTTGCTAGAGTAACTTGTGACGAAAGAGAACTTACATGCAGTGGATGCATACTAACAGGTTAACACGTCATAGCAAACTCAATGACATAAAAGCTCAGTTGCCCCGCTAGTAGACTAAAAAATATCACCTATGTTTGAATTACAATTGATCATCATATCTTTTACTCTTGGTTTTTTCTTTGTACAGTAATTAAGAACCCAGTTCTTGTTTTGATCATTTAGCTATCTAGTTTTTTTTTTTTTTTTTTTAAACATATATATCCACATGTCTATGTATAAAAACTGACAAATATGCCTAAACACATAAGCAAAATGTTGGGTGACGGGTCAAACATGTTAGGCTGATCTAAAACATATAAACGAAAGAACAAATGTAGCTAGTAGAATCCCACTCATCGCAAAGCTAGTAGCAGAGTCTGGAAAGGGTGGGATGAGGGGGAACTTACCTCTATACCAGGGGATAGAGAGGCTGCTCCCACGGACCCCAGCTTCAAAAACCTTTTTTTTACGTGAACAATATCTAATGTAAAACAACATTCTATAAATAATTAGTGTGATTTGATAATCTAACTTTTGGAATGAAAAAGGATTTAGCAAGTTTTATGTTTTAAAAAAAATCTTTGGAAGACTTTTGACTGATTGACATATTCATTTTCTTATCTATATATTTTACCCAAATCAACCCAGGTAGTAGTAAATGGAGTGTTAAATGAACTACCTGAAGACCAAGATAAGCAATAGTACTTCCCTTAATAGATATGTTTCACATCAAGATCGATGAACGATGACCCAACACTCAAACCATCATCAGCATACGCACGAAGTATTGACCTAGCAAGCAGAGGATTAGACAACTAAACTCAGCTAATTGTAATCACTTATCATAGAAAGATCACAATAAATGACACAAAAACAGGCATATTAAAAAAAATATAACTTGTTTATTGAGATAAACTGATCCAAGGCTCGAGATATAGCAAATATTTCCCCGGAAGCATGTCGAAATTATATGTGGGTAGAAACAGATGCAACTTAATCAGTAAAGTATACACACACACGTGAACATTGCAGTCTAATATGCAAAGCATCACCGCCAGTCCACCACACTACTGCAGTGATAATACATTGTTGAGAACTTACGACTTTTTATCCCAAATTTCCACCACTCGATTAATACCATTTATCATTCCTGCAAAATATCAGAGGAGAACAACTAATGAAATTAAACTTTTGGATAAAAGTATCAATACAAACAATAATAGAAAAAAAATTCTTTAACTAACACACGGTTTGGAGAAAACACCACCAGATTTCGTACACCCAATATAGGCCGGAGGTGTGTTCACATGAAGCATATGTACAGACCTGGCGAGCGAAGATAAAACAAAGCAACAACGACAACAAAGCGCTCAAAACGCTAAGAAGTCAGCTTCAAAGAAATGGGTCAATTAAAGTAATGCTCAACGAAGAAAGGTAATTTAGAACTAAAGAAGTAAAGATCATACTTGATACCAAAGACCATCAAGTGCTTTTTCCCTTATAATCCTTTAAGTTGGCCATGAACTCGAACATACACTCCTTCCCTAAATACAAACAACGTTAAGATTCTAACCAAACAACATCGACCCAACTTAAACATCGATTCACAAATTAATAAAAAAAAACTGTAACATACATAATCGGTTCCATCTCCTTTATGTCAACAGGCTCATTAACCCTAAAACATCAAACCAAAACAAAATCACGTCATAAAACCACATAAATAAGCCTCTGCTACAATCGTATCTTGTATGTGACTCTCAACTGAATCAGAAGGGCACAAAACAACACTAACACCAAGTCTTATTTTAATTAATGTAAATCGAACGTGGACCCTTTTTTTGCAGATAAACTATAACTTCAACGAATCAAAATCTTTGACGTACTGGATCAAAAGAATGAATTTTAAATAACTTCTGTGAAAAAAATGGACTAATTCACTACACATGCCGGTAAAATCAAACCTGCCATCAAAGGTCAGATAAGCAAACTATAATGGAAAACTGAAAGTTCAATGATCATGATTCAGCACGTGACCATAAGAAACCGAAACCCGAATTATCACGAAGTGGTGGTGGCGGCTCAATATCTGCTATATTGATCTGATCCATTGATTTGGAGAGGTCAACAAAAGAGAATGGTATGCTACACACCAAATGTTTCATTAAATAAAAAAATATTAGCTAAGAGAGACACATATAAGATTTTAACATTGAATCATCATCCAGCAAGGATGAGCTTCTGACAGCATTGTTTGAATCTTCCGTCATCAGCACCCTCATTTTGGAAATTACCTGTCAACAGAATACAAACCGCACCGTTTACATCTATTAAGTATCCTTACAGGCTCAGCTCCATGTCTTTAATTCACAGGTGGCAAGTGCTTTAGTTCTGACATGAACAATGGGTCAGACAGATTCAAAGTTGCCCAAAGTTTAATGTTAACGCGAAAAAAGAGTAAAATCTTATTGCGCCACTATCCAATACATCTGTAGCACCCCAGTTTTTCATTAAAAATGTTAGAAAGTGAACAAAAGGTGTTTCATGGTCAACCAACCTGATCCGGTTTGACTCATTAACCAACCCGCCTGTTTTGACGCCTTTAATATCTTGATACAGAAATGAGATTTAAAAATGGGTGTGCTTTTTTTTTAACAAAAATATTTAAATGATAAATACATCTGGATGAAGACTATGTGTGCCATATTTGTCATCCCAATATATACTACTGATTCTGTAGATCTGTTGTATGCTAAGAACCTGCAGGCGAAACGGTATTACCATCAGTTTAATATTGAATTAATGATTCTCTAATAATATATGGGAACTGAAACTTACTGGGCACACATCATAAATTATTTAATCCAGTGTCTTCTTTAACAGAGAATAAAATAAATTAGGTTAATGTCATTCATAGACCAAGAATCAACAATAAGAAAGTATTTATACATTTTTCATCACTATAAGAAAGTTACCTGAAGGAACACCTTTATAACTAATCCAGAACCGTAATCCTGCATCAAGCCGTCTGCAACACCACAGCCTTTTAAGGCGGAACCCTAAAACCGCAACCGAAGTTACACACTACAATCTAACAACAAATTAGAGTAACCTGCATTTCTTAGTTACTCGAACAACGCTACTTCACTCCAGCAAACCGAATAAATCTGAACACTCATGAACTTGTATATCCATCTTCAACTTAATCCGCTTGGGAGATGACTCGACTCTACTCATAAGCAGCAAAAATACAGACCAATGAGATTCTAATTCTACTTCCTAACAAATATCGATTCGTACCTGAGAAAATTGAAACAAAAAAATGTCAGAAAGGTAACATTCAAGATTAATGAAATAGGAAGTAACGGACGATTATAACAGAAATCAAACAATACAGATGAATGAACCCTAACTAACATTAGACTATTAAAGAAATCAGACGAATGAAATAACAAAAAAGAATGAAACAACATCAAATAATTGAAGAAAACCCTAACGAATCAAAGCATAGAATAATCGATTATAATATCATCGATTAAAACCCTAACTATAATCATCATCAATCAATAATCCAAAAAAACATAAACAATCTTGAAAGAATACTAATAAATATTACTATTGACCATCAAATAACATTCAAGATTTAAGAAATCATAAGTCATCAAACGATTATAACAGAAATCAATTTTCCTTCCATTGATTGAGAGAATTGAATAGGTTACCAAAATTGAAGAAGCGTATGTAGGAAGAAGGAGAATGGCGCCCAAATTTACAATTATCTGGCCAAAGAGAGCTGCCACATCATGGTCAAATGGTCAACCTTTATTTTGCTTTAGTATAATAGATAGATTTTTAATTATTGGAGAGTTTACTCCCTTCTTAATGAGATCTTCCCAACGAGTCCAGATGTGTCACACAGTACTTATGATGAATAAGATGTCGATGGTGAGTTTGATTTGGAACCTGTAGGAAGGACACCAATATAACTTGTCTCACAATCTTAAATAGGTAAGTGAAGAAACCTTGAAGTGATATTTAAGCGAGAGCCCCTCATCATATATCATTTCCTTGGCAATGATGTAACATTCTTGTCAAATTCCATATTGGGTGTGGCCATGAGAGATTTTTTATTCATAAGACATGCCCGTCTCGAATATCACCAATGCGTTTTGGATGCATTGGCTATGGAGTAGATGAAAACGACGTGGTTAAGCGTGCTCATTAGAGAGTAGTACCAGGATGGGTGACCTTATTGGAAGTCTTCACCAGGGCAACAAAATACAAATTTATGACTTCCTGGATGGTCAACCCATGGGGGTGGGGGCAAAGCAAACATTATTGATGGTACGAAAGGTTGGATGTACAAATGTTGTCAGAATTACTTCTATGTCGTTTAGGATGGTGGGGAAAACCTTATCAAGAATGATGAGTCCTTGGGGTTGTCTAGGAGAAAGCCTTAGGCAAATCACACAGTAAAGATTGTGACAATGGGCAAACCTCATCGAGGAAGATAGTCCATAAGGGGTGATTGTAGTACCTTAGGCAAATCTCATATCTACTGTAGCTAGAAGAGATTCTTGGTTCATATGACATCCCCGTCTCAGATATCTCCAACACATTTTGGGCGAATTGGTTGTGGGGCAGATGAAAACTCCACATTTAAGCATGCTCATGTAGGAGTCATAGTAAGACAGGTGACCTCCTTGAAAGTTTCTACAAAGACAACCAAAAACAAATCCGTAAGTTCCTAGATAGAAAACTAGTTATCATCACTGCTAGAATATTTCTTGATGAGGGACCGGGTTGCTTACATCCGTTAGTAGTGAACCTTAATTCATGAAATGATAGTTTTGGTTGTTAACTTATATCCATATTAATACAATTGAATTTGCTTATTACATGATCAATGTGCATGTTGGTTTCTCCTTGTGTGTGCGTATAAATTAAAATTTAAGTTTCATTCTATTGAGATAATAAAAAGGAGGCCTCACACAAGAAATTCGTTATCTACAAGCAACTCAGGAATCTTTCAAAAGTTAAACAAGAGTACTCTCTAAATTGTCACATCACTCCTTTCTTCTTAATAATAATAAAACACCACAAATCCCAGTGCTAGCTTGGACTCGTAAGCTCATCTTTAACAGTAAAACTATTGCTCCGGCGGTGGGAGACATGTGATTGTCTCCAGGGATATGTGAAATCTCTTTTAAGAAATCCGTGTCGAACAAGGATCCTCAACCAACCTTAACGTTTTATTTTGTTAATCTCTTGTAGACAATGACAATGCTTAAAAGACTTATAGAAGACATTGGTTTGAAATTGCTTATATTTGTTTAAAAATGTATTTCATATTATTGTTTATCCCATTTGCTTTTGATACTTTTGGTTTTCTGGCGCCAGAGGCTGTGGACCTACTTAGTCGAGTTCAAAGGGTCATGCATAATAATGTTATGACCCCGAGATCTATGGACGTAGTTTTTAAAAGGCTTAGTTTTGCTATTCAAAAAGGGGTAGCGGCGCAGCTTGTTGCCCGTTTACCAACTATCTCGATGTAAATTATATAGTTTGTATTATTGTTATAATTTGTTTTGTAATGGTGTCCTACTATATTATTTCCTCCTAAGTATCTATTTATTGTTTTAGTTTAAACAAACTATAATCTTACTTAAAGAAACTAAGGAAGATATAAAATGATTGAGGGCGACTAATAACTTCCAATTAAAACTCTACCGCAAGTTTAGCTTCAACAAGTGGTTCAGTGGATATTTATGAACTTGGTTTCTTTTTAATATGGAGCTTTTGCACATCCTAATTCCTAATCCTATTGCTAATTCACATTAACTTTATAGGGCAAATCATTATGTATGCTTAGGCTCCTAGGTAGTGTCCTTGTAGTGCCACTTCCACTAGTGAATTTGGACTTAAAATTAGCCCGCTTGCTCACAAAACTCCAAAAGAGAAGATAGCCAGAAGCACTACATCACATATTGCAATTATCAATCATAGTAAGTTAACACTCCAATTCTACTTTATCTTATGATTTTCGTAATCTATTTGAGGATTTTGTTATCCATAAAAGGTTTTGGTGTCATAATTAGTAATCATATCTTATATCAAAGAAGGATTAATAGATTCCTCATACACAAAGCCCCCTAGAGAGCAAGTGCCACTACTTGTTATCATATAAGGGTAACTTAACTCTAGGGGCCCATCAACGTGTCCCTTAACCAATATGGAGAAGGTAAATTGTAAAAGTGACAATCATGACGGGTTAATAAGTTGAATTGTCTAAAGCCCGTCGGACATGATGCAGTTAACCCATGGTGCACAGACTTCCCACATCGTGATGTTTTTGTTTGTGTGTGTGTGTGGGGTGGGGGGGGGGGGTGGGCTAGATTGGGCCTAATGTACACGCATCCTTACCCGCATTTCTACGAGATGTTTTTTCTACGACTTGAACCCTTGATCTCTAAGTTACATGAAAACAACCTTACGATTGTTCCAAGGTTCGCCCCTTAGGTTGGTGTCTTGTATACTGGCTGTATTCAAGTTGTAAACATATTAAACAAGTTGACGTTGGTAATAATTGGGTAAAACAAGTGATAAACGGGTTGACAAGTTGGCCTATTTAATTAAATATGTTGACATACTAACATGTTTAATTTAATAGGTCAAAAACATAACCCTATAAACCAAATAGGTTAAACATGTCAACATAAAGACAACTTATACATTAAACGTGTTAGAGGTGACAGTTATTTTCGTATCATGTTAGAAACCTACCACCCTTACCAATTGTGATTAAGCAAACAAAAGACATGCGCTTGTGATGATTTAAGTCGTAACCTCAATTTAGTGTTGCATGTCGTCAGTTACAGATAATGCTAGACAACATGGAGATCGACACGAGATTTGGATGATGATGTGCCGGTTCAATACCGAGGGGAACACCAGCCCGCCCCTATTTGGTACCGAAACAAGTCATCCAAATCAGTATGGCAATCAGAATCGTTCGGAATCTATATCTATCTTTCTTATCTCCTCTATCTATCTCTTTGCTTTCTCTCTTCTCTTTTCTTTCTCTTGTTATTTATTTTATTTATTAATAAATGGTTTGGGATGAAAATATGCAATAAGTATGAATACTCCCACCCTATCTATCTCTTTGCTTTCTCTCATCTCTTTGCTTTCTCTCTTCTCTTTACTTTCTCTTTCCTTGGTTTTGCAATAAGAAAGATGAGATGAAAGGCGATTATGTGGCTTAAGGATGTAAAGGATGATAAGTATGAATACTCCCACCCTAAGAACTTTAAGCTTCATCTTGCGCGACATATATCCACTTAATCTGAGCCTTTAGTAGTAGATGAACTAGATAGATGGATCCAAATAAATGAATGATGATATAGAATATAAGTGGTCTGAATGGATGATGATGTTGGAAAAATAGGTGAAAATAGCATTTTTCACAAATATAGGAAAATGATTTTTTCCTATTTTGGACTAGAAATAAATATAATAAAACGAGCGGGTTTTATATATTTATTTGTGGGTTTGTGTTCTATGTTGGAAGAGCTTCGCAACGAACTAAACCATGTCCAAAACCGAGTTAAGATGAATGAGATATCGATGCTCAAAGTTGGGTGTTTGGAACATTCAATGCTGAAACTAAAGGGAAAGTAGCACCTTGTCCCACATAGGAGGAGAGATGGAACTTAAATGGGTATTTAAGGTGGAACTCTCCATCCTTATTGTTTCATGGAAGCACACACTAGTGTCCTCGCGAAGGGTGCGGAGCACCCTAACTCGCACCCGCGCACGCTCACGTGCGCGCGCGTGGCGTGGGCGATGAGGCGCAATGTGGCGCTTTAATGGCGCACTTTGCACTTCGCACGCTTGAGAGCCGCCTTTGTATTTTTGACCGCGTGCGCATGGTGCACGGGTCCTGCTGTGTCGTGCGCGGCGCGACTATGTGGCGCGCACGTATAGACTCACAGGTGACGTGGCGCACGCGCGCATGGACTTGAGCCAAGAGGACGCACCGCGCATGGTGAGGTGGCGCATGCGCGCATGGCAGTGGGCCAAGAGGACGCACCGCGCATAGGCATGCAGACCTGGGCGTGCGCGCACCAGGGTGCCTTGCGCGCGCAGAAGCTTCCAGCATTGAATGACAGTGCAGTTTCAGTCCAGCTTCGTAACTGACGAGTTAATAAGCTTTGACTGAGAATTAAATGACGTATTAAATTGCATTGAAGACGTTTAATGCAATTTAAACCTCTCATTTAATTCGTTTTTGGCTGTTTCAAACCGGGAGCTGTATAAATACAACTCCATACCTTGTTGAAGGACACACCAACGAATACCAGCTACACAACAACAATCTACACTTTCTCTCTAGAATTTTCTTGCAGCTTTCAAGGTAACCTTCGGGCTGTAGGCGAACTCCGGCAGTACTACTGCTCCGGCTGTTGTACCCTGGGAAACAAAACGAGTACTCTTGGGAGACTCGGAATTTGTTTTAAGGGAAGCGTGTTGAACACGTGACTCAGCCACTCTGCTTCTACTCCTTTCTTGTATTTTGGTTTATTTCAGTTGTATTCGTACTAGATTTTTAGCTTTCAAATTTCTGTTTTGTAATCGTATTAATAAAATTTGTTTTATTTTATTTAATTACGCGAACGGTTCCTACAGATGATTGATCACCCTTGCACCATTCGTTTTGTCGTCCGAAATGATTACTTATAACTTATTAGAGCTTTTAGAATGCAAGTTCATTATAGGAGCTGGCCGGCTTGGTAGATGTATGCATCAGTTTTGCTTTTATTTTAAAGCTGGTATTATATTCAATAAAAGTGATATCTAGTATGTATTCATCTACCCGTTTCATTTACTAGATATGAATATTGACAGATAAATTTAAATCATATGAATATAGATATAGATTAAGAAAAAAAATAAAAGAAGATTCATGTCTACAGCTTTACTAAATTTATATTTAATTCATTTTCATAACTATCTCTAATCGCTAAGCCGCCATTACCGGTCACCATCAGCAAATAAGTCGACGAAGCATCTCTCTATTTGAACATGTGTTCACTTTGAACGTTTGATATAATCATAAACTACCAAAAGTTGGCTAAAGTTACTAAAATTTCATATGTGAGGATTGAAGACTTTATTTTATTTTCTCTTGTACTTTTATTTCAATTAAGTCCCTGTGTGAACATTTTATTTCAGTAATAGTCCCTCTGTGGACACTTTATTTCAGTATTAGTTTCTGCGTGGACTTGTTTTATTTTAGTCCCTGCGTGGACAACTAGTTATGTTATTTAAGACCTATTTAAAGGCAATTTTGTAATCCTTATTTAATGTAATGAAATTTTTTCTTTTGAAATTAATATTTATTGTTATTATATATGTAATTTCATTACATCATTGTTCAACCGATCGTTTCGATTTTTATTTGAACTCAGTGGCAGAGCTTGACCAAAAGTTTTAAGGGGGCGTAAAGTGATGGGACCCAAATTTTTTTTCCTATCGTTATGTTTCGGGTCGGGTCGGGTTGGCTATTCGATTCAAGTCGGGTCAAATAATAATAGTTCTAAATAAAACAAAGTGTATATTTACCAAACTACCCATCATTTATATACAAAGTTTATAAAGATTTAAAATACACAATTTAGGAAAAATAATCGGGGGGTGATTGTATACAATTTTAAAATTTTCGGACGAAAAATCGGAACTTATACACTTCTAACCAAAACATTGGGGTGGGCGGGTGCACCCCCGGACACCCACTATACTTCGCCCCTGTTCGAACTTTATCGATCTGCTAAATAATTCCAAAAGATCTTCTTAATGGTTTAACCCTGCCAAGTGGCAAGTCCACATTAATTGGCCAAGATTATTGGTGGTTAAGGATGATTATTCCTTCTGCCATGATAGTTAAGGGCGACTATCCCTTCTATCCAGAGGTGGTGAACTATGTTCAAGCCTCAAAGCCTTTATGGTCAATGCGACCATGGCTATATTGTTAAACCCTCTTAAGACAATTATTCTTTGTTAGCATTCAAGTAATATTAACGCTTCTGGCAGTGTGACTTGAGGAACCACGCTAGCCGTCAAGGTATTTGGATTATATCCAAGCCTTTATAGTCTATATGATCAATACGATCAAGACTAATATCATCAACGCGATGATTACTATTTTAACATCCGTTAGTGATGTCAATTGAATGCCTACGGGCCAAATTATATCGTCTTCCATACGATGGCAGTTGTAGTCTACGATTCCCTGTCTAAAGGTGATGAACTATGTTCAAACCTTAAAACCATTTATCAAATGAGATCGAGGTTTATGTTTTAATGTCCTTGTGATAAGGCCTTTTGTGCCATATTTTAAATGTCCTTCGTGACGAGCCTTCAGGCTATTTATTATTGTCAATACGACAATGACAGTTGTGACTTATGATCCCCTATCTAATAAATAATGGACTATGTCCTATTCTAAATGCCATTGATGGTTCTTTTGTAACCTAGGCTAATTTTATTGAATTAATTTCGAAATAACATTCATTAGAAATGTTATAACTTAATAGCCTATATGGTTTAATAATACCATGGCTTGTTAATCATCAAATGCAATGATTCACTTCTAAATTGCAACTAAGCAGTTGTTATTATTGGTGTTTAGCACTAGAGCTTCAAAAATGGTTAATTCCGATGAGGCTCACAGCAACAGAAATGATGCTGCAAACGTAAATGTTAATGGCGCTGATCTTCAGGCCATGATTGATGCAGCTGTTAGTAAAGCTGTGGATAGAGTTCTTGAGAACTACAAGGAGTCGAGTGCTACTCACTCCAAGTCCCAATCAAAACCACATACATCTCGCAAGGAAGGTTATGTTCACTCTTCGAATGCGAAGAGTGAACCACAAAAGAAAATTATTTTTGATGAGGAGCCCCGTTCCTCTAAAAGATGTACTTACAAGTACTTTGTCTCTTGCAAGCCAAGAGACTTCAATGGCGAGAAAGGGGCCATTGATTGCATGAAATGGTTGGATGAGATGGAAACCGTTGTGGATATCAATGGTTGTGCGAAAGAGGACATTGTGAAGTATGTGTCACAATCGTTCAAAGGCGATGCCCTTACTTGGTAGAAGGCGTTGGTACAGTCCACAGGGAAGATCCCCCTCTATAATCTGGAATGGTCCAAATTCGTATACCTTGTGAAGGAAACCTACTGCCCTTAACATGTGGTTGAAACGGTAGAGTCATATTTCTTGACTCTTGTTATGAAGAACCTGGACTGTAGGACCTACGTCACCGACTTCAACTCCATGTCGAGGTTGGTTCCATACTTGATTACACCTGAACCCAAGCGCGTTGCGCGCTTTATTGGTGGTATGGCACCAAAGATTAAGGGGATGGTAAAGGCTTCAAAGCCTACAACCTACAGATCCGTTGTGGATCTATCACTATCCCTCACTTTAGATGTGATAAGAAGCATGTCTGGAAAGACCAATGATGAGGGAAAGAGAAAGAGGGAGGATGATAGCTCCCACATATCAGACAAAAAGAAAAAGGGTAGGTTTGGGTTCAAAAAGAACCATGATAGATCGGGTGAGAAGCCCACTTGCAAGAACTGCAACCGCAGGCACAAGGGACAGTGCAACTTGGACCCATAGGCTAAACCCTGTGGTATCTGCAAGAAGAAGGGTCATAAGACCCTCGAATGCAAGAATCTGAAGGGTGCAGTCTGCTATGTCTTCAATAAGAAGGGGCACATCAAAACCAACTGCCCCAAGAATGCAAAGAAGCTGATGAGGCTAAGAAAGGGAATGCACAAGCATTCCAAATGAACGCTAAGCAGGCGGTAAATGATGATAACGTCATAACAGGTACTTTCCTCATTAATGACATTTATGCTAGAGTCTTATTTGATTCGGGTGCAGATAAGTCTTTCGTAGATCTTAAGTTTAGTAAACTATTAAATATGCCCATAAGAACTCTAGATATTAAATATGAGGTAGAGCTTGTCGATGGAACCATAGAAACTGCTTCTTCCATTCTTGATGAATGTTCTACATCCATTAAGAATCATTCTATTCCATTATCTCTTATGCCAATGAAATTGGCGCGGTTTGACGTAGTTTTGGGTATGGATTGGTTATCGCATAACTAAGCTCGTATCGCGTGCGACAAGAAACTCATCGAAATTAAAACCCCTTCCGGTGAGATGATCACCATTCAGGGAGATATACACTATGGATTGCCTGATCAAGTGTCTATACTTAAGGCATCCAAGTGCCTGAAGAGCGGATGTGTCATTTACATGGCACATGTGACAGTGGATGAACCGAAGCCCAAGATAGAAGATATTCCAGTCATCGTTGATTACCTAGATGTCTTTCCTGATGAACTACCTGGATTACCTCATGAGAGGCAAGTGGAATTTAGAATCGACATCATGCCTGGAGCTACACCAGTTGCACGAGCTCCGTATCATTTGGCGCCAACTGAAATGAAAGAATTAAGAGCCCAGTTGGATGAGCTGTTGGAGAAGGGCTTCATTCAGCCCAGCTCATTGCCTTGGGGAACGCCTTTATTATTTGTAAAGAAGAAGGACGGTTCAATGCGTCTGTGCATTGATTACTGTGAGTTAAACAAGGTAACGATCAAGAATCGTTATCCTTTGCTCAGGATCGACGATCTGTTTGACCAACTGCAAGGAGCCAACTTCTTCTCGAAGATAGACTTAAGGTCAGGGTATCATCAACTCAAGGTTAGAAGTGAAGACGTACCCAAGACCGCTTTCAGGACAAGATACGACCATTATGAATTCTTAGTGACGTCTTTTGGGCTCACTAATGCACCTGCAACATTCATGGATCTCATGAATAGAGTATGCAAGCTGTATTTAGATAAGTTTGTCATTATCTTCATAAACGAAATACTTATCTATTCTCGTAATCATTCTGATCACGAGAAACATCTTAGATGCATCCTAGATTCCTAGAGCTGTTACAGCAGGAGAAACTTTATGTTAAGTTCTCTAAGTGCGAATTCTGGCTTCGGAAAGTCCAATTCCTTGGACATGTTGTAAGTGAGCGTAGTATCCAAGTGGATCCCGCCAAGATTGAAGCAATCATGAACTAGGAAGCACCTAAGACACCCTCAGAGCTTCGTAGTTTCTTAGGTCTGGCTGGTTGTTATAGGAGGTTCATTAAGAACTTTTCGAGGATAGCCACTCCTTTGACTACCTTGACCCGTAAGAATGTTAAATTTAATTGCGGTCCAAAACAACAAGAATCCTTTGAGATTCTTAAGCACAAGTTGAGCAATGCTCCTGTGCTAACTCTACTTGAGGGCATTGAAAAGTTTGTTGTCTACTGTGATGCTTCACACACGGGCAGGGGATGTGTGCTCATGCAAAGAGGCAAAGTGATTACCTAGGCATTACGACAACTAAAGGTGCACGAAAGGAACTACACCACCCACGATTTAGAATTGGGTTCCTTTGTATTTGCACTAAACATATGGAGACATTACCTGTATGGAACAAAGTGTATTATATACACTGATTATAAGAGTCTCTAGCACTTGTTCAATCAGAAAGATCTGAATATGAGACAACGTCGATGGAAGGAAACGTTGAATGACTATGATTGTGAAATTTGCTACCATCCTGGCAAAGCGAATGTAGTCGCTGATGCGCTTAGTCTCAAAGAAAGGGTTAAACCTATAAGGATTAACGCCAAAAGCATCGAGTTAAAGAAAAGATTGAATGAAAAGCTGTTAAATGCGTAGAAAGAAGCTATGTTAGAAGCTAACCTTCCAAGTGAAGGATTAGGTGGAACTGTTGATCAGTTGTCACCTAGGAACGATGGAATCCTTAGATTCAATGGTCGAATCTGGGTTCCGATCTTTGGAGGACTTAGAGATCTAATCCTCCTGGAAGCGCATAATTCTAGATACTCAGTTCATCTTGGAGGTGACAAGATGTATCAAGATCTAAAAGCAAACTATTGGAGGATGGGTTTGAAGAAATCCATAGCCACACATGTAGCTAAGTGTCTGATGTGTTCGCATGTTAAAGCCGGACATCAAAAGTCGTCAGGACTTCTACAACAGTTGGAAATTCCCACATGGAAGTGGGAAATGGTAACTATGGATTTTATTACCAAGTTACCTAAAACTAAGCATGGTAATGATACAATATGGGTTATTGTTGATAGACTGACTAAGTCAACACATTTCTTGCCCATAAAGGAGACGCATAACTCTGATAAATTAGCTAAATTGTATGTGGACGAGATTGTGTCCTTTCATGGAGTGCCAGTATCTATTGTATCCGATAGAGATACTAGATACACTTCTCATTTCTGGAAAAGTTTCCAGCAATCCTTAGGCACTCGATTGAATTTCAGTACGCCTTACCATCCACATATTGATGGACAGAGTGAGCGTACAATCCCGACTCTGGAAGACATGCTTCGTGCATGTGTGATCGACTTAGGTGGTAGCTGGGATGACCATCTCCCCCTAATTGAATTCTCATACAATAATAGTTATCATACATGCATCAAGACTGCTCCTTTCGAGAGCTTGTATGGGAGAAAATGTCAAATGCTCGTAAGCTGGGCAGAAGTTGGGCATGCCCAACTATCCAGACCTGAGATAGTCCTTGAGACGACGAATAAGATTATACAAATCCGTGATCATCTGAAAGCTGCCAGAGATAGGCAAAAGAGCTACGCTGACAAGAGGCGCAAACCTCTTAAATTCCAAGTAGGGGACAAAGTTCTGCTGAAAGTATCACCTTGGAAGGGTGTAATGCGATTCGACAAGAAGGGCAAGTTAAGCCCAAGATATATTAGACCATTCGAAATCACCGAATTTGTCGGATCTGTAGCATATAAGTTAAACTTGCTTGAGGAACTCAGTGGAATTCACAATGTGTTCCACATCTGCAACTTAAAGAAATGTCTAGCCGATGAGTCGCTAGCAATGTCTCATGAAGACGTGCCGATTGATGAAAACCTGCGGTTTGCAGAGAAACCTATATCGATTGAGGATCGGCAGGTTAAGAAGCTCCGATGGAAGCATGTACCTATTGTAAAGGTAAAGTGGGATGCCCGTAGAGGCCCCGAATACACGTGGGAGGTCGAGTCCATTATGCGACAGAAGTACCCCCACCTTTTCAATAAATCTCGAGGTCGAGATTTCTTTTAAGGGTGTGAGGATGTAACACCTTGTAAAATCGTGTCCAATGATGTGTTGACACGTGTCCTTAACCCTAATTATGTGAATTATTGACTAGCAATGACTATTGTTGCCAAACAATGAAAAGATGTATGTGAAGGGACTAAAAGTGTCAACATGCATAAACTATGCCTCTGAATGACCTTTTACGGTATTCGTATTCTTTTAACGAGCCACTTGTTTGACTCACGAAACTGTTTGTGATTTAATGCAAGAAGTTGTGAATTGAAGGGTTAAAAGCATCAACATGTTAAATGATACATCTGAGTGACCTTTTAACGAACCTGGAGCCTATTGATGTTCCGTCATACACCCGGGTGTGCTAATACTGGCTTAGAGGGGCTAAATGTGTCAAAAATGGAAGTATATAAGAGTTTTGGGGACCATGGAGTAAAAATTGACAATGTTTGAAAGATAATATAGGGGGTCGCGATGAGCGACTCCTGACCTTGTTTCTCGTCGCGGGCCGTGACGACACCTCCTGCACAGAAAGATGTTGCCAGCTGCTGTCTTCTTCCTTGCTCCCTAAACAAACAACTCTAACTCACATGAATTCGAAACTATGGACTCATTGCTGGTATTAGACACCTCCCTAGACACCTAGAGTGATCTTGGAACCCCTCAAACACCTGGCTTGATCTTAGGAATTCAGCTCCAAGTATAAATAGGTGCAATGGGTGGCCTTTTACACTTGCACCTTCTCAAAAATCATTACTTCCCACTCTTAAGGAGATTCCTAGCTGAAGGGAGACTCCATCTCAGTTCCAAAGTCGAGTTAGGACCTTTTGTAAGTGTTCCTAACCTCTGCTTCTCAGTTTATAGGCTTTTAAAAGCCGAAAGTCAAGCTTTTTTGATAAAAGCTTTGACTTTCGGTTTAGAACTTAATGGTCCAGCCATTGTTCGAGGCGAACATGGCTACGTGATCGTAGTTTGGTAGGTGTTAATCCATCAAAAGGGCACCTCCTAAGAATCACGTTTGCTTGGTCAATTGACGGGTCAAAGTTATTAATATTAAAAAGTCAAACGGGTCAGTTTTTAAAATAATTCAAATATGATAATTTAGGTGTTATAGAACATGTTTTATCACTTTAATAACTTGGTAATAATTATTAGAACATTTGTAAACATGTTCAACCCGTCAATTCCAGGTTTAGGGTCGGTTCATAACCGAAAGTCTCGAAGTTTGACTTCTGCTTTGACTTTCAATTCTGACCCGAATTAGATTAGTTTCTTATTGTTTTAAGGTTCCATTATGACCATATTATATTGTACTATAACCCGCTGAGGTTATATTACATGGTCATATAGTAATCTGAGTTTATTTTGCAAGTTCTGTTATTATTCTTAATTTTGACTAAAATGTCCTTTTGTTTAAAAATAAGGTTTTAAACATTAGTGAGCATCCAAATTAGTTACATACTGATATGTTAACATGTTTAACATATTTTTGATGTTAACATTCTGATCATAAACTGAGTTTGCATATATTATCATAAACTATGCTTTTAAAAGACTAAAATGCCCTTTTGACATCTAAAATGGTTTTAAGCATAATTTCTTGGCAAAACTCATTACATACTAATGTAATATCATAATTAGGATTATTTGGGATATCAAGTGAGATTACATTCTGAGTTTAACTACAAGTTCTTGTATAATGCTCTTAAATGACGATAATGCCCTTATAACAATTAAAATGGTTTTTAAACATGATATTCATACAAAACCTTTTACATACTGATATGTTATGATAAATAACATATTTTAACTATTTAAACCTGGTCATAACATCAGATTTCATAAACCATCGTAAATATCATCATTTAACGACTTTAACGCCGTTTAGGCGCATAGTATGGTTTTAAACCATATTCATCAACCAAGACTTGATACCTACTGATTTTATAAACCATTATAAATATTTTTAAAGTAGGTAAAAGTTATAAACTCAGAATCCCAAATAAGTTCTTAAAACTATGTGTGAAATGACCAAAATGCCCCTACGGTGCATAGTTTGGTCTTAAAACATAAACCACACATATATTTGATATCATATATTTGATATCCTACTGATATTATATCATAATTTAGCTATTTTTCCAGAATGTTTATGATCATAACATCAGTTTACTTGCAAGCTCCTTTTATAAATTGTAAAATTACCAAAACGCCCTTATGGGTTACCCGTTACCAAAACGATTTTAAAACCTTAACGGGTATACATTTTGATATCCTACTGTTATTATAACATGTTTAAAGTATAATGACATATGGAACTTGTATATGACTCATTCGGTTACCCGTTAATGCTTATACGCGTACGGTTCGACTTATGTAACTAGTTTATCTAAGTTTACCGAAACGGGTTTAACCTTATCTTTTTAATCTCATTTTCTAGAATGAAATTAGTTTACCCATATTATACAAGTCTTCAAACTTTTTGGGTTTAAACTACATTCTATTCCGGTCATCGCTTAATCTAGCGTATTGTACCGTATTTCATTCTTTAAGCTAGCCGGTCTAAGTCTATGACTTAAATAGGACCCGTTAGCATTCTAATTGGTTAATACTACCATCATTCCAGATCCAGTAAATGATACCTACACTTAACTATTGATTATACAACTGAGTTATTTAAATCTTGCACTTGAATTGAGTTATAGCTCAGGTAAATACTTTTAACTTATTTTCCCTATACGGGCTTGGGATACGGTAAATTATTACCGCTTGGTCGGGTATGGGATCACTTAGCCGGATTGTGGCTATCAAATTTGCATAACCCGTTTTAATCCGTTTTGTTTGATAACTTAAACATTGGGGGTTAACGACCGTGTCCTGGATATCCTCGGCTCATTTAAGTTACTAATGGTCGCGACCTAAGCACAAGGTGTAGGCATACACCTGACAGATGCAAATGCTAAAATATTTTTGCACACAAGTTGGGATAACTCCTTTGTTGGTTTATAAGTGGCGATTCAGTTAATCTTATTTCGGTTTCTATACTAGGCCCCATATGTATTGACAAACATGTAAAACTGTATACAAGATTAAAATTCTTAATTATCCAAAGTTATAAAAGATTTTCATGTGCCTTGTGCACTTAAATCAATTTTGGAAATATTTTCAAAACGTATCGGTTAATTGTATTTACCAGTGTAAACTGACGTATTTTCAAAAGACTAAGTTACAGGTACAATACGAAATAGATTAGAAGCTGCTTGGTATTGATAAGAGGATCTTGCAAATCCTTAGAATGCCTAAAGTCTGTTGAACATCATTTTGTATATTTTTATGATCCGCCTGTGGATCTTTTATTACAACCGTCTGGATATTATTTTTTAACTTTGAACACTTCGGTTTGTAATAGTAATTTTATTCCAAGACTTCCGCTGTGCTATTCTGTGTTTATTGACTATGATAATATCAACTTACGTCACGATACTCCCCATTGGGACCGCCGAGTTATGTGGAAATATCGGGGTGTGACACCCTGGCCTGAGACCGGTCTCAGGCCTGACCTGTTTTTTCACATCTAACTTGAATATATTATCATAATTGTATAGATGGTCTTACATGTTCCTGTAAATCTACAGATAGGGAGTGATACTCGTGGGGATCTGACAATACAACCAACTCTTGTAAGAAATAATAGACAATATAGGGGTTCGTTGTCTACAACTACAACCGTATATTTTTTAGGTTAAAGTTTATCTCATGTTTTCTAAAATAAAATGGTCAACTAACAGTTAATTGGTGCAGGTAAACTAGATAACAAGGCTGTTCTAAAAGCCAATTGTTCAGGATTTAAGTAGGGCACAGAGCCAACTCTCTGTTTAAGCTACAATTAGTATGAAGCCTGACAAGACAGGCGGGTCGGGTAACATGCCAAATGGGTTCAAAAACCAAATGAGTTTGTATAAAAATGGGCCTCATTAAACTGTAGTTTCATGGAGATCTGGTTTGCATAAAGGTTTAATTTAAATTGTTGGTGCATAAAATGTCTGTTAACTTCGTCTTTATCGAGTCGTGTGTCTAGATAGGATAGAATGGAACTTGGTATTCTAGAAATTAGGGTTTTAATGTAATTGGATCATGTCGCACGAAATAGAAGATTCCATTTCGCACGAAATGGCGTTACCCATTTCGTACGGAATGCCACTTCTATAAATACCGAGCATACCATGTCATTTGTAACGATTCGGATTTCAGAGCCGAGGTGCTGCCAAATTGTTAAATGATCTGTATTGCTTTGAAATAAATAAAAACAAGTGAATTAAGAAGAATCAAGCTGTAATCAAGTTCGTATCATTGATTCCACCTTTGATATGGATTAAAACCTTTCTGATCGACTCATTCGGGTCGTACAACGATCCAACAAGTGGTATCAGAGCGGGAGTTCGATTGCACAGATCTATCACATAGATTCGTACAGGATTTCATCAGATTCAGATCCGAATTCATCCAAATTTGATCTATTTCTTCATCTTTTTCATCTTCTTCACGTTTTCAACTGATTTTTGCAAAATTGAACAGGTTTTTACAGTCCAAATTAGCTGATTTTTTGATATGATGTGCAAAAACACCTGATCTATAACCCTACAAAGTTTCAGATCTTAATTCAAAGCCGTTTGGGAGAAATCCGAGTTTTTAGGTCCGAAATCGCGTGACGTCAGCTTCATTTCACACGAAATGAGCCATTTCGTTTGAAAGTGCTATCAAAATCATCCATTTCGCACGAAATGCAATCTGGTCGCATCGTTTCGTACGAAATGACCTTCATTTCGCATGAAAATGTTTCATTTCGTTTGAAAACGTGTCATTTCGCACGAAGTGAACTCCATTTCGTATGAAGGTAATCCATTTCGCTTGAAAGTCCCAAAAGTTCTGCCATTTCACACGTATTGGTAGTTTGAAAGTTCATTTCGTACGTATTAGATTTTCATTTCGTTTGAAGTGCACCCAGGTCATCATTTCGTACGTATTAGACTGTCATTTCATTTGAAAGTGTCTGTCACCGTGTCTCAGCAGCTCATGTGATAAAGTTGTCGGCCCAATCACAAAACTTAATTTTGTTGAACAATTAAAGTTATCATGTGCTTCGACTGAATACAATATAGCGGCCTAATCAATTTTGTTGAACAATTAAAGTTGTCATGTGCTTCGACTGAATACAAATAGCGGCCCTATCAGTTTTGTTGAACAATTAAGGTTGTCGGCAAGTGTTTTGTTAATAGCAGATTGCATGTTATTCAAGTTCATAGGTCCAATCGAATCATTCATTAAAAGGAATTGTCAGCCCATGTGATTGTGGAAATCGAATATCACGGCCCAGCTATTAATCCACTGAAAGTAGATATTATTGGTCCAATGAGAGCATAAATCATCAGCACATGTGATATGATTTAGCGGCCCAATTATCAACAGCTCAGTATTAAATACAAACTTAGCGGCCCAATCAGATTTCGAGTAGTATCATTTTTTATCAGACTTATCACAGAATGTTGTCAGTCCATTTTGTTCAAAGTTTATAGTCTGCATCTTATGTCCATCGGTCCAATCATATAATTGTTGGTTCAATAAAGTGGTATGGCAAAATAGTGGAGGTCCAATTGTAGACATTGTTTAGCGGCCCATTTAGAGTATATCTAATCCATCAGTTTGCTTAAGATTCACTCGGCCCAAATCATTATAAGCCCATCAAAAAAGTGTATCACATCAGTCCATTTTCAGGCCCATTCATATACAAAGATTCCATCCGAACAGCGTTATCGTCGTACCAAAAAGCCAGAACATATTTGCGAGTCTTCGACACGAGTCCTAGATCAATTCCACCCTCACACATTATATTCAGTTCGTTTTTAAATTGATCGTTTGTTTGTTTGTTTGGAGGTGATTCAAGATTTACAAGGTGCAAATACCAAGAAGTTGAAATTTTGTGGACTTTGAGCTAAAAAAAAACAATTTTTGAACCAAGTCATTTAACAAAGAAATTGTGGTTAAAATGTTTGACGAATACGAAAACGATAATCTTGAAAGATTAAATAATTGGTATGAGGGATATTGGAGTAGTAGGTATAGAGATGTGAATAAGGATGATTGGGTTAAAAGATTTGAATGTTTCTTGTGTAAGAAAGATGAAACAGTGAATGAGTTGGAAAATCGGTATGAAAGCTTGCTTGAAAATTTAAAAAGGTTTGAGATAAGAATGTCAAATGATGAACAAAAATCAAAATTTGTAGACGCGTTACCTGCAGAGTGGAATGAATTTTTGATTAAACTGAAAAAGGATTCTAAATTTTCAAAATTTTATCCAAAATAATTTATCAGTGAGCTAAAAACATTCAAGTATGAAAATGATAAGAAAAAGAAAGAGGTGATAAATGAAATAGAAAAGAACTTAGAAAAAATAAGTTTGGATGTGATGTTTGAAATGAGAAGAAGAATATATATGTGTCTTGCAGCAAAAAATGTTATGAAATATGATATTAAGAGGGGTTGTTATATTGATGAAAATATGAATCCTCTTGATTTTTTTAAAATTTTTTGTGCAGGTACATACAAGACAGAGACAGAAGTAATTTCAAAGAATGAAGAATCCGAGAAAAAATGAAGTTTCAAGATCTGAATCAGTGTGCTCAGAATGTGATAAATCTGAATCAGACAATGTCAAATTTCTGAAAGATGTAGAGAGTTTGACATTGGAAAACAAAAATTTAAAAGAAAATGAAAAATAACTTCAAAATAAAATAAAAATATTAGAAAAAGAAGATGTTTTTTGGATAAAATTAGAAAACAAAGTTTTAAAGAAAAAGAAACAGAATTTCAAAGTCAAATAAAAATTTTAGAAAATGAAAAATCTGTTTTAGATAAAAACAAAATTGAAAATGAAAATACAATAAATTCTCATCTTGAGAAAATCACTCAACTTGAAAATGAAGTTGAGATTGCTAAAATAAAATTGGTGATTTAGAAAAGAAATTGAAAGGTTTTGTGACCTCGTCAGTATTGCTAGATCAGATATGTCCAAAACCTATCAATGAAATTCCAATAAGTGACAATGTCACAAATTATGACAAGGTCATAATTGAAGATTGTGATGACAAATCTGATGATGAAAATGATAAACATAAAATATTTTTGAAATTAAAAGAAAAAATTCAAGAAACTGTTTTACAATCTACTAAAAAAGGTGAATGCTCAATGCAAAAACCTTTTAAGAAGAATGTAGAACAAAAACAAAATGTTAAAAATTCGAAAAATTTTCAAAACAACAATAAAAGATCATCAGTTCAATCATCCAATCGTTATAAAAAACCACAAAAATTTGAAAATCAAAACTCACAAAAAGTTGGTAATAAGTGGTGCAGGTTTGACCATGGTGCTCAAAAGTAAAATCAAGCTTACAGGAGAAGATGGAATGAAGATTTTTTAGAGACGAATCATTATGATGATAGAAAAAGGAGAAGTCATGATTACCACAAGGCAAATCAATGTTATGATCTAAGTGTGTGGTTTGAAAGTGGAGAAAGGTACGATAACAGGGTGTGTTACAAATGTGGTTTTGAAGGACACATTGCTGTTAACTGCCAGAGTCAGAGATTTGAGACGAGAAGATGCTATGAATGTCAAATCAGAGGTCATATTGCCAGAGATTGCCCAATGAGATCAAAGAGAAGATCGAGGGCCGAATCTCATAGAATGGTGAAGGAAACAGTCAAAATTGAAGAAAAGCCCAAAGAACAGAAAGTGAAATTATCACAAGGGTAGAAAGATAGACTAAGAAAGAAAGCGAGAGAGTATTTAGAAAAGATTTTGTCCTCGGATATATCCTTAATAAAGAGAAAAAAGAAAGAGAGAGAGTATTTAGAAAAGATTTTGTCCTCGGGTACAACTGGTGATTCAGATAAAAGTTCTGATGAATCGATTTGCTCAACAAAAAAATGGCCAGTCAAGCAAAACGAATTCATCAGATACAAATCTGAGGACAAAAGAGGGAATAAAGAAAGAAAAAGTGGTTAATCAAACAGTTCAAAAATCAAAGAAAGTTAAATTTTCAGATAAAATTTTTATAAAAGTGTTTAAATATAAAAGAAATTGTGAAAGGACGTTCATGTCATATGTTGATGAATTTGGTAAACCTAAATCCAGTATGGCTTGGGTTCCAATTCAAAACTAATCAAATTCTTTTGCTTGTGCAGGTGTTCAGGGGCCAATTCAAGTTCTAACATGTATACCGGAACATCCTGGCACATGAGGAGAAACTCCTGTGTCTGTGGTTAAAAACAGGAAGTGATTGTTTTAAATTGTTAAATCTTTTTTGAAAAATTTAAAAGGAATACGCCGAAACCCTCCCGGCTGAACAAACACATGATAAAACAAGATTGAAAAATGGTTTCAAAACGTTATAATCAAGTGGTTTGTAAATCATGGGGATGCATGTGAGCTAAACAGAGAATGTGAAGCAAAAATGGATGGCGAGATGAAGCTATCTACATCGGTTTGTCAAATTTTATTAAATGTTTTGGATTTTAGGGGGAGTAAAAATTTTGAAAATACAAAAACATTTGAAAATTTGAAAAAGTAAAAAACATGATAAAATTCAAAAATGAGTTTTTGGGTAAAAAGAGGAAATGATAGTACATCAGTAGACAATCAAAGTACGTTAAAGAATTGGAATGTTTTAATGTGATAAACGGTCTCACTAATGATATACCAGTAGGTTCTTACACGCTTAGTAGATTGTTCTCGAGATATATACCTAAATATCAAATACTTGCTTATCTCGTGGGGAACATCTCTCGGATATATGGGTAACCCCCGAAATCTTGTTTGAGCCTGATTCTGAGACACTAGGTCTTTATACTGTTTGATATCTGGGGTATTATACCTGGTCTTCTGATTTTGCGGAAGCAATGGCCTAGACCTCGTATAATACTTTACGCGCTTTTAAAGTTCACCCTCTGCATAAAATTGAAAAATATCAAAAGATATGGATCAATTGCAGTTGAAGAAAAGATTCTCTAAAGGGAACACACCTTAAGTCGAGCCTTCATCTCTTTGACTGAACGGAAGTTCATACCTGAGCTCTCAAGGCCTCGCACGAACCCAGAGAACAGATATCAAATTGGTATACTCACCTGTAAGACTGAATCTAGGAAATTTTGATACGGGAGTATATTCTGAGGTGGGACACGCGAATAAGTTTAAGTTCTTAAAACACTAATTCTCGTATCTTGAAACAGTTGAACTTTGTGTGAAAATTTAAGTGGATCAGTATACTGACAATCTAAGTGAAACGTTTAGAACTTAAAGTCTAAAAAGGTCAACGGTGCTAGTGATTGGTCATAAACTGATATGATCCTCTGACACGAACTCAAACAAAAATATGTCTGTAAATATTTCTTTACTGCTTTTCATTAAAGAAAAATTTCAAAAAGATTTTTAGAGTGCTTTAGCATAAACTTTGTAAAATTCAAAAATATTTTGTTTTCACTTTATTTTCGACAACCGATCATGGAAAGTTGAATTTCAAAATCTGAAGATGCTGAACATAAACAAGTTCATTAATTTGAAACTTGAATTTCAAAATGAAAATTTAAAAAATCGATAAGTTGGATAATCATGGTCATTAATTTGAACTTGATCATCTGTGAGGGTGACTGAATTTGATCATGCTTAAAAGTCAAATATGATAATAGACATTTATATGTTTAGAAAACTTTCACCATTTAAATATAAACGTTTGATTAATGATAAGATTTGATAGGAAGCTAAATGGAAGGGGGGGGGGGGCAAGATTAATTGTCAAATCTAAGATTCAGAGCATTATTCAAGGGGGAGCTTACAGTTTTACTTTGTTTGCTTGAATATGCAATCCGAGGCAGATCTAGACTAAACTTCGCAGATTTCTAAGCTATGTCCAAGAGGGAGTCTGTGGTTGCTGATGATATCAAACCTTCAAGAAGACTCAAAAGAGAGAGAAAGACAACACACTACGAGATTGACTACGGCAATATCAAAGGGGTAGTCTGTTGGTGCATAAATGTCTGTTAACTTCGTCTTTATCGAGTCGTGTGTCTAGATAGGATAGAATGGAACTCGGTATTCTAGAAATTAGGGTTTTAATGTAATTGGATCATTTTGCACGAAATAGAAGATTCCATTTCGCACGAAATGGACTTTTTCCATTTCGCACGAAATGGCGTTGCCCATTTCGTACGGAATGCCACTTCTATAAATACCGAGCATGCCATGTCATTTGTAACGATCCGGATTTCAGAGTCGAGGTGCTGCTAAATTGTCAACTGATCTGTATTGCTTTGAAATAAATAAAAACAAGTGAATTAAGAAGAATCAAGCCGTAATCAAGTTCGTATCATTGATTCCGCCTTTGATATGGATTAAAACTCTTCTGATAGACTCATTCAGGTCGTACAACGATCCAACACAAATAGTAGAAGAAACTGTGAGCACGCTTTGTCCAGAAATATGTCGATTTATATGCTTAGAGAGTCTTTTGGAGGGACATTTGAGCTTGCAGGACTTAATACTTATCCTAGCAAACCCATATCCCTTCTTTGATAACTTCTTGTATTTGACCGTTTATTCTACTTAAAAAATTACTACGCATTTTGTATTCGATTTGACTATTGATTTCAGCAACCTCATATGAGAGGTCATCATTCAGGGCCGACCCGTAGGGGGTGCGGGGTGGGCGACGACACAAGGCCTAAACCCTCTGAGGGTCCAAATATTTTTAATTTTGTATATAATTTATGTTGTATAAGATAAAATATATATCCACTGAATCAAGAGATAACATAAATGAGTCCTTATACTAGTGGTTATTGTTGTCACACCTCAACCGATGGCGGAAACATCAGGGCATGGCACTGAGCGAAACAGATTGTCCAAGAGAAATCCATAACAACTAATATTACCGAATAGTTATCGTTAAGTCCCATACCAAAACATATCCAGCAAAATAATTATTACAGACATAATATCTCAAAAACAAATAAATTGTTCTGACAACTCAGATTTAAATTGTTCGTTTCTAGACTCTTCCTACTTGATTCTACATAGCAGATAAGCATCCTAAGCACCTGTCACATACGTTAAAATAAAAGTCAATACACATAGTGTAAAGGTGAGCATACAAGTTTAATAGTATAATAGAGTTCGAAATCGTTTACGGCATAACCAGCATGTAACATGTAGCTAAGTGAAAGATAGTAGGTTATCGACAGAGAAATATGCACAGACGTGACTGCGAGTTGTAGAATGAGCAACACATATCCTCACTAGGACACGTGAAGTAAAGCCCTTAACAACCCCTGTCCATGACAGGTGCTGAGTCCAAACTATGGTATTATCGTTGCTAAGGTGTCAGGCAACAATCACTGTGTTAACATAACATACAAGCATTCATCGAATAACAAGTAGCATGCAATAACGGTCAGCGTATAAATAGCGTTTGCATTGTGTGTCGATTGTGATTTAGAATAAGTAACGTATGTAACACCCAAAAGTGTGCAAAGCAAAAAAGGGATCGAGTATACTCACAGATTGTGTTTAGCAAGTAAACACTCTCTTGGATTGAAGGGAGCGCTGAGAGAGATTAGCCTGAACAGTTAACAATAGCATAAGCGAAGAACGGTGCGTATACTGGTGCAAAGTGTCTAAGTGTCAGATGGTAATCCGATCGGATGGCAATCCGATCGGTTGACCATTCGATCGGATGTCAATCCGTTCGGATGGTCATCCGATTGGATGGCCATTCGACTGGATTGACATCTGTTTGGCAAGGATGTGTTTGTGTATGATGGCTTTGAAGTTTTCATTGTAGCATTTTGAAATCAGAGAAGTATCTCTACCTTTCAGGTCGTTCGATCGAATGGCGGTTCGATCGGATGATGATCCGTTCGGCGAGGTATTTCTCAGAGAACAAGTTCACAGCAGTATTGTCACTCAATCGGATGGTCTATCGATCGGCTGGCAATCCGTTAGAACCGACTATGCATTGAACATGTTTAATATTGTTTAAGTGTTGAAGTTCCAAACGTCACATGGTCGGATGGTCGTTCTATCGGATGGCAATCCGTTCGACGTTCAGATCCTTGAAAAGTTGAATAAAAAGTTAAGTGTTGAACCTTCAAGTGCAATCCGATCGGACGGCAATCCGTCCCGCGACTTGATCGTGTTGCTAACTTGACACTTTGTTAAGTTTTGCGTTTTGTTCGAGACGATATGACAACGTGTTAAACAACAAAAACCCCATCAAGACCCAAGTGATCCGATCGAACAGGAATCACCCTAGTCCGATCAGTCTACTGTCCGAGACGGTGGTTCATGTTTAACCCAGAATCGGTTGTCTCTTTGATAGAAACCAGATCTTGAACCAACACATCACTAAGAAGGAGTAGAAGATCAGAACGAGCTCCGATTCTATCGGTTTTGAGTGCATTGAGTGTAAAAGAGTTGAAAGAAAGTTGGAAAACAATCTTTCAATCCTTTTAACCGTGAATATGTGCAGATCTATGTGGAAACATTGTGGATTCATATGGAAATCCTTCAGATCTGAGTTGTTCTTGGTGGAACGAGGCCAACACTTGAAGTTCATAGGAACTCCATGATGACATCATCCTAGAACACCTCAAATCCGTTGATTTCATGGTTAAAAGTTAAGATTCAAAGGTGAAAAAGATGAAGGAGTGCGTGTAGATCATAGAAGTACAAAATTTAGGTTGAAAACTTACAAGAATCGCGAGAAATCGAGAGAAAGAATGCTTGAGCGAGCTGGTCGAGTGGAGGTGCTGTCACATCACAAATGATGTGACAGGAGGGTATTTATAGGGTTTCCAAAAGAGGGAAGTGCACTAGGGTCGGATTGGTCACCGATCGGATGGCAACTCGATCGGATGGCAATCCGATTGGATGGCCACTCGATCGGTTGGCCATTCGATCCAGGTGTCCGACGAGTTGAGTTTCGTCGTTTCGATTCGCGTGTTGAGCGTAGCGATGCGTTTCGAGCGAGCGATGCGACAGATTAATAATAAACACACAAATACTATATCTAACATACAATCATCATAAATAACTGTCGTTTAGCGTTTGCGGTTCGATTGCGATTGCGATTGCGTTTCGATTTATCACAACATAAACATAAATAAACCCGCACAAGTAACACATAAATGGCACACACACGTAAAACAATATCCAGAACGCATAAATCGAGTTGCGAATGCGATTGCGATGTGATAAGCGATAAAGCGATAAAACATCGATAAACATCGATTAAACCTCAATTATTCACAGATACTCCACATAATACAACTAAAACAAATAAAATAAAACATTCGATTACAAGTCAAAGAAGTCAAAACAGTAGTTGAGCAAGGAGTGACAGATCGCAATTAGCAATCTTTTCTTCCTCTGACTTCAATCTTGACTTTGACTTAGACTTTCGAAACACAGGGTGTTACAATTGTCTTGCTTAAACAACATGGTGATGCGGGTTCTAATCCCGACGTCTCCAAATTCTTTATTTTAGCTTATTTTTTGTTTTTTTTTGTTAGTAGCATTTAATGTTTAATTTTTTCAACTGCATCTTCCTCCTTTAATTAATAAATTACTTTCTAAACTTAGCTAAAAATAATTATTTAAATTACATCCACATAAATTTTAGTTTTTGATGAGTTTATATTAAATGAATATTTTCGAATAAGGACCAATTTTTTTATCTTGCACAAGGTCATTTTTTTGTGATTTTTGAAGACGCTCTGTTACCATTGTACCATTTAGTAGCATTTCTGAGGACTCTGCCTGATAATGTTATGGCAATCCGTTGCCTTATATTACCAGCTTCCTTCTGGGTACGTTATTATTTGAATTAGTAAATATCCAAACACTCATGATCTTTCATTTACTCACTTTATGAGTTCTTTTAGATTTTATTCATTTTAGTGACTTTGTGGTGCTGTAAACCTACCCGCTTTATGAGTTCTTTTAGATTTTCTTCATTTTGGTTGCCTACTCGGTAACGGGTTTTAATAACTATTCCAAACAAAGAGGCGGCAAAACAAGGCGTATCCGCAACAACGCGCGAGCATTCCCAGTAGTAACTTCCAATTAAAACTCTACCGCAAGTTTAGGGTGAATAGGTTGCATGCGGCAAGGAGGGCGGTGAACCCCTTCCGCGCGGGGAACACCGCCGCCGCCACTCCTTTCCTTTTAAAAAAAATGGTTTGGGTGAAACCACCCCTTATGATTAAGTGTTTAAGGGAAGTTGAAGAGGGGAGTTCACATGGACGAGTTTCATTGGCTCAGTGAGAAGAGTTGAGAAGAGCACCCCTCTCACCCTTAGGCCAAGGGGTGTGGCTTAACGCCACCCCGCCAACAAGGTAAACATAGCGCTCCTGGGGCGCCATCGTCCACACCGAGCAAATGAAATGGGGGCGCCATCCTCTTCCGCCATGCTGCTAACGAGCAAAAAAGGGGCTGCAGGTGGGGCCCACCTCTTTTCAACCAATAAAATCCTTTTTTTTTCTAATTCTTTTTAATAGAGGGGCTTTATACCACACGCTGCAAATTAAAGGAAGAGACTTTAAAGTCCCCATATGACGTAACGCGTCAAGTTGGATATGACGTGGCGTAATAAAACCCGTAAAGGCTTTAGAGGACACCCTCTAACCCTAGCTTCAACAAGTGGTTCAGTGGATATTTATGAACTTGGTTTCTTTTTATTAGTTCGGAAACCGACCATATATATTATAATAATATAATATGGAGCTTTTGCACATCCTAATCCTATTGCTAATTCACATTAACTTTGTAGGGCCAATCATTATGTATGCTTAGGCTCCTAGGTAGTGTCCTTGTAGTGCCACTTCCACTAGTGAATGTAAGGCTACACGGTATGGGGGTCGGCCCCGGCCCGTCGCGGGTCAGCGACGGTCCAAACACCGTGCCGCCCCCTACCGTCCTCGTCCTCTCCGTCTGAATGTAGACGTTGGCGACGGTGCGAATGTGGTGGGCCCCCTTCATTTGACCGTTTGAATTTAATAAAAAAAAAATTCCAACGGCTATTTTTTTAAAATACACCCATTTCACTTCCATTTTTATAAATACTCACTTCTTTAACCCCAATTTTCACAACTTTTCACCCACTACCACCCCATCTCTCTCACATTTTATAAACCACTCTTCCCTTTTTATAAAAAGTCATCATATTTTGTATCATTTTTTACCCGCTTCCACCCATCTCTCGCTAAAAAATTATCATGGCTTCACCCGTTTCTTCCATTTCTTCAATTTCTTCTATGTCTTCATCGTCTTCGTCCGAGTGGTATTCATCATCTTCGGAAGAGGATGTTATTATGCACAACACATGATTATGAACGCGGCTCAGGTGTTCATGTCGGCCGCTGAAGGGTCGTCCCAACCTGCGGAAACCGAACGCACGTCGATGTTTGTACAAGTTTTGCCAATGGGTTGTCAAATTGTATAGCAAGCGATACCTGCGGAAACCGAACGCAAACGACGTTCAAAAATTATATCAGGCACACGAACAGAGACATGGTTTCCCAGGAATGCTCGGGAGCATTGATTGCATGCACTGGCAGTGGCAGAGCTGCCCGGTTGCATGGCAAGGTCAGTATACTAGGGGAGATCAAGGACATCCGACTATCATTCTAGAGGCTGTTGCGTCACAGGATCTCTGGATATGGCATGCTTTTTTTGGTCTACCCGGGTCACTCAACGACCTCAACATCATATACCAGTCACAGATTTTTGATGATGTAGTGGCGGGTACAGGTCCAGACACAAGCTTTACAGTTTCAGGGGTGGAGTACAGGCGAGGTTACTACCTAGCCGATGGGATATACCCAACGTACTCGACAATTGTTAAAACTGTCCCGCACCCGACCGACGACAAAAGGAAAAAGTTTGCAAAGTTTCAAGAGCGCGCAAGAAAAGATATTGAACGGGCTTTTGGTGTTCTACAAAAAAAAATGGCACATCATTTCTATTCCAGCACGTTCGCAAACACCAAGGAGGTTACGACACATTATGTACGCTTGTATCATCCTTCATAACATGATCATTGAAGACGAAGGGAGAGCGATATGCGATTACGACGAAAACGCGTCTACTGGAAATACTGTTCCAGTTAGTGAGGAACAACAAGATTTGAACGCCTTCGCTCTACGTAATGAGTACACACATCACAACCTACAAGCGGACTTGGTGGAGTATATTTGGAAGAACGCTCCAAACGAACCCGCCCACCACATGGAAGACGACGACTAGTAGCATATTTTAATATGTTAGCATATTTTTAAGTTTTTTTTTTAACTTTAGGTTTTTAAGTTTATGTTTTTTTTAGTTTATTTTTTTTAAGTTTATTTTTTTTTTATGTTTATGTAATGTTTTTTAATATTAATGAAAATATTTTATTACTTTATTTGTTAAATGTTTAAAAAAAGTTGAAGATTAAAAAAAGTAAAAAAAAAATATAAAAGTGGTGGAGGATGATGACTAGGACCATCCTCCCATGCCCCCTAGTTTTGGAGGATGATCCATCCTTGGGAGGACTATGATGTGTCGCCTACGTGGCGGATCATCCTCCAAGGATGGTCCATCACCATACCATATAGTCTAATCATATCTTATATCAAAGAAGGATTAATAACTTCCTCGTGCACAAAGCCCCCAAGAGAGCAAGTGCCACTACTTTATCATATAAGACAATCATGACGGGTTAATAAGTTGAATTCTCAAACAAAAACATAAGTTATATATTTATTTGTGTAAACATGAACTCTAAGCTAAGCACATTTAAAATTTTGTAGCCCGTCCGACATGCAGTTAACCCATGGTGCACAGACTCTCGCATCGTTTTTTTTTTTTTTTTTTTTTTTTTTTTTTTTTTTTTTTTTGAGGGAGGGGGGAGGGGGGTGTTGGGCTAGATTGGGCCTGATGTACACCCATCCTTATCCCGCATTCCTTTTAACCTAGGCTTTGTGTACGAGGAAGTTATTAATCCTTCTTTGGTTTATAGGGTTATGTTTTTAACCTATTAAACGTGTTAGTATGTCAACATATTTAATTAAATAGGTCAACTTGTCAACCTGTTTATCACTTGTTTTACCCAATTAAATTAAACATGTTAGTATGTCAAACATATTTAATTCATTTACTAGATATGAATATTGACAGATAAATTTAAATCATATGGATATAGATATAGATTAAGAAAAAAATAAAAGAACATGGATTTAGTTTCATGTCTACAGCTTTACTAAATTTATATCTGATTCATTTTCTTAACTATCTCTAATCGCTAAGCTGCCATTAGCGATCACCATCAGTAAATAACTCGACGAAGCAACTCTCTATTTGAACACGTGTTCATTTTGAACGTTTGATATTATCATAAACTACCGAAAGTTGGCTAAAGTTACTAGAATTTCATATATGAAACTAGATGGTGTAATTATAAAGAAAAGGTATACACATACCTTTTTTTTTTTAAAAAAAAAAGTTAATGGCAAGTTCAATGATTCAATGAATACTTTTGATTGTGTTTAAAAGTATAATTTTTTTGCAAAGAATACTAAAGGTTTGGCAAATGATATGTTCTTTTGAAAAGTCAAATAAATCATATATAATATCTCAGGGGATAATCAAAGATTTCACACCTTTGTCCACATATACATTATTTTCAAATAAAAGTATTCTTGTAAGCATGTTATAATGGATGTACAGACTTTTCAAAACACATGAACCATCAATGCAATGGCTATATCAATACAATGGCTATGGTGTGTTTTGTTCATTGTCTCATCTTCTCTCTTACCACTTTATTCAAGTGAGAATAGCATCACCATAACCAAATCCATTAGTTCTAACCAAACCTTAATCTCAGATGGAGGTAAGTTTGCACTAGGCTTCTTCACTCCTAACAATTCTACCAACACCTATTTAGGCATATGGTACAACAAAATCCCCAAGCTAACATACATATGGGTTGCCAATAGGGCATCACCAATACCCAAAGATTCACCTCCAGCTTTTCGACTTTCAGAAGACGGAAATCTGGTTGTTTTAAGTGGAAGAAAGATCATCTGGACATCAAATGTGTCATCTATTAGCTCAAACATACACTCTGCGGATGCAGTGTTGCTTGATAATGGAAATCTGGTACTTAGACATGGTGAAAAAGAAGTATGGCACAGTTATGATCATCCAACTGACACATTTCTTTCTGGCATGAGACTTAGCTCAAACAGGAAAACAGGTCAAAAAATGCTTCTAACATCATGGGTCAATGATGAAGATCCACGGCCCGGTTTATTCTCATTAGGGATAGATCCAAATAGATATCAGTTATATATATGGAAGGAAGATAAACCGTATTGGAGAAGCACTGTTTATGCTACTCCGGTTTCTTTTGCCACTGGATTTTCAAAAATTGAGCAAGGATTTTCAGGATATTTTGGTTTCATGATAGATGATGATGTAGTTTATGCTGTGTATACTGTGTCTTCAAATTTGGTTAGCACACGCTTCACCTTGACTCCTAACGGGCGACTTCAACTGACAATATGGGTGAAAACTTCATGGTTAGTTTTATATCTGTCACCTAAAGTTCCATGTGATTTTTATAGCTATTGTGGTCCATTTACAACCTGCCAGATATATGAATCAGTTTCACCATGCAAGTGTATGACTGGATTTAACCCGAAATCGCCCAAAGAATGGAGTTCAGGAAATTGGACAGGTGGGTGTGTGAGGAATGAATCATTGAGATGTGATAAAGGAGATAGGTTTATAAAGTATGAAGGAATGAAGCTACCTGATTATGCAGTTAAAACAGAGAATACAAGTGTTACAGACTGTGAAATCGAATGCATTAAAAACTGCTCATGCTTAGCTTATGCTTATGAAAATGTGATAGACGAAGTTACCATAGTTTGTTTAAACTGGTTCACAGAGCTTGTGGATATCCAATATACTAACTCAAGTATGCCTCATGATCTCTTTGTACGTGTACACAGCTCTGAACTTGCAGTAGATGATAGTCAATCACACACTTCTATTCGCAATAGGAAACACTTGATTGCAGTTGTAGTCGCAGGCGCCACTGTTTCAGTAGGTTTGCTTCTTATCAGTGTCTTTGGGTACTTACAGAGAAGGAAAAGGCTGATAAGAAAAGGTTAACATTTACATAAATTTCAATTTTTTAAAAACTTAAAATTTTTTTCGGCATTTAGGATTAATAAATTATGATCTATGCAGAGAGAATAAAGAATGAATTGCTTGGATTTGATTCTATGAGCACCGCCTCCGGGGATGCACATAACAATGCAGAGCTTGTATCATTTAGCTTAAAGAGTGTATTGGCTGCAACAGGTTCATTTTCGGTTAAAAACAAGCTTGGAGAGGGTGGGTTTGGTTCTGTTTACAAGGTATAGTTCATTAATCACCATAACATTACTGTAAAAGCGCATAATTTAGATTTAATTGTTACAGTTAGATAATATATATATATAAGTCCACTCGTTCGATGTCAGGGTATAAAGTTCCAACAACTTGTATACCTCCTAACTACCTACAACTCTCAAAGATTAGAATACTAGTTTCCCTTTTCTATAAATACTTAAATAGTATGTACATTGTATCTTTCCGGTTTGAGAAACATGTATTCTCCTTTAGTGATATTTAGAGTTCTTCACTCCGTTTAGTGTTTATTTGAGTGTGATATCAGTTTGCTACAGTTACAATGAGAAAGAATTGTTACAATGCAGGGTTCATTGCCTGGAAACAGACAAGTGGCAGTCAAAAGACTATCAACAAAATCATCACAAGGGCGAGATGAGTTTATGAACGAATTAAAACTTATTGCAAAACTTCAGCATACGAATCTTGTTAGGTTATTAGGATGCTGTGTCGAAGAAGATGAAAAGATTTTAATGTATGAATATATGCCTAATCGAAGCCTAGACAAATTCCTCTTTGGTACATTTTATGATTCCATATTCCATCACTAAATTCTTTTGTTTCACATGCTAAATATTGTTTTTATCTGTTGTTATTAGATCCAACTGAGAGTGTTCATCTTGATGGTAGCAAGAGATTCAAGATAATAGAAGGGATAGCTCAAGGACTTCTTTATCTGCACAAGTATTCTAGACTCAGAGTAATTCATAGAGATTTGAAAGCAAGCAATGTTCTTCTGGATGAAACAATGACCCCTAAAATTTCCGATTTTGGATTGGCAAGGATTTTTGGGATGAACCAAATTGAAGATAAAACCAACAGAGTTGTTGGTACCTAGTAAGTCTCATGTCATCTTATACATCAAAATGAAAACTTTGCATTCGTACTAGTGGTAGCAACGTGGGCGGGTTAACCCAAATATGACCCCAAAAGTTATATTATTTCAATAATAATCTGATCTTTTGTATAAATTGATTTATACATTAATCATACAGTTTGGGCGACTATGACCTATTGACGCGTTCCTTTTAAGCTATTCTTTATTAAATTGTGTCGGTTCGACTCATTAGAAAGAAAACAAAATCTGAATGGTCCTATTAAGTCAATAGGTTAAAACTGTCAACTCCAATTCTATAATTCTTTTGTAAATTGCAGTGGATATATGGCACCTGAATACGCATTGCATGGGAGATTTTCTGTGAAATCTGATGTATTTAGCTTCGGGGTCTTATTGCTAGAGATTATGACTGGTAGAAGGAACGGTGGTTCTGAGCGGACAGAAGATGCTGGTACAATATCCGAATGGGTAAGCATGTTGTCTTCTTTTTCTTTCAATTATTTCATAGTAATTAATTTCAAATAATTTGAGTCTGAGGATTTTAAATCATTTTTAGGCATGGGAAAACTGGATGGAAGGCAGAGGTGTTGAGTTGATTGATCCTTCAATGAGAGATACATGCAATCCTCTACAGGCAATGAAGTGTGTTAATGTTGGACTTTTGTGTGTTCAAGAAATCATGGACGAAAGACCAACAATGTCAGAAGTAGTTGTCATGTTGAGCAATGAAACCGCGGCTGTTCCATTGCCTAAAAAGCCTGCTTTTACGATTCATAGACGTTCTCAAATATTGAGAGATCATTCCAACAATGAAGTTACAGTAACCAATGTTGAGCCAAGATAGAGATGTTGAACTCTATGTCAAAGTCAAAACTATCCATTTTGACTATCATGTTTTGACACATGATTTAGACATTTTCTTTCTCCTTGTATTTACCTATAATTTGCCACATGATCATTTTGCTAGGCATATGACATTTGAAAAAGTATAATGAAGAGTATGAAAGATCATGTATAATAAAGAATATAAAATAAATTTCCCTCTTTGGTAATTAGTTGATCTGGCTCCATCTGACTATAGACGCACATGTTTCATGATCAATATAAAAGGATAATAAAAAAATGCATATATTTTTAGTTTATCGGCGAGCGACTCAAACTATTGTTTAACCTATCCAGACACACACACATACTACGTACATAAGAGTAGTAATGAACACTGGAAGGTGTGTAGACTGTAGAGCCAAACTACCCATTTTAACCGTCGAATGAACAATATATAAAAGTCAAACCACCCATTAAGACTGTTAAATATTGCAATGTTAATTAAAAGTGGGATCAGATTGTTGTTAAAAACGACGAAGTTGCTTAAGTTGCTTGAGATATGATTTAGAAATTCTCTCTCCTTGTATGGTTTGCCACATGTTTTGTTAGTCATATGATATTAGAAGAAGTGTGAAATATATATGAGGTGTGTATATATAATATAAAATATAAAATATCAAATTACATTTCCCTAACAAAATTTTGAGTTGACCTGACCTGAACCGGCCCATTTTCTTATAGACGCACAATATTTCTGAACCCATTCAAATGGATAAGTCCAAACTATAATTTTATTTAATACTATGGGAAAACAACCCAAACTATTGTTTAACCTTCCAAGATCCATGCATGTACAGTTGTGTTTGTTTGTGTAAATGTGATCGAAATACGAGTAACCAACAAGGGAAGGTGTAGGATGTTTGAAATATGGGAACAAAATCGGGAAGTGTGAATCTTTATATTATAATAAGTAAGATAGGTGGCAATTAGGCAACATAGATTCTTCTAGGAAAGAGTTGGCCTTATATTGTCTCACTTTATCGGAGCATCTACACAGTTTCTTCGAACGGTCATACCTCCAGAATGTTACTCTTTGCATCCCTCAACCATTCAAAACATCCACTTGGTCACTTGAGAATACTATAGAATGTCAAATATGACATATCCTGATTTGTGGTCCGAGATTTTACAATGGGGCACTTTTGTTTAAGCTAGATTGGCCTTAGTCTCGATCCGATTTTTAGTCCAAAGGCCAAGCTTGGTACGTGAGTAAATTTTCAAGCTCGTGATCCGAATCTTTTATCAAGTGAGCTTCAATTTAGGGAGCTCGACTCAACTCAAGCTTTTAGAATACCGTTCACATGTAGCTCACGGATGGTTCACCTCTTTTACAGCTTAGTCTTATATATAAACTCCATCAAGTCCATGATCCATAAGATAATAATTGGTTCTTTCTATCATTATCTTATATAATATTTTAAAACTGCTTTATTTATATTTATCACTATATACTTTTATATGATTATAAAATTTAATAAAACATAATTTAGTTTCTGATTGAACTGTTATACCAACCATAATTTGTTTTTAAGAAATGTAAAATAAAATCTTTACTTGATCTGTAATAAAAATCTATAGACTTGTATGTTCTAAGAAAAATAGTTGATAATTTCAAACCCTAAATTAAGTGATGAGTCTACAGCGGTTAATTAATGTTGAGGGTTTCAAATGTCATTGTTCATTTTTAGGAACCATTATATCCAATATGAGAAAAGTTGGGGTGAAAAATGTAATGTTTCCCATATAAAGACCACCCTCCAGCCACAAGACTTTCAAACCCAATACCACCCCAACATTTTCAAAAGCAAATTCCCAGAGAGATGGGATCAGAATCAGAAGCAAGAGTGGAATTTTGTGTGGAAGATGAGTTTGAAGATATGCTACCAAAAATGGCAGAAAAATTGGGAGGTGAAGGCCTAATTAAAGAGCTATGCAATGGTTTCAACTTGTTGATGGATAAAGACAAAGGTGTGATCACTTTTGAAAGCTTGAAGTGCAGTTCTTCATTGCTTGGATTGCAAGATTTACGAGACGACGAATTAATGAATATGTTAAAAGAAGGTGATTATGATGGTGATGGTGCCCTCAATCAAATGGAGTTTTGTGTGTTGATGTTCAGGTTAAGTCCAGATTTGATGATGGAATCTGAGGCTTTGCTTGATCAAGCTTTGCAACAGGAATTTGAATCCGATATATGTTGACTTCAATTCTTTCATATGAAATGATATTATGTTTATGGATCTCAGAAGTTGCAAATGGAATTAACATTAGCTTTGAAATCATGAATAATATTTTATAAACTTCGTTATTAGGATCATTGATGAATAGGATGATATTTTCTTCTAATTGATTCATTATTAGAAGCATGTGCATGTCCATTAGCTTTATTATTAAACCAAAATCTCTGACAAACATTTGACCATGCTAACTATTTAGGGGGCACATAAAAACACATGCACACACATTATATAATGTATAGTTAAATTTGGTCATTAGGGTGATATGTATGATTCATGAATATTGATCATGCTCAGTGGCGGATTCATTTGTACCGGAGGGTGGGCATGTGCCCACCGTACATGCCATAGTTTTAGTGTATTTTTTTTTTTTTTTTTCACTTTAGCCCAAGTATGATGAAGAATTTATTGATTGGTGGCTGAGTATATTTCTGGGTGTGAGAAAACCAGAGAAGGGCAGAAGAAGATGGTATAGAAAAATAAAGAAGATAGCATTTCAGGGATAGTTCTTTTGGATATTTGACTATTTTAACCCAATAAATAGTAAGAGTTAAAAGCCAGGATAGTCTCTGTGGTTTGCCTTTTTTCCATCTTTAGTCTATAACTTTCTAAAATTACAGTTATAGTCTCTAACTTTTCAATTTTCGTTCCCTGATAGTCCATGTGCCTAACATCAGTTAGTTTTCTCAGTTAAGCGGGTATGAAATAACAAAAATACCCTTTCCTTAAAATATATGCCTGTGGGCCCCATCCCTACCTCCCATTCTTCTTCAATTCATCACCACCAGCTCCCACCCAAGCACCACCCTTTCCGACCACACACCACCACACCCCTCAGTGGCGGACTTAAAGTGTTAGTAGGGGTAGCACGAGCTACCCCTCAACCCCGTCTACGTAGTGTAAAAATACCCCTTAACTCCATTTCGGTAGTGTAAAAATACCACTCAACTTCCTTTCTGTTATATAAAGGATACCCATGATCCTAAAAAAAATTAGGATACCCCTAACCTTTTGGGCTAGTTTCGCCACTGACACCCCTCCACCTTTCCTGCCACTTTCGTTTTTTCCGTTCCGGCGATGATAATTCTCGCACTCCCATTGCTGCCACAAAGCTTAATTAACACCTGGTCGCAGAACAATTCTGCGACATATGTTACTTCCAAAACAAGCGCTGGTCACCAGATCTACATTGTTCTGATTGCTACGCAACCCAAAAATCGATTCGACAAGCACCCCTACGCAGAACCAAGGAGTCGGTTGACCCTCACCCTCCACCCATCGGAATTCATCGATTTCTTTTCAAGTTGACTTACTTGAAAAGCCTTTAACAACGAATAGCAATGCCTTTTCTCCAAGTTTGCTGCAGCATGCTTTTTCTTCAAAGCTTCACAAGCTTTTTGCTCTACTTGCAGTGTAACTCGCACATTTTGGAGCTTCTGCGACAAGAAACAAAACGGGTGTTGAATCAGTAGTATAAAGGTTTGACCACAAAAGTCAAACTGTAAATCTTTCTTACGACATAGAAGTAGAAATTACTTGTTACCGTATTTATTACCTGTTGAATACTCTTTGAAATCCTATCCATGGAACTAGTTAACTGTGCACGAATCAATAAAGATAAACATGTTGTGGAAGGAATCAAGCAAGCAAGCAAATGGGAAGAGTTGAATCTTGATGCTTGCGATGAGGGCCCACCGGAGGGGTAAATTTGGAAAGATGATCATGATGGGGATTGAGTGATGGATCTGGATGATGATGGTGGTTGATATCGCCGGAGAAACAGAGTTGGGTGGTTGAAGGAAGGGGACATCAAGGACGAAGATATGATAATGGTGGTTTATTTATTAAATGCCCGGATAGTCCCTGTGGTTTACCCTTTTTAAGGAAAGGGTATTTTTGTCATTTCACGCCCTCTTAACTGAGAAAACTAATTGATGTTAGGCATAAGGACTATCCGGAAACAAAAATTGAAAAGTTAGAGACTATAGTTGTATTTTTAGAAAGTTAGAGACTAAAAGTGAAAAAAGAGCAAACCACAGGGACCATCCGGGCATTTAACTCCAATGGTTATATTAAACCTACGTTACCTTTCCATTTTTTCAAAAAGTTTTACTTTTTTGTACAAAACCAAGTAAATAGTTGTCAAATCCTTCTCCTTCAAAAATTAATAGTGACTTGAATTGAATGTGAACTAGCTAGGTCTATACTTCCGTACGCGTTGCGTACGGGACCGCTGAGAAGAAAAAAACACTAAACGATAACCGAAAGAAAATTAACCAAAAAATATTATGGTAATGATATTGTTCATATGAAACCCGTTGTCAGAGATGAGCAAATGATATTGGGTGCTGGTACTGAATTTCCCGAATCGAAAGATCATAAGTACCAATTCGGTACCGAATTTTGGCGTCCTTGGTAACAGTTCGCTATTGGTTTTTACCTTCATATACCAGTACTGCAACCGGTATTTTTGGTACAAGTACAGATTTGGTATCGGTTGGCACCGAGCCCATCCCTATCCCTGAAGCCAAAAAAAAGAAATCATTAAAAGTTGAAGAAAATCAACAAAAAAACGTTGTATGATACCATTGTCTACGGTACCAATGATCAGGGATAAACAAATGGTACTAGGTAGTAGCACCGAATTTCCCGAACTAAAAGATTTTCAATATCAACTCTGTACCGACTTTTGGCGTTTTCTGTACAGGCTGGTACCAGTTTTTACCCTCATATACCGATACCGAACAAGATCGTACCGCTATTTTTGATACCGGTTAACACCAAGCTTATCCCAACCTGTGATACTAAATAAATCATTAAATTAAAGTTAAAAGTAAAGGAAATAATTAAATTAAAGTTAAAAGTAGAGAAAAAAATTATTATTATATTAATGTATCATTAATATATATTAAAATCACTATTTATTTCAATTGGATTATTAATATATAGTAAGGTACCGATTTTTACCTTCATATACAGATACCAAACAGGATCATACCGCTATTTTCGATACCGGTTAACATCAAACTTATCCTAACCTGTGATACTAAATAAATCATTAAATTAAAGTTAGAGGTAAAGAAAAGAATTATTATAGTAATAATTATTATTATTAATTTAATATATTATTATAATATATTAAAATCACTATTCATTTCAATTGATTTATTAAAATTTTAACTGGTTTATTAATATATAGTAAGGTGTTGGTTTTTACCATCATATACCGATACCGAACAGAATCGCACCGCTATTTTCGATACCGGTTAACACCAAACTTATCCCAACCCGTGATACTAAATAAATCATTAAATTAAAGTTAAAGGTAAAGGCAAAGAAAAGGATTATTATAGTAATAATAATTATTATTATTTTAATATATTATTATAATATATTAAAATCACTATTCATTTCAATTAGTTTATTAATATTATTTATTATAATATAATTATAATATAATATAATATAATTATTAATTATTAATATATAGTAATAGTAATAATAATTTCTTAGCTAGAAGTGTATGAATAGTTAGTTGAATACTATAATAAAACAGAAATACTAGATTATTACTTTATTTAATTTTAAATTGTATAAATATAATTTGATTTTTTTTATCACTAAGTTTTTTTAATTCTTTTAGAAGAAAAAAAAATAGACACTGGTAAAACGAAGTAGTTGTTATAGAATAGTGAAATTCATGTATTATTAACCGAAGAAGTATCAATAGTTTTACAATATTTCTGTGTGGATAAGTATAAACTGGTTTTACCCGTAACCCGATCCATTTTGACCCGCCTTGTTTGAACTCAACCAATTTGTGCCACCCGTAAAAAAATATTCTAGATTCGTCACTGATTATGCTTGCTTTTTTTGTTGTTTTTGTTTTTCGGTAATGCATTTATGTGTTTTCTCATGTAAATGCCCAGCCATTATGTTGAGGATTTACCTACATCAAACAACAAATTTGAAGAGTTAAATTCCATTAACTATGTTACATTTTATCTAATATACCAATTCATCTATTTCGTGTCTTCACATTATTCTTGCACTTAGGGCTGTAAACGAACCGAGCGTTCAGCGAACAGTTCGTGAACCGTTCGGCTGGAAGTTCGTTTATGTTCGTTCGTTTAATAAACAAACGAACACGAACAAGAAATTTCGTTCGATTAGTTAAATGAACGAACATGAGCAGATGTCTCCTTCGTTCGATTGTGTTCGTGAACGTTCGGTAAGGTGTTCATGAACATTCGTTGATTTGCGTTTGTTTATGTTCGTATGTTTGTGTTTTAATTGAAGATCTTTATACTTTCTTATATTTTATTTGTACTTTTTATATTATTAAAATTTTATTTATTTTATTTCCTTAACAATTAAACTAGGAAACCCACTTTCACATTCTTTATGCATCATTCTCCTTTCATTTCTCATTATTTATATCCACGAATACAATCGACCTCCGTTCCACAATAAGGGCTTCAAGTTCGAGTGCTACTCTTTGGGCCATCTATCTTTATCCTTCGTTGCGTTCGCTAAATTTATTTTTGTTCGTTTGTGTTTGTGAACCGTTCGCGAACACGCTCATTCCTTAATGAACGAACATGAACATAAAATCTCGTTCGGTAAGTGTTCATGAACCGTTCGTGAACACATTTATTTCCTTAACGAACGAACACGAACAAGGCCTTGTTCGTGTTCGTTCGGTTCGTTTCACAGCCCTACTTGCACTTACTACCCGTTGAAATGGGTCAAACATATTTATCTCAAAATAGAGATAAAACATACCATTCATTACTTTCACGTTGAAACGGGTGAAAACATACTATCTCATTAGTGAGATAAAACATACATTTATTAACCCGCTAGAAACGGGTTATTACATTCGTAACTTAAACTTCCATTCGGTCTGTTTACCACGGACGAATACATTCCTTTCATCTTTTGTACTTTCATCAACTCCAATCCGTTTATATTGGTTCGAGTAATTACATTCCTTTCTTACATAACTTTCCAACATACGGTTCATTCGAGACAAACCGATCATAACACAACATCATTCATAAACTTTCTTTTCATATGATCCGTTTATGACGGGTCCTGCTATCTATAACATAACTACTATGGACTACCATAATTATGATTTTGATATAAAACGACAAGTTACAAAATAAAGTCTGTATGCATAAAACAACATACCTCGATCTTGCAAGCTTTCCAATTTCCTAGCGTTTGAGCTTTCTTCTTTTACGCCTACATTAATACATTCAATCATTTAGCTCAAACTATATCATTCCATCATTCATATAATTCCTCATATGACAACATTATCATAAATGAACAAATTTCACATATTTGTTCTCTTAGACATTTCATCGAACACTTGGAGGGTTTCGCATTAATAGGACACTAAACACAATTTTCTAAGACATAATTTAACTAGTTCTTCTAGCAATTCATCAGTTATCAAACAAGCCATATGGTCCCTTTTACTCTACTTCAATTCATTTAGTGTTCATACATCACAAACAACATCAATCATCAATACTTTACATACATATTTCTACTTGATCATCCTACTCATGCTAACTTTTCATCAAATGGGGTTTTACTACAAATCAATCAAATGCTAAAATCAAACATTATTCCTGTCCTATTTTGTAATCATAACTTCCAATCACACAAATTTTTGCATAATTTCATGATTAGGTGAAAAACCTATTTCCTATAATTCACCAAATCAAGGAATTCGACTTACCACTTTACTGAACAAGGTTAGATATTTGCAAATTGAGATTCATGCACTCGATTTTCCTTGAAATCTCTACTCAATTTGATGGAATTGACAAAGCTAGGGTTTTCATCTTGTTCCTGATGCGTGCTAGTGTAATATATTTTTGGTATATATTTTAAGCCATTTTTACACTTTTAGCCAAGTTTTAAATTTATAAAACACGATATTTACTAACACTAAACACACATATGGGCAAGTGCACCCATCGTGGACGTAGTATAGTGTTGGTAAGATACCGAGGTCGTCCAAGGACACAAGAGCTTTTAGTACCGGTTTATCCTCACGTCTAATCAAATCAAAATGTTAGAAAAAAGATTTGTAAATTAAGAAAATAAAACTAACTAAATGCTGAAAAATAAAATAAAAATAAAAACAGATAGACAAGATGAATCACTTGGATCCGACTCGTATATTAGTATAACCTTTGATTATTTTCGCACTTTTGCAATTGTTTAAGAGATTATCTTAGTTATTGAAGTAGGCCCCTCTTTTGAAGGCGACGTTACCTTCAACCCAGTAGTTTGAGTCAGCAAGGATACAATCCTAAAGGGTCGGATTATTGAAAGATAATGAATTAAGTTATTAATGCAAATTATGGTAGGCCCCTCTTTTGGAGGTGACGTTACCCTCAACTAAGTAGTCTGAGTCAGCAGGGATACAGTCCTAAATAGCCGGGTTATAGTATTAATAGTAGTTAACTTATGTGGGGGTCAAAGAGTTTGGACCCCCGCCATCCAATACCTTTGGGTATTGAAGGAGGTCCTACTAAATTTGACCCAGGTCCCTTGTAGGACCTCTAAACGCTGAACAAGGGCAAGACCCTTACCAAACCGTTCCCTTAACCCCCGACCAGGTAGCCAACATACCTCCATATAGACCGTGGAGATATTAATGGTGAAAATCTTTTATTTTATATAGACAGTAAAATAATGCCAAGACACCACGGACAAACGATAAGGAAAAGTCACCTTCAACATAAGCAACTAGTTATTAAAGTCATTAATACAAAACCAAATAAAAAGTGCAAAAGATTAAAAATAAAAAGTATTATACTAAACACTTGTCTTCACCAAGTGATGTAAGAGACTTAGGCAAACATGGCATTGATTGTCAAGAACTCTTACAATCAATCTTGGATCCCGAGACGACTCACACACTCTATGATGGACAATGGATGATGGTGGTGGATGATGGTGTTGTGATGGTGGTGGGTGGTGGATGAAGTGTGAGAGAGGTGGTGTGCCAAGGGATGAGTTGCAATGAAGCCAAGCACTCCTATTTATAGGCTGAATAGAGGGCTTGGCACGGCCCCGTGTCCGCTGGGCACGGTCCCGTGCCTGTCTGACACTATCTCTCCTCATTAATTGTAATTCGCAATTACAATTAATGCGCCTGCAGTACTTTGGGCACGCCCCCGTGTTCACTGGGCACGCCCCCGTAGTGAGCAATAGAAGCTTCTACAGGTTTGTATTTTCTGCTGCTTCTTGGGTACGGCCCCGTGCTCGCTGAGCACGGGGCGTGTTCAGTCTTCTGCCTTCTCTGTTTTGCTTGGGAGGATGTTGTTGAGGGGTCGGGCAATCCACTTTTGTTCCTTTTCTTGTGTTTATGTTAGATTTAGCTGCCTTTTTGCTTCTTTTGTTAATTTGAGCTCATTTAATCCTGAAAATACAAAAGGAAGACAAAAGCACACTTTTTCCAACATTAGTACTTAAAAAGGGTTAGTTTTATGCCTTATTTGATGTAATTTATATGTTGCATTTTACACACATCAAATACCCCCACACTTGAACTTTTGCTTATCCTCAAGTAAAACTCCTTAATATGTGGCTTACACTCCCAAATGGAATGGGTAGAAGAGAAGGTTTTGGGTTTGTCATAGAGTGTCGGGATTTTCCAAGATTGTTTAGGTTTTATTTTTATTTATTTACAATCCTATTCGTCATGATTAATTAAAAACTTTTCATAAGATAAATTATTTATTAAGGCATAACATGCCTTTCTAAAATTCCATTTATATACAAGTTCACATACCTCACGGGAGAAATCACTCACACTCGGCTGAAGGTGTATTTTTAGTGAATCATTCGAGAGCGGCATGGAACTTATTCCTACCATAAGCTTGCCAAGCAATCAATCCTCCTCCTTTTTAACTCTATACCTTTGTAAATATCAAGAGGACTTTTTGGGTGAAGGGTTAGGCTTGGGCTAAAGGTGGGTAGTTGGGTTAGGGGTTAGTAGAAAAGGGCGAAAATAGTAAAAAGCGTCGGTTTTCGTAAAACGTTTTGTTTTTGTGACTTTTTATTTTAAATGAAGTATTTATCCAAACAAGCTTTTGTTTGAAGAGCTTTGTTTGTTTATTCTAACTTCATTGTAATATATATATATATATATTAGTCACACCAAAACCGAGCTTGTTACTAAAATAAAGGGTAAAACTAAAAAGGTTTTTTTTTTTTTTTTTTGGTGGGTAAAAAGGGTTTTGGGTTAAGAAATGAAAAGGTTTAGGCTCAAAGGGGTTAGCTAGGGGGAATTTTTGGGTAGATGAAAAAATTAATAAAAAATAGTGGTGTTGAAAGAAAAAGGGTTAGTCCTAATGCCTCCATCATTTACTTACTTGGGAATGAATTGTCGTAGCAAGTTCTAGAGTCGTAAGAACCAAGCGGCTATTCACACAAGAAACGAAAAATGAGCATTTAGCGTAAAGATGTATATTTATATGCTCAATAAAGGCTCAAAAACTCACTTTTGTGGGAATGGGTTTTTATGTGATCGAGTATATATAATTGAATTTTAACTAAGCTTGTCATGCCGTTTCATAATTTCCTTATGTTGGTTCTTTTTATCACGACGCTATCGGTTGTAAACTTTTAAAAATATAACCTTGTTAGTCTTAGAATTCCCAACTTAAACTTAGACAAAATAAAAAAATGAGAATTTTTGAAAAAATTTGGGGTGATTAGCGGTTCGAATAGAGTTTTGTGTAAGACTTGTTATTAGGACTTGCAAAATTCAAGGTTTTAGCATCCCCCCCACACTTAAATTACACATTGTCCTCAATGTGTCCCAAAAATAGATTTTTAGGTTGATTGAATGTGTAACATTGTGTTTAAAAGCAAAAATTTATGTTACTAGCAGTCTGGACACGGCCCCATGGGGACCGGGCACGGCCCCGTGTTTAGGTGCCAGTAACAATAATTAAAGAAAGGAAACAGAAGCCTGGACACGGGGGCGTGTTCGGTGAACACGGCCCGTGTCCAGTTACCTGAACTGGGCATTTGTCTGCAGGGTGTTCAGCACGGGGCCGTGTTGGCTGGGCACGGCCCGTGCTGAACTTACTGTAATGGAGAAATTGTTGTCGGGTGGCCTTGTTTTCGTGCATGGGTTTATGTTTCTCATTTCCCTTGTCATCCTTGACCACCATGAGTGTGTTTTATTCCTGCAAATTAAAACTAAAAGATTAAACTTAAACTAGGGATAGTTCCGCGGATTGCCTCCGTGGTGCGCCACGTTTATAAGGGTCCTTGGCTAGACCCAAGGCAAGGTTATATGTTTTCTGAGCGGGATGTTTTGCATCCCATGTTGCACCTTCGGAGAGCATCATCCAAACTTGAATCAATAACCTTCATGTAATTGACCGGGTCATCGTCTTCTATTCTCTTCCCAACCCCGAACTTTACTTTTATCATCCCCATATTTCAAGGTGAGTGTTCCGTCATTCATATCTACCACTGCTTGTGCAGTAGCGAGAAATGGTCTCCCTAATATGAGGGGGACTTCGGTGTCTTCTTCCATATCAAGTATGACAAAGTCAGCCGGGTAGACGAATTTGTCGACCTTGACTAGGATATTTTCAATGACACCTTGTGGGAATTTGACGGATCGATCAGCAAGTTGTATACTCATTTTTGTAGGACTCGTTTTTCCTAGGCCGAGTCTTTTGAACATTGATGAGGGCATGAGGTTAATGCTAGCCCCAAGGTCGGCTAGTGCATTACAAACGGGGGAGTCACCGATTGAGCAAGGAATTGTGAAGCTTCTGGGATCGATTTTCTTTTGGGGAAGTTTGTTGAGTACGATGGCAGAGCATTCTTCGCCTAAGTTAACTAATTGCAATGTTTCAATTTTCCTTTTATGAGTGAGGAAATCACTCATGAATTTAGAGTATTTCGGCATTTGGGTTAGGACATCAATGAAAGGAATATTAACATGCAATTGTTTTAGTAAACTTTTGAATTTTGCGAATTGCTCATCGGTCTTTTGTCGGATTAACCTACCAGGGTACGGAACTCGAGGAGCCTTGGTAGGCTCTGATGAGGGAAGGGAACCTTTCTCTTGTAAGGGCGGTGTTACGGTCTCCTCGGTAGGCGTTTCGGTATTGCTTGGTAACGCGCTTTGTGGTCTCTCGGAGAAATTTTGTGCTAGTTGACTTATTTGTTTTTCGATGTTTTGAATACTAGCTTGTTGATTTCTAAAATTTGATTCTAATTGTAGAAATCTATCCGAGTTTTTCTTTTCAGTGTCGGAGATGAGGCGAGATATAGTATCTTCAAACCTTTCTCGTCCACTTTGTTGTTGAGGGAAATTTTGTGACTCATTTCTTGGTTGTTGAAAGTTTGTTCGTTGGTTTACGTTTTGTTGGTTACTACCATTGCCGGGTTCTCTCCAACCAAGGTTAGGGTGATTTCGCCATCCTTGGTTGTAGGTGCCCGTTGGAGGACCCGACGGCCTAGGTCTATTATCAATGTAGTTTACCGATTCTTGTTGATCGTTTGTTTCTTTCATACAACTCCAATTTTCATGTGGCCCACCACACCCTTCACAAGCCATAACCAAGATCGTTTTTGTCATTTCCAATTTTTTTATTTTTGAAGAGAGGACCTCGATTTGGGCTTGTAAAGAGGTGCTTTCATCAACCTTATGGGCGCCCGGGGCAATATATTTATTGCCTCGGGGAGTGTCCCACTGAAAATTGGTTTGAGCAATTTCCTCAATTTGATTATATATTTCATGTGGGCGACGATTACCTAAAAGTCCCCCGGAGCTAGAGTCCAGTGTTTGCCTTGTGTGTGGCAACAGCCTATTATAGAAAGTGGACACTTGTTGCCATATCGCAAGGCCGTGATGTGGACACTTTCACAATAGCTCCTTGAACCTTTCCCAAGTTTCATATAAGGATTCCCCGTCCTCTTGTGAATATGTATTAATTTCAGTCATTAATTTCGCCGTTTTAGTGGGAGGGAAATACTTATATAGAATTTTTTGGGCTAGTTCATCCCAGGTGTTTACCGATCCAGCTGGGAGGGCGTTAAGCCAAGCTTTTGCTCGGTCTTTTAGTGAAAAAGGAAACATTCGGAGGCGGATGGCGTCATTTGATGCTCCATTGATCCGAAAAGTATCACATATTTCTAAGAAATTAGTAATATGTAGATGGGGATCCTCGTCTGTAAGCCCATGGAAGGTTGCGGAGTTCTGAAGCATCTGTATCAAATGCGGCCGAAGTTCGAAGTTATTGGCTTCAACATCCGGTGCATTGATAGCTGCGCCGAGGTTACCTACGGTGGGTCGTAGATAATCCATGAGGGTGCGTTGGTCCACCATTGGAAGTAGGTTCCCCGAAACCTTCTCTTGGTTTTTGGCTTTTAGTCTTTTTCTGAGAAAGCGTTCGGGTTCTTCTAGAGGTTTTTTTATGTCCTTATTAGAACGGGAGCTCATACACTACGTAGGGTTGGCGTTTGGTTCCAAGTCCTGCAACAAAAACAGAAAAGAATGCTGGTCAAAAGGTTCACCACGGCCCCGTGCTCAATGAACACGGCCCGTGGTCGGAGTTACAGTGATTGTTTTGCAGATCCCAGTTACTAGAGAGTTGGACACGGCCCCGTGGTCAGCCTTCTGTAACTTGGAAAACTAAAAACTGCCAGTAACAACGCTGGGCACGGCCCGTGTCCGACCAGGCACGGCCTGTGCTGAGCTCTGCAGAAGCTGAAAAACTAAGAAAATCCTAAAAAATTAAAAAGAAAATAAAAAAATGATTAGGCCGTTGATTCCTAACTTTCTTAAAATCCTTGTGTTCCCGGCAGCGGCGCCAAAAACTTGATGCGTGCTAGTGTAATATATTTTTGGTATATATTTTAAGCCTTTTTTACACTTTTTAGCCAAGTTTTAAATTTATAAAACACGATATTTACTAACACTAAACACACATATGGGCAAGTGCACCCATCGTGGACGTAGTATAGTGTTGGTAAGATACCGAGGTCGTCCAAGGACACAAGAGCTTTTAGCACCGGTTTATCCTCAACGTCTAATCAAATCAAAATGTTAGAAAAAAGATTTTTAAATTAAGAAAATAAAACTAACTAAATGCTGAAAAATAAAATAAAAATAAAAACAGATAGACAAGATGAATCACTTGGATCCGACTCGTGTATTAGTATAACCTTTGATTATTTTCGCACTTTTGCACTTTTTTAAGAGATTATCTTAGTTATTGTAGTAGGCCCCTCTTTTGAAGGCGACGTTACCCTCAACCCAGTAGTTTGATTCAGCAAGGATACAATCCTAAAGGGTCGGATTATTGAAAGATAATGAATTAAGTTATTAATGCAAATTATGGTAGGCCCCTCTTTTGGAGGTGACGTTACCCTCGACTTAGTAGTATGAGTCAGCAGGGATAAAGTCCTAAATAGCCGGGTTATAGTATTAATAGTAGTTAACTTATGAGGGGGTCAAAGAGTTTGGACCCCCGCCATCCAACACCTTTGGGTATTGAAGGAGGTCCTACTAAATTTGACCCAGGTCCCTTGCAGGACCTCTAAACGCTGAATAAGGGCAAGACCCTTACCAAACCGTTCCCTTAACCCCCGACCAAGTAGCCAACATACCTCCATATAGACCGTGGAGATATGAATGGTGAAAATCTTTTATTTTATATAGACAGTAAAATAATGCCAAGACACCACGGACAAACGATAAGGAAAAGTCACCTTCAACATAAGCAACTAGTTATTAAAGTCATTAATACAAAACCAAATAAAAAGTGCAAAAGATTAAAAATAAAAAGTGTTATACTAAACACTTATCTTCACCAAGTGATGTAAGAGACTTAGGCAAACATGGCCCTGATTGTCAAGAACTCTTACGATCAATCTTGGATCCCGAGACGACTCACACACTCTATGATGGATAATGGATGATGGTGGTGGATGATGGTGTTGTGATGGTGGTGGGTGGTGGATGAAGTGTGAGAGAGGTGGTGTGCCAAGGGATGAGTTGCAATGAAGCCAAGCACTCTTATTTATAGGCTGAACAGAGGGTCGGGCACGGCCCCGTGTCCGCTGGGCACGGCCCCGTGCCTGTCTGACACTATCTCTCCTCATTAATTGTAATTCGCAATTACAATTAATGCGCCTGCAGTACTTTGGACACGCCCCCGTGTTCACTGGGCACGCCCCCGTGGTGAGCAATAGAAGCTTCTACAGGTTTGTCTTTTCTGCTGCTTCTTGGGCACGGCCCCGTGCTCGCTGAGCACGGGGCATGTTCAGTCTTCTGCCTTCTCTGTTTTGCTTGGGAGGATGCTGTCGAGGGGTCGGGCACTCCACTTTTGTTCCTTTTCTTGTGTTTATGTTAGATTTAGCTGCCTTTTTGCTTCTTTTGTTAATTTGAGCTCATTTAATCCTGAAAATACAAAAGGAAGACAAAAGCACACTTTTTCCAACATCAGTACTTAAAAAGGGTTAGTTTTATACCTTATTTGATGTAATTTATATGTTGCATTTTACACACATCATTCCCTACCCTCTGTTCGATCGCCAGACTCGCGCACTATGTGTATGAGTTTTATTTTTCATTCTTTTATTAATTAGAGTTTTGACACTTAACATCTTTGCCCCTTCTAGTTTGTTCACTTATTTAATGTAGGCGCTTGTCATTTTATTACTAGTAATCGTAACATTTCCCATTAACCAAGTTAAATTTTAATTAATTTAACTTATGTCTAATAAACCTTTTTGGGGTGTTACAGCAGTAGATGGATTGGAGAACAAAGTCAAACGGCGTAAACTGTGAGATTTTTATAATGAGGCATATGGAAACATATATGGGAAAGATGTCTGGTTGGGCATGTGGTTTAGCAAAAGAAAACACCCCAAATAACAAACAAACCAAACATCTAAATGACCTTAGGATCAAGTACACAACAAAAATCCTACTGCATGAGATAAGTGAGAGAAGAAAACCATTGGTGAAATCATTAAACAAATTCTTAAACTTAGGTCCCGAAGTTATAACAGAAATGTACAAAATAGGTTTGGCAAGGATTGAAGAAATGATGGTCGCTGAAGTAGATTAGTTGGTAAAAACGAGATACTTATATGTTATTTTGAATTACACTTACATGATTATGTTATGACCCCGTGCATGTTATATCACCTGTATATTTTCTATATGTTACATAAAAATGGCAAAAAAATCATACAAAAGAACATTTTCATGCTATATTATAAAACGCCAAAAAACTAGATTCATCATATCATATCTGACTAACCACATCACCTTTTTAGAGAGTAAAATTTACAAAAAAGCCAAAAAACATAAAAAAATCATTAAAAAAAGAAAACATTTTAATGCTATATTATTAAACACCAAAAACTAGATTCATCGTATCCGAATGACCACATCACATTTTTTTCAGTGTCATATAAAAAACGCTAAAGAAACTACACGCATCATATCTACCATGCCAACCTCACCACTTTTATAGCGTCAAGACTAAAGCTGCTGATGAATAGTCACATCATACAATACTTTCACTATAGTGAAAATACATTTTGTTGTTTTGGCGCCAAAAAAATCAATCCATTGCTTTGTCATTGGCACCAAGAGAAAACCGTTATATAACTAGAACAAGTTATAGTTACTAAAACACTCTAATAAACATCAAATGCCAAACAAAAATGATGAACAAGAAATGTCACAAGTAATCTCATGGAGGTTCGATCGATCAGATAAATAATTTGTTCTAAAATTCTCAGACAGAAGAAGGGTGAGTGTCAAGACCATCAACGCCATACTTCGCATGTCCAAAAGGATATTTTTGCCATCGGTGTTCCAACTGCCAACCAATGTGAGAGAACTGAAATAGTAATAAGAAGATTGAAAAGAGGATTTCAAGAGGATGATGATGATGATTTAGAACTACCAACCGGTTAGAGTTTGAATGAGCAATTGAGGATGGCGAAGATGACTTATAGCGACAGAGATGAACATTCCTTGACAATGGACGAAGTGTTGAACACAGAGAACATCTTCTTCAATAGCTATTAAATTAAACACATTCACCCGTTATCACTAACAGGAATGTGAGTATGTGTAAATCTAGGATGTCTTTTAGGCTTAACCAGTTGATGGCGTTAAACACTAATGTAGTTGATAATGATGAATATGAGGAAAGGAATGAGGAATGCAATGGATACATCTCTGATGTAATCCCATTCAATGGAGATTATTGATTTCATTTGTTTTTTTTTCCATTTTTGTTGTAATGTTTGATTAATTCTATGAATGAGATGTAATGAATGTATAAATGCCATGAAGACTATGATATTTACTTTCATTCTATAACAACCCTAAAGAAAACCGACACCCTCATAATTTTTTTGACACCCTAAAAATATTTAAAATGTCCCAATACGTCCCTAAAAACATCCCATACGTGAAAACGGGCCCGGAATACCCTAAATATTAGTAAAAATAATTAAAAATCAAGTTTTTGGGGTTTAGGCGGGCCGCGTAAGCCATCCCTTAAGCTTACGCGGGCCGCGACAACTTAAAACCTGTCGAAACGATGGGCCGCCAGGTGGCCCAACACATGTCGACCCTACATGCTGACCCAGACAAGCTACGCTGTTGACCAGCGTTGACGCGGGCCGCGTAGCCCCTTGTCTTCCCTTACGCGGGCCGCGTAGAAACCAAAGTGAAGCCCTATAAGTAGCAGGCCTCAGATCTTCAGTCGACTCGCTTAATTCTTTTCTTTCTAATCGAATTTCCACATAGTAGAAGCTATACTCGGGTCTAATACCCCCTAAATAAGGAGGTTCTGCTTTGTTGTAAGTATCATAACCCCTGGAGACGTATTAGATACTCTGCCCGATTGATCTAGGGTTCCGTAACGGCTGTCGTGGTACTGCCCGACGTAGTCGTTGGAGTGCCGTCTCGAGGAGGGTAATTCTAATGTTAAAATGGGTTATTATACTAACACGTGTGCATTTGTGTAATTTATAGATTATTCCCAGGAAATCCTTACTGAAAATCCTAAGACATCAATGTGAGTAATCCTTCTTTTTGGTAAACCTTTTTGTGAGTAACCCTCCTTTTTACAAAATTGTTTTACAAAACCTTAAATATTTTACAATGCAATTTAGCAGTGATTGAGTCTTTGTAATTCTACAATTACTGCCGGTATGTTGGGGTTTTGTATACAAAATGTGAGACACGTTACCATTGGACAAAGAGTTAGCCAATGTGTAATATGACCCACCAGTCAGGATTGACAGTACTGAATGAGTAATTGGGTAGATATAAGCATTGTAATCGCTCTCAATACTGTTTAAATTAATAACACATGTCTTGATTAAACTGGGATTCACTCACCAGTTTTTCCCACTGACACAACGTTTTCAAACGCGTTTCAGGTAACACAATGTGAAAGCCAATAAGAAGCCAGTTGCACAGCACTGAAGGCTTGGAAAAGTGGCTATAAAAGTTACCTAAGGCGTTTAATTTCAATAAAATGGGATTTATCCCTATAAATCAGTTTGTAATGAAAACTTGGGTTTTATCCCAATGTGTTTATTTATATAAAATATGGTGTTTTACTCTGATAAAATAATTTCCTAACTACGGTCCTGATGTAATTTCCGTTGCCAAATTGATAAACACCGATACCACCGATACTAAGTTCGCGGCCGCCCGTTCCCAGGCAATTAGGGGGCGGGGGTTGTGACAGAAGGTGGTATCAGAGCTAAGCCACTGATTCAGCCACATAAGTGTTCTGTTGACACCAAAATTCAATCTGTTAGGAAATAAATTACGGAACTACGTGCATAATTATATTTTTTTGTTATATGTTATCCGACTATTTGTTAGTTTACAGTATGAGCGACCAAGGACCATCTAAAGCGTACCGTCAATTGTCTGGTTCGCCTAGAAGCGAAGGTGCCTCTTCTCAGCCTGCCCTCTCGGGGTACTCTGCTGATACGGAAGAAGGAATATTCGTATTTAAGGCTCAATCTGAAGAGCCATTTCCTCAGAAAAAGAGGGGATGGTTCAGTAGGGGAGCACACGAGCGTAGGAAACGTATGAAAAGGTTGCAAGAAAAGAGAGTGTTAGCAGCAGCTAAAAGAGAAACCGATGCCCATACCCAAGATATGCTTCATAGAAGCCTAGCCAATTTCCATATCTTGGCAACCACTGCAGCTGACCCTAACCTAGAGCAAATGTTAGCACCTCAACCCCTACCACTGTTCCCTAACCAACCCATGGAAATAGAAAACCCTGAAAATCAAGTAGAAATGCACGATTTCAACCCGGAGGAAATACCTAGGGTACCCGCACCAAATCCCTCAAACCCAAATTACGACCCATGGTGGGACGATAATAGGGATTATGTGCAACGTTACCCCATCCATGAAGATTTTCCCATGCCCAATTTAGGAGCCTACCCAGGGTTAGATCCTCTAGATCCCTATTACGATAACGATGCATTCATTAGGGAGGTTTTAGAGAGTCTTTACCCATACCAGGCCCCTCTACCCCCGTACCAGGAACCCGCACCCCAGATTCCGAACCCAGTCCTAGAACCTGCACCCCCAATGAGTGCAGAAAATGTGCAAGAACTTAGGACATTTGGTGAGGAAATTTTAGAATGTAGTGAAAGGATGCGACAGGTAGGAGAGCGACTCGTCTGGAAGTACGACGAGCGCAATATGGATTTCTGGATGAATCCATATCCGTGAAAATGATGATGGAGGAGGTTATAATAAGAATAATATAATATACTAATATATAATATGTGTGTTTGAAAAAAAAACTACGGATGCCTACTACTAGTAGTGTAACTTTAAATTTCAGTCGGTATTGTAATTTTAATTTCAGTACTGGTGTGTAATAGAAGCATACTATAAGAAAGAGTAAAAGTCGCAATGCTCGACATTTTTGATCAATCTGTGTGTTGTGTGATTGGTTGTATTAAATACTATTTTGTGATATTAATATGTGGTAAATGTTTAAAATTCAGATGGACTGCGAAGTGAATCAGGAAAACCAGAACGATAATATCCAGAATGACAATAACCCGAATAATGAGAATCCGAACAACAATAACAATGGAAACCAAGTGGATAATAGTGCTATCCAATACATAGTGGCACAAGGAATAATAGATGCAATGCCATTTATCATCCAAACTGTTAAGGAAGCTGATAATAAAAGTAAACATAGCAGTAAGCGACCAACTGAACCTGAACACAGCGTGAACAATGGACCCATACTTCAAGCGCCCATTCCCAAAAAAAGAAGAACCATATCTCATGGTTGTTCTTACAAAGAATTATGGTCTTGCAAACCAATAGAATTCTCGGGCAATGAAGGACCCATTGCAACTATACACTGGATAGAAAAGACTGAGGCTGTTTTAAAAATAAGCAAGTGCGCTGAAGAAGATAAAATAATGTTTGCCTCAAATCTGTTTAAAAACTCAGCCTTAGAATGGTGGTTAATAGCCAATAAAGCCAGTATTTTATGTGATCAAAAGTCAATTCAAGTAAATTCACCAAGGGGTGAAAAGATCACAATTAAAGGAGATAAGCCATCTAGATCCACAAAACTCATCTCTGTGATGAAAACTGCAAGTTATATAAGAAAATGATCTATAGTGTATTTGATTTCCATAATCACTAACACTAAAGGAAAAGAACTAAAAGACATTCCAGTAGTTTCTCAGTTTTCAAATGTATTTCCAGAAGAGTTGCCAGGGTTACCACCAGACAGAGAAGTTGAATTCAGAATCCATCTGCTACCAGGGACAACACCGATTGCCAAAGCACCGTACCATTTGGCACCCGCCGAAATGTAGGAACTGAAGAAACAGTTAGACGAATTGTTAGAGAAATGATTCATACAGCCAAGCTCATCGCCATGGGGAGCACCGATACTGTTTGTTAAAAAGGACGGATCAATGCGTATGTGCATTGACTACCGTGAATTAAACAAGGTCACAATTAAACATCGGTACCCGTTACCAAGGATTGATGACCTGTTCGATCAACTTCAAGGAGCTCGATTTTTCTCTAAAATCGATCTAAGATCAGGATATCATCAATTAAAGGTACAGGAAGAAGACATTCCTAAAACCGCATTCAGAACAAGGTATGGCCATTATGAATTTACTGTCATGCCATTTGGTTTAACCAATGCCCCAACTGCATTTATGGACATGATGAGCCGAATATATAAGCCATATTTGGATAAATTCATAATTGTTTTTATTGATAATATTCTCATTTATTCTAAAAATAAAGAGGATTATGCAAGGAATTTGCACGCACTTCTAAGTCTATTAAGAAGAGAAAAGCTTTACTCTAAATTTTCAAAGTGCGAGTTTTGGTTAGAACAGGTACAGTTTCTTGGACACTTAGATGATCATGAAGGAATTCATGTGGATCCAACAAAAATCGAGGCGATTGCCAAATGGAAAACCCCTGAGTCACCAACCGAGGATAGAAGTTTCTTAGGATTGGCCAGTTATTATAGAAGATTTATTCGAGATTTTTCTAGAATAGCCATTCCCTTAACTAAGTTAACCTGTAAATCTGTTAAGTTTGAATGGGGACCAAAACAGGAAGAAGCCTTTAGAATTCTTAAGCAAAGACTAACCCATGCACCCATATTAGCGTTACCACTGAAGACTTTGTAGTCTATTATGACGCTTCTAAGTTAGGTTACGGATGTGTCTTAATGCAACGCCAAAAGGTTATAGCTTACGCATCTAGACAACTTAAGAATCATGAAGAAAACTAATCAACCCATGATTTAGAATTAGGAGCTATAATTTTTGCACTTAAGATTTGGAGACATTACCTTTATGGTAGTAAGTTTACCATTTTTACAGATCATATGAGTCTAAGGTGTGTTTTTTGGGCAAAAGGAACTAAATATGAGACAAAGACGCAGGATGGAGATTCATAGTGATTATGATTGTGATATCCAGTATCATGCAGTAAAAGCCAATGTAGTGGCTGATGCTTTAAGTCGGAAATATCACGAAAAGCCAAAAAGAGTACGTTCTCTTAAATTAAATCTACAAGTGGATTTAAATGAACAGATTAGAAAAACACAAAAATCAGTAATCAAGGAAGATACTGAAAAATTAAAAGGAATGATTAAGGAATTAGAACAAGGAATAGATGGAATTTGGAGATTCCATAAAAAAAGAATATGGATACCTAAATTAGGAAACATGCGTCGCCGTATATTAGAAGAAGCCCATAAGTCTAAGTATACAATGCATCCTAGAAGTGATAAAATGTATCAAGATTTAAGAAAGAATTTCTGGTGGATAGGAATGAAAAAGGACATAGCAGCCTATGTTTCTAAATGTTTAACCTGTTCGCAAGTCAAAGCTGAACATCAGAAACCCTCAGGATTATTACAACAGCTAGAAATGCCAGTTTGGAAATGGGAATTGATAACAATGGATTTTGTTACGAAGTTACCCAAAACCACAAAAGGTAATGATATAATCTGGGTGATTGTAGACAGGCTAACCAAATCAGCTCATTTCCTACCAATGAAGGAAACTTTCAGTATGGAACAATTAGCCAAATTGTATGTAAATGAAATTGTTTCATTGCATGGAATTCCTTTATCAATTGTTTCTGATATGGATAGCCATTTTACCTCTTATTTTTGGTCAAGTTTTCAAAAAGCAATGGGAACCAAGCTAAATCTAAGTACCGCTTATCATCCTCAAACGGACGGACAAAGAGAAAGGACAATTCAGACAATGGAAGACATGCTTAGAGCTTGTGTAATTGATTTCGGAGGTAATTGGGATGATCACTTACCATTAATAGAATTTTCCTATAATAATAGTTATCACACAAGTATCAATACTGCACCATTCGAAGCAATTTATGGACGAAAATGCCGAACCCCAGTCTGTTGGGCCGAAATTGGGGAAAAGCAACTATCTGGACCTAAGATAGTGCAAGAAACAACTGACAAGATCATTCAAGTCAAGGAACGACTGAAAGCAGCACGTGATCGACAAAAGAGCTATGCTGATAACCGACATAAACCATTGGAATTTCAAGTAGGAGATAAAGTATTGTTGAAAGTATCTCCCTGGAAAGGAGTAGTAAGATTCATCAAAAGAGGGAAGCTAAGTCCCAGTTATGTTGGACCTTTTAAGATTATTAGAAGAATAGGACTTGTAGCCTATCATCTACAACTGCCAGAGGAAATGGCAGGAATACATGATGTATTTCATGTATCTAATCTCAAGAAATGCTTAGCCGATGAATCACTTGTAGTACCTCTTAAGGATATAGAGGTAAATGAACAACTCAAATTTGTAGAAAGGCCTCTACAGATTGAAGACAGAATTAAGAATCTCAAGCATAAAAGATTAGTTCTGGTCAAAGTAAAATGGGATTCCAAAAGAGGACCCGAATATACATGGGAGCTTGAATCAGAAATGCAAAGGAAATATCCACACCTGTTCTAGTAGACCTCGAGGACGAGCTCTAAAACAAGGTGGGGAGGATATAACAACCCTAAAGAAAACCGACACCCTCATAATTTTTTTGACACCCTAAAAATATTTAAAATATCCCAATACGTCCCTAAAAACACCCCATACGTGAAAACGGACCCCGAATACCCTAAATATTATTAAAAATAATTAAAAATCAAGTTTTTGGGGTTTAGGCGGTCCGCGTAAGCCACCCCTTAAGCTTACGCGGGCCGCGACAACTTAAAACCTGGCGAAACCCTGCGCCCGCCACGTGGCCCAACACATCTCGACCCTACATGCTGACCCAGACAAGCTACGCTGTTGACCAGCGTTGACGCGGGCCGCGTAGCCCCTTGTCTTCCGTTACGCGGGCCGCGTAGACCCCAAAGTGAAGCCCTATAAGTAGCAGGCCTCAGATCTTTAGTCGACTCGCTCAATTCTTTTCTTTCTAATCGAATTTCCACATAGTAGAAGCTATACTCGGGTCTAATACCCCCTAAATAACGAGGTTCTGCTCCGTTGTAAGTATCATAACCCCTGGAGACGTATTAGATACTCTGCCCTATTGATCTAGGGTTCCGTAACGGCTGTCGTGGTTCTGCCCGACGTAGTCGTTGGAATGTCGTCTCAGCGAGGGTAGTACTAATGTTAAAATGGGTTATTATACTAACACGTGTGCATTTGTGTAATTTATAGATTATTCCCAGGAAATCCTTACTAAAAATCCTAAGACAGCAATGTGAGTAATCCTTCTTTTTGGTAAACCTTTTTGTGAGTAATCCTCCTTTTTACAAAATTGTTTTACAAAACCTTAAATATTTTACAATACAATTTAGTAGTGATTGAGTCTTTGTAATTCTACAATTACTGCGGGTATGTTGGGGTTTTGTATACAAAATGTGAGACACGTTACCATTGGACAAAGAGTTAGCCAATGTGTAATATGACCCACCAGTCAGGATTGACAGTACTGAATGAGTAATTGGGTAGATATAAACATTGTAATCGCTCTCAATACTGTTTAAATTAATAACACTTGTCTTGATTAAACTGGGATTCACTCACCAGTATTTCCCACTGACAAAATGTTTTTAAACGCGTTTCAGGTAACACAATGTGAAAGCCAATTAGAAGCCAGCTGGACAGCACTGAAGGCTTGGAAAAATGGCTGTAAAAGTTACCTAAATAAAGAAGGCGTTTAATTTCAATAAAATGGGATTTATCCCTATAAATCAGTTTGTAATGAAAACTTGGGTTTTATCCCAATGTGTTTATTTATATAAAAAATGGTGTTTTACTCTAATAAAATAATTTCCTAACTACGGTCCTGATGTAATTTCCGTTGCCAAATTAATAAACACTGATACCACCGATACTTTGTTCGCGGCCGCCCGTTCCCAGGCAATTAGGGGGTGGGGTTGTGACACATCCATTTGCTTATCAGAGCCAAAACTCTATAAAAGAATACAAAACGCAATGTTTTGAGTTTTGATTTCATTTGTTTTGTTTCAATTTTGTTGTAATGTTCAAGTGATTCTATGAATGAGATGTAATGAATGTATGAACGCCATGAAGACCATGGTATTTACTTTCATTCCTTTGCTTATCAGAGCCAAAACTCTATAAAAGAAAACAAAACACGATGTTCCGAGTTTTGATTTCATTTGTTTTCTTTCGTTTTTGTTGTAATGTTCAAGTAATTATATAAATAAAATGTAATTAATGTATGAACGCCATAAACGCCATGATATTTACTTTAATTTCTTGGTTTATGAGAGACGAAACTCTATAAAAGAAAACAACACGCCATAATTTGAGTTTCTAACTAAATGGCATGAAAGTTTCTTCCACGCCATAAATGAGTGCGACGTGTGTGAAATGAATGAAATAATGTAAAAAGACATAAACACCCATCTCCCTGATAAAACATACATTTATTAACCCGTTAGAAACGGGTAATTACATTCGTAACTTAAACTTCCATTCGGTCCGTTTACCACGGACGAATACATTCCTTTCATCTTTTGTACTTTCATCAACTCCAATTCGTTCATATTGGTTCGAGTAATTACATTCCTTTCTTACTTAACTTTCCAACATACGGTTCATTCGAGACAAACCGATCATAACACAATATCATTCATAAACTTTCTTTTCATATGATCCGTTTGTGACGGGTCCTGCTATCTATACAATTCTTAAACCATTGGTGAAATCATTAAACAAATTCTTAAACTTAGGTCCCGAAGTTATAACAGAAATGTACAAAACAGGTTTGGCAAGGATTGAAGAAATGATGGTCGCTGAAGTAGATTAGTTGGTTAAAACGCCATACTTGTATGTTATTTTGAATTACACTTACATGATTATGTTATGACCCCGTGCATGTTATATCACCTGTATATTTTCTATATGTTACATAAAAACGGCAAAAAAAATCATAAAAAAGAACATTTTCATGCTATATTATAAAACGCCAAAAAACTAGATTCATCATATCTGACTAACCACATCACCTTTTTAGAGTGTCAAATTTACAAAAAAGCCAAAAAAACATAAAAAAATCATAAAAAAAGAAAACATTTTAATGCTATATTATTAAACGCCAAAAACTAGATTCATCGTATCTGAATGACCACATCACATTTTTTTCAGTGTCATATAAAAAACGCTAAAGAAACTACACGCATCATATCTACCATGCCAACCTCACCACTTTTATAGTGTCAAGACTAAAGCTGCTGATGAATAGTCAAATTATACAATACTTTCACTGTAGTGAAAATACATTTTATTGTTTTGGCGCTAAAAAAAATCAATCCATTGCTTTGTCATTGGCACCAAGAGAAAACCGTTATATAACTAGAACAAGTTATAGTTACTAAAACACTCTAATAAACATCAAATGCCAAACAAAAATGATGAACAAGAAATGTCACAAGTAATCTCATGGAGGTTCGATCGATCAGATAAATAATTTGTTCTAAAATTATCAGACAGAAGAAGGGTGAGTGTCAAGACCATCAACGCCATACTTCGCATGTCCAAAAGGATATTTTTGCCATGGGTGTTCCAACTACCAACCAATGTGACAGAACTGAAATAGTAATAAGAAGATTGAAAAGAGGATTTCAAGAGGATGATGATGATGATGATTTAGAGCTACCAACCGGTTAGAGTTTGAATGAGCAATTGAGGATGGCGAATATGACTTATAGCGACGGAGATGAACATTCCTTGACAATGGACGAAGTGTTGAACACAGAGAACATCTTCTTCAATAGCTATTAAATTAAACACATTCACCCGTTATCACTAACAGGATTGTGATTATGTTTAAATCTAGGATGTCTTTTAGGCTTAACCAGTTGATGGCGTTAAACACTAATGTAGTTGATAATGATGAATATGAGGAAAAGAATGAGGAATGCAATGGATACATCTCTGATGTAATCCCATTCAATGAAGATTATTGATTTCATTTGTTTTTTTTTCGTTTTTGTTGTAATGTTTGATTAATTCTATGAATGAGATGTAATGAATGTATGAATGCCATGAAGACCATGATATTTACTTTCATTCATTTGCTTATCAGAGCCAAAACTCTATAAAAGAATACAAAACGCCATGTTTTGAGTTTTGATTTCATTTGTTTTGTTTCAATTTTGTTGTAATGTTCAAGTAATTCTATGAATCAGATGTAATTAATGTATGAACGCCATGAAGACCATGGTATTTACTTTCATTCATTTGCTTATCAGAGCCAAAACTCTATAAAAGAAAACAAAACACGGTGTTCTGAGTTTTGTTTTCATTTGTTTTGTTTCGTTTTTGTTGTAATGTTCAAGTAATTATATAAATAAAATATAATTAATGTATGAACGCCATAAACGCCATGATATTTACTTTAATTTCTTGGTTTATGAGAGACGAAACTCTATAAAAGAAAACAACACGCTATAATTTGAGTTTCTAACTAAATGGCATGAAAGTTTCTTCGACGCCATAAACGAGTGCGACGTGTGTGAAATGAATAAAATAATGTAAAAAGACATAAACACCCATCTCCCTGAATTATAGCGTGCGCCATGTGTCACTCTAGCATCCGTGCTCACCGTTTTCACACTTTCCAGCGTTTTCACAGGAACCCGTTTATATATATATATATATATATATATATATATATATATATATATATATATATATATATATATATATATATATATATATATATATATATATATATATATATATATATATATATATTAATTTCAGGCCCTCAAAGAGATCGGGACCTAGGCCCTCGCCACCCCCAGGTTAAGTCATAAAAAGGCTTATATAGGAAAATGCAAAAGTGTTGATTGGAGATTGTTGAATTATACTAAGCTAGACTAAACTGCAATGAAATAAAGAAGCATAAACACTGTGACACCCTGCAAAAATGCTTAGTTATTCAGTAACGGCATGCTAAATTTCGGGACGAAATTTCTTTCAACTTGTGGATAATGTGACAACCCGCACATCTCATCTTGTATTATTTCTTTTCAGTTTCACCTTATGTTTTAATTTAGTGGAACTGATTAACGTGCTAAATATATTTTTGACTGCTTGTGGGTATATATATATATATATATGTATATATATACATATTTAAGTGAATTGAATGTTGAAAGTTATTGTTATTAATATTATCAAATCCGCACACTCGTTTCCAGTCGCACACCCTCTAAGTTGGGCCTCAAATCTGCTGAGCCCATTCCATATTGGACCACACATTTCCAATACATTGGGCCACACATTATGTCGCACAACATTTATAAAATAAGGCCGCACACACATGATGTGAGCATGTGTGCGGCATCTTGACAGTTGTACACCACATTTGGGTGTGCGACATCTTGGCTATGTATATAAACACACCTTATGCTAAACCCTGGCACTTTTTCACAAAACATTCTTGGCGGATGACCCCTTTTTAGAAACATTCTCCTAAAATTCAAAAACATTCCTCCTCCTTCTTGAAGATTCTTTGCGTCCGCCATGACATTGGCTTTACCCAGATGGTAAAGAATGTCGCAATCATAATCTTTAATCAATTCTAGCCACCTCCGTTTTCTCATATTAAGGTCTTTCTTCTTAAAGAAATATTTGAGACTCTTGTGATCTGAATAGATTGTGCATTTCATTCCGAACAAATAATGCCTCCAAAATTTTAACGCAAAAACTATTGCCGCCAACTCTAAATCAGGAGTCAGGTAGTTATTTTCGTGTTGTTTAAGTTGTCTTGAGGCATAAGCAATGACTTTGCCTCGTTGCATCAGAACACATCCCAACCTCTGATGTGATGCATCCGCATAGACTACTAGATCTTCCGTTCCTTCCGGTAAAGTCAACACTGGAGAACTCGACAATTTTTCCTTTAACATATGAAAAGCTTTCTCTTGTTCAGCACCCCATGTAAATTTCTCTTACTTCTTCGTCAATCTGGTTATAGGCAGGGCTATCTTAGAGAAATCTTGAATAAATCTCTGATAATAGCCGGCTAAGCCGAGGAAACTTCTTACTTCATTAACGTTTTTCGGGGGTAGCCATTTAACCACGACTTCTACTTTAGACGGATCCCCCAAAACTCCTTTCTCATTAATCACATGACCCAAGAATTGCACTTCCCTGAGCCAAAACGCACATTTAGAAAATTTAGCATATAACCTTTCCCTACGGAGCATCTCGAGCAGCTCACGTAAATGACTCACATGTTCGAACTCGCTACGAGAGTATACCAAAATATCATCAATAAATACTATGACAAATTTGTCTAACATGTTTCGGCATACCCTATTCATTAAATCCATAAAGGCGGCCACAACGTTAGTTAACCCGAAAGACATTACTAAAAATTCATAATGTCCGTAACAGGTTCTGAACGCAGCCTTAGCCACATCTTCTTCTCTTACTCATAGTTGATGGTAACCTGATCGTAAGTCGATTTTCGAAAACCAACTTACCCCTTGTAATTGATCAAAAAGATCATCTATTCTTGGTAAGGGATATCGGTTCGTCACCGTGAGTTTATTAAGCTAATGATAGTCGATGCACATACGCCATCGAACCATCCTTCTTTTTACAAATAGAACAGACGCTCCCCACAGGGATACGCTCGGACGTATAAAGCCCTTGTCAAGAAGTTCTTGTAATTGGACCATTAATTCTCGTACTTCAGCGGGTGCCAACCGGTAAGGAGCTTTGGCTACCGGTTTGGCGTTTGGTTCCAATTCGATCCGAAATTCCACCTCTCACTCCGGTGGAAGTCCCGGTAATTCATCCAGAAACACATCTAGATATCCATTCACAATTCTTGTATCTTCTATCCTTAAGGCATCTTGTTTCGTATCGACTACGTAGGCTAAGAATGCCTTACTTCCGTTTCTCACATACTTAACCGCTTCAATGATAGTGCACAATTTAGCCTCTACCTTCCTTTCCCCATATATGCTTACCCGCTTTCCCTTAGGAGACATTACGTGAATAGTTTTGCTTTCACATAAGATTTCCGCATGATATCAGGATAGCCAATCCATACCCACCACTACTTTGAACTCTCCCAAAATCATGGGGATAAGATCAATATCAAAAATCCTCATCCTCAATGTGATCTTACAATTTCTACATATCCCAGGTAAAAGATAACTCTTACAATCGGCTATTTCTACTTCTAAGGGTATAGGCATTCTTTCTATTACAAATAAAGGGGAATGTATAAACTCAGTTGAACCAAATGACCTACTAGCTCCGGTATCAAACAATACGTACGTAGGTATAGAGTTTATCATGAATATACCTGACACCACATTTGGGTGAGCCCTCGCTTCTTCCGATGAGATTTGGAACATTCTTCCTTTAGCCTTAGAGGATTCCTCCTTCTTTCCATATTTCTTCGTTCCTTGCTTGAGCTTTTGGCATTCGGCTTTCACGTGGCCTGACTCGTTACAATTGTAACATACCCTTTTGGGATTTGGACAATTATAATATAGATGCCCCTCTTGTCCGCAATTATATCATCCCTTTTCCCCATTAAACATTCTCCCGAATGGAGTTTCCCGCATGCCTTGCACCATCAGAATTCTCCTTTAGTAACTTCCTTCTTTCCATGATCATGTGTTTTAGGCTTCTTAAGAGTGCCTTGTGTTGATCCTTTCTCGACTTGTCTTTTCTCTCCACGTTCCTCTTGCCCTTTCAATTCGATCTCCCTATCCCTTGCCCAATTAAGAGTTCATTCAAAGTTTCGCACTTAGAAGGGGTGATGAACTCTCGGTACTACGCTTTTAACATGTCATGATAGCGGTTAATCTTCATTCTCTCTGTGCTTGTAAACTCCTTACAAAACATCAACTTATCGAGGAAAATGTTTGTGATTTCATCTATTGTTTCATTTTTCTGTCGAAGATGGATGAGATCTTCTTGAATCCGATCCACAGGAGATTGTGGACAATGATACTTAATGAAAGGTTCTTTGAATTCTTGCCATGTTAGGGTTTGGAGTTTATCCTCGTCGATTTCTTTACTATACGCATCCCACCAATCTTTAGCTTGTCGTTGTAGTTGCCCCGTGGCAAACATGACTTGGTCTTCCTTCTCACAGTGACTTCGAATGAATACCCCTTCTATATTGGAGATCCATCTTTGGCATTCAATGGGATCTATTTCTCCATTATAAGATGCGGGTTTACACGCCATAAACTCCTTGTATGTGCACCGTCGTGCATCCTTCTTGCCTTGCACCCCGATTATCATTTCCTTCAACTTATCCATATTACTCGTCATCATGGTTTCCACCATGCTTAACACTTGACTTTCTACTTCTTGCGCTATTCGTGGGATGTTTGCATCAAGTGTCTTTACTACTTCATCTGAAATCAGCTTGTTTAGTTCATCCTGATTTATCCGTTCCGTAGCATTTGGGTTTCCTTCGTCCGTCATCTATAATCACTTACTTATGTTAGATATCATTCCATTCATACTCTTTAACATTCTATGCATTTGCTTTCAATAATTCATTCCTGTAGGTCATGGACCTATATAACTCTTTATTATAAACATCCTAGATGTGCTAATCAAAGCATACATTTAACTATGTACTCAACTTTCTATTCATTCATACTTTAACTAGTGACATTCATTTTTATCGGCTTGTAATCATAGTTCCATTAGTATTATAATTCTTTTTCTAAAGCTTAGCGAGGGTTTGGGATTGGTTTGGAAACTTTGGCATAACAAAACAAACAAAAACAGCAAAACGGTTCAGTCATCGGCGTCGGAGACGGCCCTGTCGGCGTCGTAGCGGCCTCCGGAATGTCGCGTCACTGAGTCTTTCGCGTAGGCAGCAAGTTTGAGCGTCGGTGAGCAGGGGTGGCATCTCAAACGCCCCTTCTGGTCTACAAACACTGTTTTAGCTTTAAACAACCCAGAAAATCCATTTCCGAGCCCCGTTGCAACCCGAAATGGTTCCGTGAAGTTCTGAAACCTCCAGTAACATTCCGTAATGTCACTACCCAGGTTATTCTAATGAGTTAACCATAATCCCTTCCCATTTTAAACTAAGAATATAAATACCGAAATTCTAAAATACTTACTTGCATTGCGTCACGGAACGAACACACCTTTATACGAGCTTTCGGTTTGAGTTCAAGTACTTTAACTTTGACACTTGAATCCCTCAAACCTCAGCTCTGATACCAACTTGTAAGGTCTAAAAATCTTATTTAAAACATAGGAACTTAATCCATGAAAATGAAACGGGTCAAACATGAAACTTATAATTTTTTTCCATATACATCGACATAAACGAACCAAGATTATCTACATAAAAGTGTACATCCAAATTCTTAAACAACCATCATAAATATAAACTACAAAAGTTCGACATCTTTTAAAGTTAAGTTTTTACATAAGACTAAACATAACGAAGAAGTGTCCAACAAAAGTTAAGGGGCGGAATTTTATGTTTAGCAGGGTAGGGTTTGCTATTCAGAAAGGGGTAGCGGCGCAACTTGTTGCCCATTTACCTGCCATTAGTCTGTAATCGTCTCTGTTTTAATGAAAATATCTAATCCACTATTTGTTGAAATATTCTCAGTAATAAAACTGCGTAGTTTGAAGGGCTGGTGTGAAAGAAGAAATTCATTTTACTTCATTTAATTTTGGGTAAATTAAATTTTCGTCCTTTATGTTTGTACTAGATTGCAATAGATGCACTTTAACTTCAATAATTACAGTCACAGTCCTTTTTTTGTAAAACTCATTACACTTTACGTTCTTTGATCCTAACCAGGTTAAAATTTCCAATTAAATCTGACATATAGCTTGCATATGAGAGTAGATTGGTAATTTTACACATTTATTTATCTAAAATAAATAAAAACAATAAAACAAAACCCTCTCCCTTTTATTTTTTTAACTCTTTTTCTCTCTCAGCTCTCTCTCTCTCTGTCTCCTCTTATTCTTGACTTCTTCTCTTTCTTTCAGGTTCAATATCACAGAATCCACCATCAACCATCACAAGAGCACCACTGTCTCCCTCCTCTCTTACCACCACCGCCACCGCTTAAAACCCCTGCTATATTCTCATCACCCACCCTACCCTTTCTTTCTCAAACCAAGGCACCACCCCCACTACCATCAGATCTACCAGATATTGAATCGCTGAATCGGCCTCTCTAACTCCCCACTAAAATTCCACTATCAGATCCACCAGATCTTACTCCCCACTGAGTCGAATCACTGAGATTTTGATGGATCTATTGAATCCACTGGAACATCAACACTTTGTTCCTGAGTCTCATTTAACAGGAGGATGGGAAGGAAAATTTTCTCTCCTAATCTCTCCAATTTGGGAAGATGAATACATGGTCATATTTTCTTCCCTTTCCCTCCCCTCCCCCTGTTAAATGAAACTCGAGAACATGGTTTTTTCATATTTTCATCTCTTTTCCCTCCCCTCCCCCTGTTAAATGCGACTTGGGGGAATTTTAGGCTTTCTGAGGAAAGTTACCATTTGATAAAAAGAATTATGGATCACAATTAAAGTACGTGTATCGGTAGATCACTTGCCATTTGATAAAAAGAATTATGGATTTTCGATTTTTATATTAGGGGGAATTTTAGGCTTTCTGAGAAAAGTTGCCGATTTGATCGAGGGGATTATTGGGTTCACCATTCATCTGTTCTTGCTTGTACATCGTGCATAAATACCTCTACTTCATTTATTGGTCAAGTTTGGTTTGTAAGGCCTCTGGGTATACTTTAACCTAACTTAACTCCACCTAAGTGACACATCAACTTTTTTTCCTCATTTCACTTTGTCTCACTCTAAGGAAATGGTTTAACATGTTAACACATAACTCATTTAATGCAATTTAACATTGGGTTTTTATCTAAAAAGAAAATAATAATTAATTGAATCTCTTAACATTGGGTTAACATGTTAACACATAACTCATTTAATGCACTTTAACACAAGGAGGGAGTGGTTTGCAATGTTAGTTAACAAGCCATGTCACTATTAACACTTTAGATGTTAGAGTACACCCTATGGCCTAACAAGTTAGATTCAGTTGTTGTTTGTTTGGCACATGAATAATGAATAATAACATATATTTAAAGATTATCACATAGATTCAATTGTTGTGTTTGGCACATGAAAAGTTACCGGATTTGATCGAGGGGTTATTCGTGCTCACCGTTCATCATGAATATTTCCTTTTTAAAGATTATCACATGCATTTCCTTCAACATCTCTACTGATTATTACCAATCCATCTCTAGCTAAGATTTTAAAATTGTGTTTGTTATTCTTTAACTTTGGCAGCAGCACTGTAGGGGTGGTCGGATGATGGTGGTGGAAAAAAGCTACAGAGAGATGGGGACATGCCATGCTTAACTGGAAAATTACCAATCTACCCTCATGTGCAAGACAAATGCCATATTTAACTGAAAATTTTAACCTGGTCAGGGTCAAAGGACATAAAGTGTAATGACTTTCACCAAAAAAGGACCGTGACTGTAATTATTGAAGTTAAAGGTCATCTAATGCAATCTGTTACAAACATAAAGGACGAAAAGTGTAATTTACCCTTTAATTTTTGTATTTAATATTAGTATAAGGGTAATTTGGTAACTTAGATAGATCATTAATCGGTAGTTTTCCTTTTTAATAGCTAACTAAATTAAATTTGTAACTTACTTTCAAGAAAAATATTTTTTCAAAGAAGAAAAAAAAATAATTTAAAGTGTAGGATAAATTACGAGGTGTGTATGATGAATTACGAGTTGTGTAAGATAAATTTCAATATGTGTAGGATAAATTTCAAAACGTGTAGGATAAATTTTGATGTGTGTAGGCAACAATTATAGTGTGGAGGATGATAGTTTTTATGACCAATTATTTAGTTAAAGATAATAATAAATGAGATGGGAGAAGACTATTAAATATTTTACAATTCTACCGTTTGTTCTTTTTTTTTTTCCTCAATTTAATTTTCTTCTTAAATTAACTTCCCCTTATTATGTAATACTATATATATATATATATATATATATATATATATATATATATATATATATATATATATATATATATATATATATATATATAGGATCGGGTTCAAGATTAAACACTAGTGTAGCTTGAGAACTGAGTGAACTAATCCTGGCCATACACGTGTGTAGATCAATGGCCATGATTTGATGTTGAAATACACTAGTGTATTTTACAATTTGATAATGAGATCCTGCCATACACGTGTGTAGATCAATGGCCAGGATTTGTTCACTTAGTTTGCAAGTCATAAAACACCAAATTGTCAACCATAAAACACACCAAAAAACACACCAAAAACCCACAAATAAAAAAATGAAGATTAATAAAACATCATATATGTGGGTTGTGTATTGTGTTTTGGATGATAAGGCTCTGATTATCGAATAACAAATATTATTGTGTTTTATGTTGATTAGCATGTTGTGTTTTATATTCATAGTTCTACGATTGTGTGTTTTAAGTTTTTATGAACTATTATGGTTTGAATATGTTGTTTTAGTAATTTTCACTCTGTTATTTATGGTTTTAGGTGTATTTTATGGCTGAAATTAGAGTGTTTTATGACTTTTTACACTTTTTAGGAAATTTGTACTTTCTAGCCATATATATATATATAAGTTTAGGATCGTTTGACATGAAGAAGATTAAAACATACATATGAATTATATGAATGATAGAAAGAAGATTAAAACATACATATGAATTATATGAATGATAGAGAGATGGCAAGATCAACAAGCACATGAATAAACATAATGTAAATTTAAAATATACCTGAATTTATTAATTGAAAATCTTGATTACAAATAATTTCCTTACAATCGGGTGGAGCAACTATAATTTAAAAATCTAAAGATTTTGAACATTGAGAGGTTGATAATACAAGTTTTAGGTTTGAGGGTTTTTTCATACATAAGAAATGGGTTTTCTAAATGAAGTGAGTTGTTCTTCTTCGTTGATCTTCTTCCCTTTTATAGATGGAGTAAAAGGGTCTTCATTATTGATTTTTTAAAATATCTTCCATATGGAGTGGCTTTTGTTGAAGAAATTGTTTGTCCACTTTAAGAATTATTTGCACTATTTTGAAGAATTGAAAAGTTGGTTGTCTCTTTGTTGAATTATTTGCTGCATTCTTGAAAATAAGAAAAGTTGATTGTCTTCTTGTTGAATTATTTTGCACCACTTTTGAAGATAATTATTTTCCAAACTTTCATCATTTCATCATTTTTTTATATCATATCATATGGGTCTGAAGAATCTTGAAAAACTTCAGTCCCCGGGGATGAGTGTTTTGAAGTGGATGGAGACTGTCGAATTTCATTGACTATCCTTAAAATTTCTTCTGGAGAATTGCATCCTGAAAGTCTTTGAATATACTCTTGATCTTCATTGCTGGCTTTAATATCCCGAATCAGAGACTTTAAACTTGTTTTATATTGAGCAGTTAGTTCCTTATAATACTTGGTAACCGCTTGAGAATTTGCTTTTGGGGTGATGATAAACTTATTCTACTATTTACATCTGTATTGTCTATAGAGTAACGGAGGAGAAAGTTCTGTAGGGCTTTCTTCTTGAAAATTGTAAGTCCATAACAAATCCACGGAATTCTGAAAACACTCATAAACTGTAAAGTATATTAAAAAATTGGTGTTCCATCATGTTGAAAATACTCGACAAATCTTGAGAATGCTTCTGAAATTTCTTTGGGAAAAGCCTCTGGAATAATTCCCATATATTTAAACCATTTAACAAACCATCTTGGATAAATATTTGAAAAATCTTCATCAAACTGGAAGAACCAAGAATGATCAAAATTTCTTAGAAGAAATGCATATTCCCATGCATCTTGATAATCATAATAGTTATATTGAGGATAAGCACTGAAATTTGAAAGGGTTTTTGAATTATAGGGCTTAGAATTCCAATCTTCTAAAGATAGAACCCTTAAAATTTTTTCTTGACTATAAGCAATCTTGGAAGGATCTTCACTATTAAAATTGTGTCGAATTTTGACTGATTCTGAATCTACTAGAATTGCTTGATAATAATCTCTGGTCTTGTATCCTTTTGGATAAATGGCATCCTTTTGATAATAATCTCTGGTCTTGTATTCGTCCTTGAAAAAATGGCATCCTTTTGGATAAATGAAGTCGATTAAGGATAAAAAAATTTTGCTAACCTTTTCGACTTCCAAAGGTTCTAGAATTTTGATAATCTTTTTATTTGGGTTGATGGTATAAGGAATAGTGGCTGGTGAAGAGCTTGAAGGAGGGGATTGTTTAGAAAGTTTTGTGAAAGAAGGAGACTGAATAATGGGTTTTGATTCTAGATTTTGAATAATGGATGAGAATGGAGGTCTAGGTCAGGGCCCTGGAGTTAGAGGAGCAAATTTGTTTTGAATATTAGGTAATAAAGGAAATTGTTGCAAATGGGTTGGTCTTGATGGGGAACTTGGAGAACTTGATAATTGAGATTTTGAGAATTGTTGTTTTGAGAATACAATCTTTTTTGTAGAATCAGAGTTGCTCATATTCCCTGTAAAAATTCTCTTGATAAAAAATCTGGTAAAGAATTATTTTCTCCTTTTATAAATTCTATTTGAAAATCAAAATTGCTTAATAATGCTTGCCATCTTGCAAAAACTTGTTTTGAAATCAGGTTATTAATATCCTTTTCTAAAATATATTTTGGAGATAAACAATCGATTCTTAATAAAAATGGTTGGTCTTCAAACTTTTTTATACATAAAACTATACTTAAAATTTCCTTTTTAATTGTAGAATAATTCTTTTGAGTATCATTCCATGTACCTGAATAATATCTAACTAAATTTTCTTTTATTATTTAATTCCTGTTTTAGTATTCCTCCAAATCCTATGTCACTTGCATCAGTTTCTACAATTAGTTTTGCATTAGGATGGGGAATATGTAAACAGGGTAAGCATTTTATTTTATCTTTGATATATTTTACTATATCCGTGTGTTCTTGAGTCCATGGTTTTGGATTCTTTTTTAACCTGTCATATAAAGGTTTACATATAATTCCTAAATCTTTGAAAAAGTCTTGAATATAATTTAAACATCCTAAAAATCTTTGCAATTGCTTTTTATCTTTTATTTCATTTGGAAATTTATTTGAAAATTCTAAACTTCTGTTAATAGGTTTTATTGTTCCTTGAATAATGTTATGTCCTAAAAATCTTATTTCTGTTTGAAAAAGACTCATTTTAGAAGGTGATACTACTAATCCATTTTTATGAATAATATTGTAGAAAGCATTTAAATGTTTAAAATGTTGATCTAAGGAATTTGAAAATATTAATACATCATCAATATAAACTATTGCATAATTTCCTAATGGTAAAATGATATCATTCATTATATTTTGAAATTCTGTAGGAGTATTTTTTTAATCCAAAAGGCATTACATTCCATTTATAGTGTCCAAATGGTACATTGAATCCAGTTTTATATCTATCTTCTTCAGCAATTTGAACTTTCCAAAATCTAGACTTCATATCAAATTTAGAAAATATTTTTGAATCATAAATCTTTTTTTAATAAATCTCTTTTATTTGGTATGGGATATCTAATCCATTCTAAAACTTTATTTAATGGTTTATAATTTATAACTAACCTAGGAGCTCCTCTTTCTATTTCTGCATTATTTTGAACATAGAAGGCAAAACAAGACCAAGGGGATTTAGATGGTCTAATTAGTTTTTTATCTAATAATTCTTGTATTTCCTTTTTACAATAGCCTTCTAACTCTTGAGACATATGTATAGCTTTAGACTTGGTTGGAATATTTCTCTCATTAAAATCTTTAATATAAGGCAATCTTACTATATGTTGTTTTCTTTCGCCAAAAGCATTTGGAATATTTGCACAAATGTTATCTTTAAATTTATTCTTAGTTTCTTGTATTCTTTTTATAATCATTTTATCTTGCAATTGATTCTTTATTCTAACATGGTCAATTTCTTCAATTAAAAAATACTTTTGCTTTTCTTTTAAGCTTAAAATATTTATTTGTTCTGAAGTAATTGGATGAGCAAATTCAAAGCAGATCCTTTTATTTAATACTTTAATACTTATTCCCTTTTCTTCAACTGTGAAAGGATATAACTGAGTTATGAATGGGAGTCCTAATATAATTTGAGATGTTAAATCCTTTACTAAAACTAATTGGGTTTTATAACAATAATTTTCCTTGCAAATATGAACATTTATTAGTTTATATTTAATATTTAATGGGTTCCCATTGGCTCCAGATAATAATCTATATGTAGTCTTTTCATAGTATTTTGTGGGTATTAGACCTTCTTGAATATAGTTCATATCAGCACCACTATCAATCATGACAACTAATGTTAATCGAAATTCATTATTGACTATTACATTTAATTTAGTATACCATTTTTGAGAAGTTAATCCTTTTAAATGATTTATTTTTCCCATATTTTCAGTATTGTCAATGTTTTCTTCATCCTTTTTATTTTTCCCCTTTTCTAGTTCTTTAATTTTTGATTTTATTTCTCGAATTTCTTCCTTAACATTTTTTAATTCTATTTGTAAATAAGTTATTGTAACATGATTTTCTTTTATTTGTTTTGTTTGAAATCTTTGACATATTTCATTGAAATTATATACCTTTTCTTCCTTTTCTATTGGTAGTTTATACTTTTCTTTTAATTGTTTTAAATATATTTGTTTTACCTCTTTATCATCAATTTTTTCTAATAATTCGAATAGATCTTTATTATTTTCTGTTAGAGAATTTATTGTTCCATCTATTTCACAAATACAAGGACCAATGCGTTCACACATATTATCTTCTGAACTACTTTCTGAATTAGAATCTTCAATATAATTTAAATCATTATCACTATAGTCTGAAATAATGTTTTCACTTGAATTATCATAAATAAGTATTTTATTTATCTGTTCTTTTAATTCATCAGAAATGTTTAGCTCATTTATCTTTTTCTTAGTATAACAATCCTTAGAATAATGTCCTTGTCTTCCACATTTATAACAAATAACAATATCTTGTTTACCTTGTTTTTTCTTTTGAAAATTAATCTTGTCTTTGTAATATTTTTGTTTATTTTTAATGTATGGTTTTCTTTTATAGTTTTTCTTGATTAATTGTTTAGGAATTTTCTTTTTAGATTTAGAAGGATTATTAAATGGTTCAAGTCCATATTGTTGACAAAAGCTTCCTAATTCCTTATGGCCTTAGATACCATCCATTTTTATTTTTTCTTTTAATTTTAAATCATTACATATTTTTAATCCTTCTTGATTTATGTAATTTATTATTTGTCCATATGATAAATCTCTATAAGGAATATTATTATTAAAATCCTTTTTAGTTTTTTCTCTAATTCTTTCTACAAATAATTTTGGTAACCCAGCTATAAATCTTTCCTTCCAATAGGATTCTTTACAATCATCTCTAGTCATAACTTTTGAAAGAAATACATCTTTATACCATCTAAAATCTTGAATTATATGTTTTTCTTCTTCTGTAAGATACTTATCCCACCAACCTTTAAGAATTCCCGTAAAACCAGAAACTATCATAGTAAGAATTTGAGTTTCGTTATTTCCATTTGCTTTATATGCATTAGCTGCCATTATCATTTCTTGTAATAGATTAAGAATTTGATGTTCTGTTTGACCTTCTATATTCCATTCGTATAGAGAGGTTCCATCGTATTTTGCTTGAACTAAGGTATGTCGTTCTTCAAATTGTAAATCGGGTGGGGTTGGTCTAGGGTAATAATTTCTTGTTTCATGTCTAGTAGTATAGGTATTATTTTTTGAAAAATGGTAATTTCCTCTTTTAATTTTGTTTATAGAATCTTCTATCTAAAAATCATTAAATTGTTCTTCGATACTTTGAATTTCCTGATCTGAAATAACATTTATATTTAGTTTTGAGATTTTTGAGGAAATATCTTGTAACATATCTTGTTGTTTGTTTAGACATATTGGGATATCTATATTATAGGGTTTAAATATTGGATTTTCAATAGTCTCAGTCATTATTTTAGTATTTGAAGTACTAGGTTGATCTAAATTATTTTTATTATTAGTTTCTATCCTTTCTAATTGTTCTCCTATGGTATTTAATTTTTTATTTGTGTAATTATTTTGAAAAATAATTGTCCTTACATTTTTATCTATATCTTCTTTAATGTTTGCTAGAGGCCTTGCAATATAGTCTTTATTTTCTTTTTTTAATTTTATATCCATATGTGGAGGATGTATACTAGTAATATCTTCATTTTTATCTATAATTGTATAGGTTTTGGTTATAGTATTACTAACAGATATATTTTCAAAAAATGGATATTCAATTTTATTTTCTATACAGTAAAGAGGAAACCAAGAGAAAAATAGAATATTTTCATCATTTTTACACATATATAAGTGCCAATCAATCTCATGTAAAAATCTTTCATCTTCATCGTATGTAGAAAAATACCATATTAAATTTTTATTATTATACCCATTGAACATTTCATCTTTTAAATATTTTAACATTTCTTTATCCATAATTAGCAAGTTGTGCTTGAAATTTTTTCTATAAGTTTTACTCTATAATTATTTTCTTCTTTTAATCTTTTTTCTAAAAATAATATACAGCTAGAGGGATGATACGGATTAGATGTATAATTAGAGGGATGATACGGGTCGGATGGAGGCATGTTGCATGGATTTTTATATTCTTCTATGTTTTCTCTCAAATACTTTATTCTCCTTTTGCAATTTTTCAAAAACCAAATATTGTTATTTCTTCGAGCTTGAGTTTTTGAATCACTCATTGTAAGTCTTCATAATTTTCCATATCAGACTTAGTTGCAACATAAGTATTATTATCACTATCATTTTCTTCATATAGTGGTCTTGGAATAGTATTTGAAAAATCGACTCCTTTCATTTTCATTGACAGGCTTCTTCTAAATAAATTTTCATCTGTAGTGTTTCTAGTATTAGTACTTGCTCCTATAGAATGTCTTGGTAATATACTATTAAAAGAAATATCTATTGAACCATCAGAATGTTCTACTATATTAGATGTTTGATTTTCTATCTCAATAGGTTTTGGTGGGTTTATATCTTGTAAATTCCATGTTAAAGATTGAGTTATTTCATTCCATTTTAATTTTTTAGGCGTCCCTATCTTTGTATGCATGGTATTAGCTTCAAAAATAATAGTTTCATCTTTTGGGGATATTAATTTTGTTTTAGGCTCTATAGTGGTAGTCATAGTCTTATAATATATTCTATATATAACTACTGCAGCATTAGTTTTTTTCTTTAAACTCTAAGTTTTTGGTTTTAATTGTTATTGTTAAAGTATCTAAAATATTTGGATCAAATAAACCAATTGAAAAGTTTGGATAGCAATTAAAGTAAATAGGACCATTTGAAATATTAGACTCAGCCATAGCTAGCAAAGAATTATTAAAATTTGTATGTCTTGCATCTCTTAGAATTAGTAATACAGGAGCATCAATTCCTAATCTGAACATGGGTTTAATGGCGACTTGAACTAAACCTATGTGTAGAAATTTATATAATTTTCTAGGTCTTTTAATAGCTTCTACGGATAATAATTGCATGTTTTGATAATCTTTATTAATAGGTATGGTTTGTTCATGAGTTTTTATAGAATAATCTTGTAAAAAATCAAAAGTACCAATTCTGTAAATAGTTTTAACATCTTGTTTTGGTATATTCCAATTTAAAAGATTGTTTTCAATTTGAGAAATATTAATTTCAACAGAATTCATATGTAAAGAGTTTATGTTTTCATCTTCTTCGTCATTATTATTTGAGCTATAATCTCGTTTAGAAAAGAATCTTGATAACTGATTCATTATAATTATTTGTCTTTAAATTTTTAAAGTAGGGCTTCTGAGGGAACACCCCCATATCGTTGTGGTCCGGCTGCCCATCTTCACTATTTTTTGGGCACAATGCTAATCCAACCAACGACCGACAGGGCTTACCTATGAAAATGTTTGATTGTGATGTACCGTTAAAAAAACAAGCCTTTCATGTACGTTTCTAAAAAAAGTGATAGATTGAGTTCGTTCATGAGTTGGTAGAGTTCAGATGCAAAAAAACATACCGGATCCTCACCTGGACTAACATATTTTAAAAATTGACTAGAAACTATGTTAAAAGCTCCAAATCACCTAAAGCCATAAAAACGGCCTTTCATTGCGAGGCGGTATCCAACATGTATTTATATTGCCACAAAAACAAGGATGGCTACACTAATTATCAAATCATTCACCCATTATCACTACACTATTAGTAAATCATTTACAAATACCACAATTGTCACTAATATTTATAGATCATTCACCTATAAGATAACAATAAATTCTAAAATATGAAAAGAAATCATTGATAAGAATAATAAAGTGTAATGCATTTTGTGGTTAAACGTTGATAACAATAAAATCAAACACACCCTAGTTAACAAAAACTCAGTGCTCAAATTTGAATTTGTAGGTGATGTCATGTTAATGAAATGCTAGTTTAGTATCAAGAGAACTTCGGGACAATCCCATGATCCGGGATTTCAGTTTTTCATGTCGATGGCAGTCGCTTGAGTTGTTTATTTCAAGACCGAGGATGAGATCTTGCAAGACTTTCCCATGCTGGAGCAAAAATTCAACCAGCTTAATGTGATCTTCCGAAAACCCTTGAATCTTTACAACCTTTAGGTGATGTAGAAGGGGCTCCAAATCTTTGGCTTTGGTATCCCAGTATTGTTCTGTCCTAGAGTTTAGTAAATCCAATAAGAGTCTGCCCCACTACAAGAATGGTAAATTAAATCATTATTTACATTGTAAACAAGAAACAAACAAACATAAGCAATAATATCCCACTCATGATAGCAAGGCCCCTGAAGTAATATGGAAACATGATTTGAGAAACGAATCAGAATGCATTGAATCGAGTTCATAATACTTACTCTTTTTTCGCGCTTGTGACTATAGGTAATTTTGATAATCAGCGTGTGGATCATAGGGCAGACCATGAGTACACTTGCCAAGTCCGTAACCTCGCTAGTTTGCAACTCCAGCGAATTGAGCTTTACGAATGGATTGAAAAGGATAGCCACAAGTGAATTGTTCTTTGATATAATCTATTTCAAAGAAATTCAATTCTTATGACCAAACATATGTGTATTTTATCAAATGAATATCATGTTAGCTGCTAATATTATAAAGGAAACTAACACTCATTGGCCAATAATATCCATACCGATAATTTAACTATTGATAGACCAAACTTTCACTTTCACTTTCATTATCAAGAACAATTACTCGCTTAATCCTAGTAGATTTACACTTGATTACGACTTGATTTTCACAAGTGAAATCGAATCCTAGTAGATTTACACTTGATTACGACTTGATTTTCACAAGTGAAATCGAGTGCAAATCACATGTAAATTATCAAGTGTAAATCTATGATGAGTAAAAGGTTGCCCTTGCCAGCGAAAATAAAAGTTAGAAGTTGACATATAAGTTGACAATATAATTTTTTATCGGTCAATGGATCATAGTAAAGTACCTGAACAAACTTGTGTTCTAGGGTTAAAGACACAGCATGAGAGAGTCCAGAAAGAAAACTAGGCGATCCGCTTTGGAACTTCTTAGCATCAACATACAGATTAGTTAAAACAAACCCAATAGTTGCCTCATGCAAACAAACTAGATTTTGCAGACAGTTGTTGCTAGTAATTGGATTGTCCACCCAAACAAGAGTATGCAATCTTGGTGTATTGATGTCAACCCAAGTATCAGTAACACTAAAACCATCAAAACAGCTTGAAACCTTTAATGTCACCAATCTAGGTGAAAAAATCTCCAAACCTTGTAACGAAGAACACTTCTTTAACACTAGTTCTTCTAGTACAAGACAACCAACTCTAAGGTGTATCAAATCATCACAGTGTTTTAAGTGCAGTTTCTTGAGCTGTGGAAACGAACAATCACTGAACATGTCTCTTAAAGAGGATTGCTTGTCTAGATAAACATCCGAAAGCGACAATGTTTGAAGTGTTTGAAACCCGGATCTCACTATTCTGGATGGAGGTAACCTAAAAGAAGGGCAAGCTTTCACCTTCAAAACCCTCAAACAATCATGGGTAATTAGGCTTCTAGGAAAATTAAATATGTCACTAGTTTCAACCCGAATGTCAAGCTCTTGCACGCCAAGCCTAACCGCACTCCGGATCAATGCTTGCAGCCCAGAAAAGCTCATGCAAGCATCGAACCGAAGGCTCCTAACATCCGAAAGCTTGTCACGAAGCGATAAAATCCGGGTGATCACGCTTCCATTGCCAAGGTTGTTTAAACTACCAATCTTTTTTACACGAGTTCCTGATGGAACAATGGAGGTGAAATCTAGATCAGGTAAGGTGTGCCAAAGAGTCCTCCATCTCTTCGATAAGATGCTTGTTTGTACAACCAATTTGATGGGAAGAAGGAAGAGGATGTGATGAAGAATAGCATCAGGAAGATCAGTTATTCGATCTTCACCGGTGTTGTTTTCGGATGAATGATTAGGGTTTCGAAGCTTTCGTCTCTTGGCAGATCTTGTTTCCATTGTATTTGTTTGGATTTGATTGGTTTGTGGGTGGTTTTGATTTTGGATTTAAATGGATTTAAACGTTGATGGATGAATGGATGGATGGTGTGGTGAAAGAAATAGTAATAGGTTAGGGTTTGAAAAGTTCAACAACTGGGCTTGTAAAACGAGAGGAACGCTTGAGTTGGTTTCGATTGAATTACCCATTCTTTTAAAATTTAAAAAAAAAAATATAGGGTAAAATAAATCTCTCATATTAGAAAATCACTTTCCAAAAGATACATAATCAAATTTTGAGAAATAATAAAATTAACAACTTTTTTTTAATTCGATTAAATGGTTTTTCTTTTTTGCTTGGTTGGTTTTTATGCTTTGTAAATATTGCACCATTGACTTTTAACATTTAATAATTACATAACTAATTCTGACAGTTGTAAACTTATTAATTATGTGTTCTCTATAGTTCAATTTTCGTAACATTGTTGATTCTTATCAGCTAACGTCGTAAAATTTTGTAGCTAAGTCATGCAAAATAAACAAATTACCCTCGGTATGAAACATAACAAATTAATAAAATAAACCAAACAAAAAAGAAAGCAATGAAGTAAATAATATTAATCCCTTAATATATAAGACCATGCCTAAACCCACCCTCGTTTCTTCTTTGTTGGCCTAGATCGCTAGCCAAGACCATCTGCGTGTTTATTCACTGGGTGTGGCACTTCCTGCATCCACTCTCTCCATTTCTCAAGCAATTATCGATACAACAAAACCAGATCGGTCTCCACCTCAACTCGTTGGTCACCGAAACTTTCCCATCTCTTGATCGTCAGCCGCTATCTCCAGCAACTTGTCTTCCACAACAGTCAAATAGTAGTTGTGGCCAATCTGAATTGTCGCCTGCTTTTACATGATCACTTAACTGTAAAATTTTACTGCATTAGCTAGTAAGGACCATTATTGTTATGAAATTTCAACAAAAAGAAACATCTAAATAATAAATTTACAACCATTATAATAAGTTGTGAATTACTAAACATTGAGGATCAATAATGCATTACCTGCAAACAAATAACTGACTTTTTTATTGAATTGTTTATAATATAACTTATTGGCTTCATCTAATGTATATAAACATATATAGGCGAGAACAAAAAAAAAAAACTCTAAATCATTAAATTTTGAGATTTAAGGTTCATATTTTTTGAATGTTATATTACTTACTTTCATATGTGTATAATCTATACATAAAAAAACCATAAATATTAACCTACATATAACTTACATATATGTAAGTAATTTAACATGCACATAACCTACATATGTGTAAGTTATATAAAAAATAAAAATTTTCTATATTTTGTTTTTAATTTTAGTGTAAGAAACAATAAATCTTACATTTGTAACATTTTCATTTACTTTTTGGGCTTTATAATTAAAAAATGGGTGATTCATTTTGTTCTGTGTATTCTCGCAATAATTAGTGTTCCACATAAATCCAAGGGGGGCATATGTCATCAATTTGAGTTATCTATTTATTAGTTTTCCCATCTCTCTTTATCCTACTTAATTGTGGATATTTATTTTTTTAATTAAAAATAATTATTATATCTTTAGCCAACTAATTTTAACTAGATGGAAGCTCACGCCGCGATGCGGTCGGGGGCTTAGAAATTAAGACGTCACATACACAAATAAAGCATAAACGCTAGGTTCAAAATACCAATAAAGTGTTATTCAGCGGTACGACGTTTGTGTGTATAAACAAACTCCATAATTTATGACATGTCAAATATACCATCTATATGAAATATGACAAAAGAACACAATTGGGAAGTCAAATTTGGCTAAGCATCACTATCATATGAATCAGAAAGTCGAGCTTCATTTGATGATTATGAAGCGGAGTATGACTTCTATCGTGATCTTGTGGAGGCGTCTGAGGCGATACCGCTTAATTTATCTGCTTATCAAGTTCCCCCCTGTTGTCATTCATAGATCAAACACATTCGAGTGTATATTCTTCGCTACATACTCCCCATCCTTACTACCACCGTGTCCGTCATACACCCCAAAGAAGCCCTAATATCATAGCTAAGAAATCATTAGGCGGGTCGAACGAACTGTAACGCTTCGCATTTTTTTCGCACTTTCTTATTTTAGCAAGATGTGTTGTACTTTCTATATTTAGATACTTGTACTCTCTTTGTCATCTACTTTCGCTTCGTTTATAATTCGAGGCTCTTGATCATAAATGAAAACGAAGTTATTTTTAATCATGTTCGTGTATTCACGTTGTCTCATGTGTAACTGATAAACAATTCTCGTTTGAACGAAATATTATTCAAGGATTCTTGATTCTATATTCATCGACACTTGATACTCGTTAAACTAATTAAAACTCTTTAAATAATGAGATTCAGAAGCTTGGTGAATAATCGTTTAAGGGATTTTATCCTAATTTAAATTCGTTTATAAATACGGTTATTTACCTATCCTATTTTATTTAATTAATTAAACTAATTAATTTTACTATTTAAAAATTTAATTTTTTTAATAAACTAGTTAGTCTCGTTAATTTTTAAAGTTAGTGAACCTAGTTAGTTTAAACTAAAAGGTTAGTTCCTTTAAAAAAATAACATAACATAGGTTTTAATTAAAGTCTAGGGGTGTTAGAGTAATTACTGAAACTTTAAACTTGGGGACTATTTGTATAAATGGCTGAAAGTTTAAGGTTATAAGAGAAACAAAAAAAAAAAAGAAAATAAAATCTCAAAAAAAAAACGCTAACCACAGGACTCGAACCCGGGTCACTAGACCCACACACACGCGCCTCAACCAGTTGAGCTGGGTCTTGACATCGATTAGAACCTGCCCCTCAATTCACTTAAGCACTCGTCCATATCAAACCAGGCGGCCCGCGACTAGGCCCAGCCCATGTCTCGCGGCCCGCCAAGACCAGCCCAGCACGCAAAAAGGATCAGGCCTCATTTCAGCTCGTTTTTTTAGCGGGTTTTTGATGTTTTTTTGAGTTTTAAACCAATTTTTAACATTCAACCACTACCTAACCTAATCATTCCCTATAAATACCACACATAATCCAAGCTTCTTACACTTTTCTAATCAGTCCAAACTCTCCTAAATCCTCCTATAATCAGCTGAATAATCCAAGTTCGAGCAGATTGTTCAACCTTCACTAAAGTGAGCATAACTCACTTGTTTCTTATCCGTTTCACTTCATTCTTTTTCCTACTTCTTTGGTTTGAGCTTAGCTACGTTTCCATTGGTTTTCCATGGAAAACCAGGCCCTGGAACGTCACCAAAAAGGCTCCAAAGTTGACTGATTTTTCTGTTTTCATCTAAAACTTTGCTAAACTTAGTAAACTTGAGCTAATCTCATCTCAAACCTATGTCCTAATGCTCATAATCGATCGAATGGTTATTTGGGCTTAAAAACAAGGCTGAGAAATGTTAAATCAGAGGTTAAAACCTCACAAACATTCTGTTTTAGTTAGGGTTTTACCCACAAGAAGTGTTCAAGCTTCATGTGTGATTGTTAGACTAGCTTGCACTATCTTTTATAAAAATCCACTCACTTCTTGATGTTTTCTCATAGATTAGTTGTTGTATTTCATTATTATTGTAAGTTCATGACCCTCCTTGTTTTTTTTTAACAACAAGTGTAGTGGTGAACATTAGAGGTGCCTAAATGAAAGCTTTGTTCTTCCTACCTCATGTATGAATTCTATGACACTTAGAGGTGCCTAAATGAAGACTTCAATCTTCTACCTCTTTCTTGACATATATGATATAGTATACTCTATATAATACTCATGTAATATTCAAACTAATAGCTATACGTAAATCAATTAGTTGATTTACTCAATCATGCATATAATTTGTATTATTATGTAACTCTTTTGTGATTTACTTTCTTAGTTTACAAACCTCCTGTACATGTATATATATTTCGATTGTATCAATGAAATAAATCAAGCGATTGAGTTATTTACATGGTATCAGCCAAAAGGCGATCCTCTCCCTTCTTCTCTTAATCCCTGTCGCTTTTTCCTACCCTACCCCTTCTGCCGCCGCCACTCATGGCTTCTTCCGGTTCTTCCAGTTCGACCTCCCTCACCACACAACTCCACTCTCTTCTTCACTTTATTCCATATAAATTAACAGCTTCCAGCTACCTTGCTTGGTCCCAACAGGTTACCCTTGTTCTCAACCTGCAAAAACTGATCGGCCATATAGATGGCACGCTTTCAACTCCTGTCGAAACTGTTCTCGTCAATGATAAACCTTCACCAAACCCTGAATATACCACCTGGACAGCCGATGATCAGACGATTTGTCTTCTTTTACAATCGTCCCTGTCCGAAGAAGCCATGTCTTAGGTTAGAGGCCTTTCCAATGCACGCCAAATCCGGCTTGCTTTGGAAAGTGCCTATAGTCACAAATCTACCGACCGAATGCACACGTTACGTGACAACCTTCGTATTCTCCAGAAAGGCTCGTCCACGGTTGCTGACTTTGGCCGCAAGTTTAAAGCTATATGTGACCAACTAGCCGCAATCGGTCACCCTGTCGCTGAGACTGACAAGTGCCATTGGTTTCTTTGCGGTCTCGGCCCCTCCTATGAGCACTTTTCTACTACTTATCGTGCTCTTGGTACTACCTCCTTCCGTGAATTATTGGCCAAGACCGAAAATCAAGAAATATTTATGCAGTCCCTACATGGCTCTTAGCAACCTTCGGTTGCCTTCACGGCTCAGGCACAACGTTCTGGTAACCAATCTCGTCCTAACCCTACTTCCTCTTATTCTAACCGTGGTCGTAGTGCAGGTCGTGGTCGTGGCAGACGACCACCTCATTGCCAAATTTGCAGGACTGATGGACACTATGCAAATCTTTGCCCCAATCTGGTCAGTTTTGCAAAACAGGCTGCTCCTATTGATGCGAATCTCGCACAAGCTTTTCATGCACAGTGCCATGTCACTGATGAGGACCACCCTAATTGGACTGGTGATACAGGTGCGTCGGCACATATGACTCCCTTTGTTAAGGATCTTGATGACACTTCTAGTCCTCCTAGTAATGAGTTTGTTCGGTTTGGTAATGGTCACACTTTACCAGTAAAAAACGTCGGTACAAAATCCCTTTCTAATAACATTCACTTAAAAAATGTTCTTGTCGTACCGCATCTCACTAAACGTCTTTTATCCATTAGTAAACTTACTCATGATTCTCCTATTGACGTCCTTTTCTCTAATGATTTCTTTCATATTCAGGATCGAAAAACCAAGGAAATCCTGGCAAAAGGCACCTGTGAAAATGGCCTTTATGTTCTTCGAGAAGGAAATCATGCATTTATTGCTTCCTACTCGGCTCATCATCTCAAAACTTCATTTGAAAAATGGCACAATCGCCTTGGACATGTGTCTTTTGATGTTATTTCCAGACTTCATAAACATGGTTCTTTGTTTGTTACCTCTTTATTACCTAAAACCAAATGTTTGTTCTTCGTGCCAATTATCTAAATCTCATCGCTTGCCATTTGTATTAAACTCATAACGTTCATTGCATGTTTTAGATTTAATACATTGTGATTTGTGGGGACCTGCACCTGTTACTTCTACGAATGGTTATCGTTTTTATGCTATATTTATTGATGACCATTCTCATTTCACATGGTTTTATCCACTTAAACACAAATCTGAATTTTATGATGCATTATTAATTTTTGCACCCTTTGTTCAAAACCAATTGTCTTGCAAAATTAAAGTGTTTCAAAGTGATGGCGGCACTGAGTTTACAAACAATAGAGTGCAACAATTTTTTCAAACTCAAGGCATTCATCATCGCCTCTCCTACCCTCACACTCCTGAACAAAACGGGCGAGCTGAACGAAAGCATAGACACATTACTGAAACCGGCCTCGCTATGATTTTTAATTCCCATGCACCTGCCACCTTGTGGGCGGACGCTTTTACCTCTGCCACTTTCATTATTAATCGCCTCCCATCATCGGTTCTCGACTTTAAATCACCATATGAAATCATATATGGTCATTGTCCCACTTACTCAAATCTTCGAATTTTTGGCTGTCGTGTTTTTCCATACTTGAGGGATTATGCAAAGCACAAATTATCCCCTCGTAGTGTCGAATGTATCTTTATTGGGTATAATGCAAAATATAAAGGTTATCGGTGCTTAGATCCTCTTACTCATCGGATCTACGTAACACGACATGCTCAGTTTGATGAGGACAACTTTCCCTTTAGCACTTCTGTCAAACCTGTTGATGAAGCCACTCTTGTATTTTCAAACTTTGATGAAACCTTACCCGTTCCCTCCGCGCCCGTTCTACCCACTGCTTCCCAAGAACCACCATCGGTCCAAAAACACTCATCAAATCCTTCCTTGTGCTCGCTTTGTTCTCATCCTCCCTTCCTTGTTCCACCACCATCGGCCCAAACACCACCCCACCACCAACAACCTTCGGCCCAAACACCACCTCCCCACCAACTGCCTTCGGCCCACACTATTCCCAACCAAACCATTCCTTCCGGCCCACTGCACACCCCCTCTACGGTTCACACTACTCTGTCCGATCCTCCGTCTTCCGCCCATTCACCTCAACCCAGTATTCACACTCCTACATCTCAACCTCCGTCCCATACTATCCATTCCTCAGATTCTACACCTAGTTTACTCGGCCCCCATCCTTCCATCCAACCCAACTCTCAAACAGGATCCTCTGCTGTGCTGATCCATCGCATCCCATGCGGACTCGACCGAAAAACGGAATTTACAAACCAAAACATTATGCTAATCTTGCTTTGTTTTTAGGTTCTTTACATTATGCTTTACTTGCAGCACAGGATCCTCGCGGCTATAAATCTGCAGCTAAACATTCTAAATGGGTTAAAGCTATGGAGGAGGAGCTTCATGCACTACGGGCAAACAACACTTGGGTTTTGGTTCCGCATCCAAAGAATGCAAATATCGTTGGCTCAAAGTGGATTTATAGAACAAAATATAAGGCTGATGGGTCTATTGACAGGTACAAGGCTCGTCTAGTGACTCAAGGTTTCACTCAGGTTCCTGGTCTTGATTTTTCTCATACCTTCAGTCTAGTTGTCAAGGCATCTACAGTTCGAGTTGTTCTTGCTCTTGCCACTATCTATGGTTGGTCACTTCGTCAGTTGGATGTTCGAAATGCCTTTTTAAACGGCAATCTCACTGAGACAGTTTACATGGAACAACCGACTAGTTTCGTTAATTCTCAGTTTCTTGATCATGTCTGTCGCTTGCAGAAGGCTCTCTATGGTCTCAAACAGGCCCTTCGTGCCTGGTTTCAACGACTTAGAACCTTTTTACTAAAAAATGGCTTTCTTTATAGCAAAGCAGATACTTCCTTGTTTATTTTCAAAAAAGGGAATGCAATTGTTTATCTTCTGGTTTATGTCGATGACATCATTATTACTGGTAGTGATCCTAATCTTATTCAGTATTTTATTACTCGTCTGCATGAGGAGTTTTTTGTCAAAGATTTGGGTGCTCTTGGATATTTTTTGGGTCCCGAGGTGATTTATTCAGAAAACGGCACATTCCTCAGTCAGGCAAAATATGCTCATGACATCTTGGCTCGTGCAGGTTTAGTGGATGCCAAGCCGGTTGCTACTCCCTTAACTACCACTAAAACATTCTCCTCCAATGGTGATCCGTTTCATGATCCCACTTTGTATCGATCATTGGTTGGAGCTCTACAGTATTTAACTATTACTCGTCCCGATCTCTCCTATGCGGTTAATCAGGCCAGTCAACACTTGTAATCCCCCATAACGGCCCATTTTCAATCAGTGAAGCGCATCCTGCCTTATGTTAAAGGCACTATCTTCTTTGGATTAACTTTCTCTCGACCACAAAAGACAACTTTGGTCGGCTATTCTGATGCCGACTGGGCATGCTGTATTGAAACACGACGTTCGATATTATGTAATTATTTTGTGATTTACTTTCTTAGTTTACAAATCTCCTGTACACACACACACACATATATATATATATATATATTTCAATTGTATCAATGAAATAAATCAGGTGATTGAGTTATTTACACAAACAAACCGAACCCTTGATGATGAACAAGTGGGCACTATCAAGTTAGTAAGTTTATCATCTAAACATCATATGTGATGGGTGATTATTTTCATATGGCTAAGTTCATGTTATTTAAATTCCAAATCTATAATCTTCCGTTATTCCCCAAACTCATACATCTATGTTCCTTCGTGTAGAAGGACAAGGTGCTCCAAATTAATCCATCAACCACCAACACTCACGGGTAAGGCTGTAAATGAACTGAACGTTCAACGAAAAGTTCATGAACCGTTCGGCGGGAAGTTCGTTCATGTTCGTTCGTTTAGTAAATGAACGAACATGAACAAAAGTTTTCGTCCGATAAGTTAAATGAACGAACATGAACAAAGGTCTCGTTCGTTCATTTATGTTCGTGAACGTTCGATAATGTGTCCGCGAACGTTCTTTCGATTACGTTCGTTTATGTTCGTTCGTTTACGTTCGTCCATGTTTGTTTGTTTATATTATTCATTAAAGAATAAATTTTTTTATATATTCTATTTAAATTATATTATCTTTTCTTTTTATATTTGTCATATTCATATACATGTATATTGATGATAATAATAATAATTATAGATATTAGATCATTATAATGTGTTTAAAATGATTAATAATCAGCATATAATAATAAGCATATATATGCACTGTTTTTATCTATTAGTTACTTGTGTAATGTAATCCTCGATAGTTAGGTACTATCAAACATTAAAAAAATTGATGATTTTGTTAATGTAACCTGAAACATTAAAAAAATATACAGATGCACATTTTTATGTTGTATTATTATTATACTGATTATAATTGTAACTTATAGTACATATTAAATTACATCACAAATTACAGTACACAATAGTTCCCAATTCGTATGTTTATATTATTGATTTAAATAAAAGTCGTAAACCCTAATACCCAAATCACACTTTCTTCTTCACTTCTTCTTCACCACGTTGACACCTTCCTGAACCACATCGACCGCCGCCCTCCATCTCCATCTCCATCACCACATCGACCACCGCCCTCCATCTCCATCACCACATCGCACCCCGCCACCCACTCCGTCGCATCCCGCCATCGACCACCGCCGTCGCACCCTGCCATCGTCCTCAACCCCAAACGCCGTCGCACCCCGCCATCGACCACCACCCTCATCTTCGTCGCCGGTCTCCGACATCAGGTAAGTCAGGGAAGTAGAAAATGGATCTTGTATTGATGATATATTTTTAGTGACCAATGTTAATGTATTGATGATATATTTTTAGTGACTAATTCTAGATGAGCTTAAAGTATGTGAATTATGAAAGTATTGTAGGCATTTATGTTGTTTCTTCATAGATTTTAAATGTGCAGATGTCAAATGTCATGATTTTTAAATGTGCAGATGTCAAATGTCTCTTATAGTGGTCGATTCCCCTATAATGAAGACCAGTATATAAATCTTCATTCACCATTTGAATCAGCATAATTTAAATCAAGCGCAGACATTCCAATGATGGAAGATAATCCAGAAGTTGTTATTCTTGATGAACAAGCACGTGCATCAAATGATGAAGATCATGAGGCATTCTGTAAAAAGAAAAGAAAGACAAGTTCAGTCGTTTGGGAAAATTTTCATGAGATAACTTTGGCTGATGGAACTATAGTGCATCAGTGCAACCATTGTGGGGAGAAAGTAAAGAAGTACAAAGATGGAACAACCACACCAATGCGTAGATACCTTCAGGAGTGCCCGAAATTAAAAGTGGTGCAGAAAGGTCAATTAAAGTTGAATGCTATGCCTGGAAAATCAGATGGTGCATCAGGTATTCTAAATTGGAAGTTTGATATGACTAGGATGAGAGAGGTTATTGCTCATATGATCATGGTTCATGAGTTGCCATTTAGTTTTGTTGAGTATGATCTCTTTAATGTGTTGATGAAGGAAGCTAATCCATCATATACCAAGATCTCACGTGCAATGGTTAAGCAAGATTGTATATCTGCTTATGGAATTGCAAGAAAAAGAATTCAAAAATTGTTAAATTTAGTCAATAGTTGTAGCATTACAACTGATATGTGGACATCAATTCAGAATATTCATTACATGGTTGTTACATGCCACTTTGTTGATTCGGATTTTAAGCTACATAAATGCATACTGAATTTTGTTGAGGTACCTCCACCATATACAGGCATTCGTATACATGATTGCCTCTACGAGTGTCTAAAAGAGTGGAAAATTGAGAAAAAGGATGTTACTTTAACTGTTGATAATGCTAAAACTAATGATGTGGTGGCTAAGAAGTTAATGGAAAACGTGTCTATTCAAAAGAAGCTTCCGATTGATGGAAAAATGTTTCATGTGCGTTGTTGTGCACATATTCTGAATTTGTTAGTACAGGATGGTTTAACAAAGATTAAAGACATAATTCACAATGTTCGTGAATGTGTGAAACATGTGAGTGCATCTCCGGGTCGATTACATACCTTTAGTGAGCTTTCTAAGCAATTACAAATGCCAAAGAAGCATCTAATCTTAGACGTTAGTACTCGGTGGAATGCCACATATGCTATGTTATCCACAGCTTTTGAGTTTAAAAAAGTGTTTGTGAATTATGCCGAGCGGGAATCTACATACAAAACTTTGCCAAGTGAAGAAGATTGGCAAAAAGTTGAAGATGTATGGCATTTCTTGGGACTTTTCAACGAGGCCACAAAAGTTATTTCAGGTATTAAATTTTATTTCTTGCATGCATGCTACATTTGAATTATTAACAAGCGTTTACTCTTTTTTCCTAGGCTCTGAGTATCCAACATCCAACTTATTTCTTCAAGAGTTATACGGGATAAAAGAAGCTATGGATGATTTATTTTTGGATGAAAGATATGGCTGCTAAGATGAATTTGAAATTTAATAAGTATTGGGGTGAATGTAATTTGTTGATTTCAATTGGTGATGTTCTGGATCCTAGATTCAAGATGAAATTAATTAAATTTTCTTTTAATGCCATTTATGATGCTAAAAAGGCTGAAGAAGAGATTAAGTTAGTTGAAGAAACTTTGAATGAATTGTTTAAAGAGTATGTTGAGGCTTGTAAGGAGCCTAATGCTGGCTCATCTACAAGTTCAAATATTGGTAGTGGTCAAAGTGGGAGCAGTAGTATACCTAGTAGCTCTATCTTTACCACTTCTAGATTTGGTAGGGGTATAAGACCGATAGTGCTAAATATGAGCAACATATTAGAAGTGTTGATTGTGTTGAAAGTGTGAAGTTGGAATTACTCACTTATCTTGAAGAAGGCGTATTGATTCCTGAATAAGGTGAGCATTTTGATGCATTGGAGTGGTGGAAGAATAACAAACTCAAGTATAAAATTTTATCCAAAATGGCTGTTGAAATTTTAGCAATTCCACTCACCACAGTTGCCTCAGAATCAGCTTTCAGTGCCGGTGGGAGGGTTATTGATCCACATCGCGCCTCTTTAGGAACTAAGATGGTGGATATGCTTATTTGTGGGACTGATTGGTATCGTCATTATTATGGGTTGCAAAAGAAGAAAAAGAAGGTAATGTTTTATTATTGTTGAACATGATTATTTCTTTTATTATAGTGTATGCCTAATTTCCTTGATAATTGTAGGAAAATGATGACGTTATATATGTTGAACTTCCATGAACTGAAGACGGGATGACGTTAGTGCAATGAAGATGGTGAATTCGTGATTGTTATGGTTTATGTTAATACTTTTTGGGATATGCTAATACTTTTTGGGATATGCTAGTACTTTTGGGATAATTATGTCTAGTTGTTCAAGTATGCTTTAGATAAACTAAAATTTCTAATTCTTTTGGATGTTAGAATGTTTTGAACGGTGTTTATGTTAATTTTAGTTTATCTATTGGAAGAATGAAGTTGAATGTTATGGATAATTGATGTTGTTTTAATTACATTAATATTTGTTTGTTTGTGTTCATGAACCGTTCATTTATGTTCATAAACTGTTCGTTTATGTTCATGAACAATTCATTTATGTTCATGAACAATTCGTTTGTTAACGTCCGTGAACCAGTTCGTTTGTGTCCGTTAAGGATCTTAACGAACGAACACAAACGGACATGAACAAATTCATATCCTTAGTGAACGAACACGAACAAGAAAACTCGTTCGGTCCTCTGTCCGCGAACCGTCCGTTTGTCCGGTAAAACCTTGGCGGACGAACATGAACATGGTCCCGTCCGGTCCGGTCCGGTCCGGTCCGTTTACACCCCTACTCACGGGATATCAAGTAGGAAAGCTTGCAAAAACCGTGAGTATACTCGATCCCGTTTTCCTTTTTATCACTTTGGGATGCAACATGTATGTTATACAAAATTTCACAACACATGAAACTATTTTAAACTCTATCCATGCTTAACATGAAACTATATGATGCTTGTTTAGACTTGTTATGCTAATGTAAACTATTTGTGTCGATATATGCTTCATTAACTTTGCTAGCCTACCTTAACAATTATAGCGCTATAGGAGTAATGCACCACCCATGATTCTTGGGGTATTGTTAAGTCAAACATGTTAACCTCCCTTTTATTCTATTTGGGATAAGCTATTTTAACGCATTGGTATCTTAGGTTTGAACATATAAGTACACCGTTTCGGCATGCTAGTAAACTTGCTTAATATGATTCATGTTGGATATGAGCACTTTAAACTATTTTATGCTATATTATGCTATGTAACAAAAACTTGTATACTCGCCTTTGCTTTTGCATTGAACCCTATTTTAATACATGTTGCAGGTTGATTGATGAGTTGATGTTCAAGAAGAAATGCAATTTAGGTGGACATAGATACACACCTAGATTAATCTATCTTTTATTGTTATGTTACAATTTGAAACAATGTTGTTATTTCTATTTGAAACTTGTATGACAATTAGTCTTGAAATGAAATTTGAATTAAATCAATATTGTCACATAGTGTTATGATGTCTCTTGCAATCTATTTCGTCTCATCCCGATGTTTCCACCATCGGTTGGGGTGTGACACGAACCCAACACATTTTATCAAGTGTCGGAAGCACCAAAACACGTTTTATCAAGTGTTAATGCTGTTCAAAAAAGGAAAAAATGAAGTAATAATGACAAAAAAAAAATTGTAATGGCCAAATGAACTCAATCATATAAGACAGACGAAAAAAAAATAATAATAGGAATCAACTTGTTTTTTGTTTTGGCTTGCTCTCCAAAGTATGTATGATCTCAACTTACACTTTTAATAAGAGATTTTTTTCACTTCCATCATACATTTACAATCCTAAATTATAAAACAAAAACTTTATTTTAATAAGAAAGTTTTTCACTTGGTGGGGCAAGAACTACATAATTCAATTTTTTTTTTGAAAATCACCCAAAGCCAAAGGTACAACTTACCTAAGCTAAAACTTGTTGCTTATTTATAATTATAATTTATAATATGAAATTAATTATTAATTTTTTAAATAAACTTATATTTTTTTACTTTAAGGCCTCACCTAGTTTGAGATTATATTAGTTAAAATATTAAAAAAAAAATAGAATAATGATATGATAGTTGTTTTTATTAGTGATTCTAAAGTATTTTTTATATTTAATGTGTTCGGACTATAAGAACGGTAAAAATTCAATATGTTAAATAACAAATAAACAGATGGTACTAAAAAACAAAGTTAATACACAACTGGAAGAATTAATGATTTAAAAATAACTTAACAAAACTTATAATTGTGATGTCAATGTTTATATTTTTAAATACATATCTTGGTGACCATATATGTTAATAAAGTATATTATATTTTATTTTATTAGATATAAAATACATAGGTTTATTCAATCTTACACATGCGTTTAAACATATTTTTTATTACTGTAATATAAGGAATTATAATCTACTAACAAATAGATATATTGACCCAGTTATTTATGAACATGGGTGGTTTGAAAAATAAATTGAAATGTTCGTTAGGATGATAAGTTAATTATGCAAAATTTACCTATGATATCAACTAGAATTACCACCCGTCGCATTGCGGCGGAGGATTTGTTAGTTATATATCATATTATATGAAAGACAAATGTTTCTTACACGACTGCGAGCATGTGTGTAAAACATAGAAAACAATAATTAAGTCGATCTTGGACCTGCGCGTTGCGACAAACCTATCAAACGGGGAAAAATAGACGCGTTGCGATGAGTCTGTCAAACGGGAAAAATAGATGAAAAAATGTTAAACCCCACACGCACCTTGAGGTGTGTTTACTCGGAAAATTTAGAATGAAACGTTAAACGGAAAACTTTCGAAAGATGAAAAGTATAACCGAACTAGAATTGAAAGTAAAAAAGTTTTGGGGTTAAATTGAAAAGAATGAAAAGCTTTGTGTTAAAAGTGAAAATCAAAGGGGTTAAATTGCAATTATGGAAAATTTTGAATTAGAAGTGATAAATCAAATTAATTAGAGAGTTTAAATTACGGAAGATTGAAACTTTAGATTTAAATTGCCAAATATTGAAATTTTAGAGTTAGAAAGGAAAAATCCATTATTTTAAAAAAATTCACAAAGCCAAGGATATAACAACCATAAGCACAAATAAGTTGCCTATTTATAGTATTTTAATTTAATTTAATTTAATTTTAATTATTTGATCATTCTAAATTAATTATGTTTTCTGTTTTGTTATGTTTTTTGTATTTGAAGCTCTACAACAAGAAATATTTGCGAAAACCTAACGCCAGTGACGTCCAAAATTGTATGAATTCTACGAACAAAATCATAGTTTTCTAAAAATGATTGGAAGCATTGATTGTATGCACCGGGCGTCGTGGAATTGCCCGAATGCATATCGAGGCCAATTTACGCGAGACGATCATGGACTTCCAATAATAATGCTAGAGGTTGTTGCGTGACAAGATATGTGGATTTGGCATGCTTTCTTCAGTGTTCCTCCTGGTTCGAATAACAGCATTAACGTCATCCACCAATCAGAGGTCTTCAACGATGTAATACAAGGAACCGGTCAAGACACCAGTTTTACGGTTTCGCAGGTGGAATACAGGTGCAGTTATTATCTTGCTGATGGAATATACCCATCCTACACTACAATCGTTAAGACTGTTCACCACCCGACAGACGAAAAAAGAAAGAAATTTGCCAAGTTTCAAGCGATGGCAAGAAAGGACATTGAACGATGTTTTGGGGTTCTATAGAAAAATGGCATATTATTGAGATCCGAGCACATGCTTTTAAACTATAGCAGTTGCGATATCGCATGTACGCTTGTGTGACAACTCGAGTTCGCAAGGTCCTTCTTTGACACGTTATTTTGTTTCATATATATGTTTGCATAACTCGTAACTCGATGATTGTGTACGTTTGTTATATGCTGTGAGTGTATGCTAGTATTATTATGGTAAAAGTGTTAACATGGTTGGTATTATAACTCATGTACACGTTCTATGATTAAGGTGTTGATATGTTTGGTAATATAAGTTATATATATGTCGGCATAATATGAATTGGGATAAATAAGAAGCTACATGCCATTTGGCACACGACACGATATTGTATTGTTATCTCACTATTATTCATGTACATGCATATTCTACCTCGATGTAACATGGCCGTTTCGCCACCCTTATGCTCGACGAAACACCACCCTTCATTAACGCTCATACCCGACGAAACTCAATTGTTTCGTCGCTCCCACGATTGTTCCGTCGCCACTGAGATGGGCTTATGGCCCAGACTAGGCCCAACTATGTTTTGCTATTATATACATACGTATGCTGCACAGAGAGTTAATTAGAAACCCTAGTATCACTATCTCCTCTCTCTCGTAACCGACGGTAGCATCCATCCACCCTCGAAGCTCTCTTGCACATTTTGCGATCATTCCACTGACCGGTTAGCATTCTGTTAAATTCGAGTTCTTGTAATGTTGTTAAATTCCTGATGTTGTTATTGAGACCTGTTATATATAATCTGAAGTTGTGTTCTAGGGCCATCGTTAGATTATAACTCGTATTCGATTTCGGTATTGTGCATGACTGATGAACTATTAGGGTCGCTATATCGATTCATGCTAACCGTTGTGTTGAATGATAATGTTATTGTTGATAGATTGATTGAGAATATAAACGATGATGATACCAGAAACTGTTGACTATATTCGGTGATATGATGACTGTGCATGTTAGGGTTTGCAGAAACATCGTGACGGCCAATATAATTCTCGACGAAACAGGGTGATGTTCCTGTGAGAATGATCCCGACGAGACACTTGTTTCGCCATGGCCAACCTCGACGAAACACTTGAGCGTTTCGCCGAGACAGTGAGCAACCAACTCCATGATATTATTGCCTGATGAACTGCTATATTAAATGTTAAACATAGGATGTGATTTCATGATAAAGAGCTATTAATTGTAACATAGAGCACATGCCATTGACTGATATTATCACAAAGCTTGATCACTATTGGACCTCACCACCTTAGCACATGAAACCTAAGAAAAAGAACCAACTTGAGCCTTTGACTACTTGATGATAAAAACTGTTTAATCGGTTGTGATTGGGCCGCCATTTAGGGCATGCATCTTTAGGTGACACAAGGCCAACAAGCTTTAAATGAGCTGATTCTACTTAACTCCAATTGGACCAACATAATTGCTTTATCATATATGAGCCTTCACATTAATTACTTTACCACATGTGTTAGTGTTTGACACATGAAATTGAATTGTGTGTCAATGGCAGATTGGATGTGTGTGTAAGGGCATAGAGTCAAAGTATGAATTTTAATTTAATGTTAAAAATGAATGTGGCAGCCATGTGATCAAATCATATAGGCATTTATAGATGTTGTCAGTAGCGATATCATGTGCATTGAGTGATGGGTTGCATGATTCGAATTATTACATAGATTTCATGATTTAACTGATGTTTGGATTACTGATATAAACATTGAACACATGATTTGGATTTATGCTTGAACCAAATACCTTAACAGTTTACATATATATATATATATATATATATATATATATATATACTTTGTTTGGGTCGATGTTCGTTACTTATTCGATACTGTATGATCATGAATGACATGTGAACTAAGTGGATACAAACTGATTATGTATACGTGCGTACTTTAGGATGTGACTGCTTAACTGTGAGCACATACTTAGCATACCGAGCAAACCAAGGTGAGTTCACACAGCCAAGGCATGGGGTTCCCAGGGTGGGAATGGGATTTGGATGATTTATTCGTACATACTTAAATTAATAGAACCTAATGATATGGTCCTCGGTTCGCATACACGCCAGGGGTTGGCCGCGATATTATGACAAATCATTCGCACACATGCCTTGGGAAGGCCGCGAACTATACATACTAAAACTTCGCACACATGCCAGGGTGGCCAGCGATACAAATATACATAGTCTAGGATATTTGGGAGTATTTCCCCAAATCTTCGCATACATGCCGAGAGGGCCGCGATGGAAACTAATACGAGACATGACTTAACGAACGAACATAATGCTACTTATACTATTACAATTACTAAACTGTACACTGTGAACTCGCTCAACTAGTTGTTGACTCTCTGCTGCATGCCTTGCAGGACCTTAGGTACTTATGGAGCTTGCACAAGGAGGAACAGGTCGTTGTGGGCATGGATCATGAATGCTTGTTTAACGTTTATGACATTACACACTTAATACTAATGTTTGGGTTTTTACATTAATGCTTCCGCTACACTTGATTATGTTGGTTTTGATAAACACCTTTCGTATTGATGGATAACTATTACTACTTATTTACATGTTCAATATGATTGGTGGCTTGATCCTGGTCATGTCACGCCTCCAAGCGGTGGTACTCCGCGGGTGGATTTTGGGGGTGTGACAGATTGGTATCAGAGCCATTGGTTATAGAGAACTCGGTTTTAATATGGGAAAAACGTTTTTATTAAAACCAGACTATAACCAGAACAGTGCTCTCAACGATCCACAACGACGCTTCGCTCCACGTGCAAGACTCAACATCCTAGGTAGTATGGTTTATGTTTATATTGCCTACTTGCTAGATTACATAGAACTTTGCTCGTAGTATGCTTAGATTGCATTGCTTACTATTCGATATTACATGAGATCACCTATGTGCTTACACTCTTCTGTCATCGCACTACTCGCGAACCATTCTCACTATGTCACTCTTACTATGAAGATCATGTCGGGACGTGTTAACATGACTCAAGCCCAGTTAACGGCTCTTATCAACGAACAAGTAGCTGCGGCACTTGCAGCTGCACAAGCAGGTAGTATACCCTGCGGATGGGATACACACTAGGATCTTTGAATCCTACATTCCTAAATCAACCCTTGTATTTAATATTGTCCTATTCGTACACAATAGGTCAACACACACTGCAACCTGTCTGCACATTCAAGAACTTCATGGACTGTCGTCCAAGCACATTCAGTGGCACGGAAGGAGCAGTGGGACTACTCCATTGGTTTGAAAAGCTCGAATCGGTATTCGAGATGTGTGAATGCCCTGAGGCTCGCAGGGTCAAGTACGCCACTGGTACTTTGGAAGGAATCGCGCTAACCTGGTGGAATGCGCAAGTTCAGATTCTAGGTTTGGCAGCTGCTAACGCCACACCCTGAAACGAATTCAAAGAACACATTAAAAGGGAATACTGCACGCGTGATTGGCATCCACAAGTTGGAAGTGGAGCTTTACCATTTGAAAATGACGGGGTCAGAAATTGAAGCTTATACGAAACGGTCGAACGAACTGGCCATCTTGTGTCCAACCATGGTGGACCCTCCAAGCAAGCGTATCGAATTGTACCTCAAGGGTCTAGCCTCAGAGATTCAGAGCCATGTTACATCGGCTAACCTCGACAATATCCAAGACATTCAGCGTCTTGCTCATCGCCTCACGGATCAGGCAGTGGAACAGAACAGGCTGCCTAGTTGTATCAGCGCTACTACTACCGCTACCACTTCTGCTACTCCCGCTACTCCTTGTGACAACAAGCGGAAATGGGATGGGTATTCCAGCAAGGGTTCCGCTACCGTTCAGTCTCAAGCACAGCAGCAGCGCAAGAATAGTGATCACCAGAGCCCGGGTCAGCCAACTTCTGGTGGTCAGGGGCAGGGTGGATATCGGGGAATTCACCCACTGTGTAACAAATGCAACAGACACCACAGTGGTTAGTGCAACGAGGGACGTTGCCAGAGGTGTCTCAAGATGGGCCATGAAGCTAAGGATTCAGGAGCCCACGGCCTGCAAATCAGAATCGCCAGCAGCAACAGCAAGCAGAAATCCTATGCAAAGAAAAGATTGTTCGCATTCCTCGTTCTGGCCAAGAACCTCTCGAAGTTCAAGGCGAGAAGAGTGGTGCTGTGGTTGGAATCATCTCTTTCTTGAAGGCTCAGAAATGTTTGCGGAAGGGTCACACCGCAATTTTGGCTCTCGTTACTGACGCATCAACGAAAGAATAGAAGTTGGAAGACCATCCAGTTGTACGCGACTTTCCTCAGGTGTTTCCTGAAGATTTACCTGGTCTACCGCCTCGTCGTCAGGTCGAATTTCAAATCGAGCTCGCTCCAGGAGCAGCACCCATAGCTCGAGCACCGTATTGTTTAGCTCCAACCGAACTGGAAGAACTGTCAAAACAGCTACAAGAGCTCTTGGAAAAGGGCTTTATTCGTCCAAGCTTTTCGCCTTGGGGAGTTCCAGTGTTATTTGTGAAAAAGAAGGACGGTACCTTCAGGATGTGCATAGACTACCGGGAACTCAACAGGGTGACGGTGAAGAACCGTTATCCTCTTCCGCGTATAGATGACTTATTCGACCAGTTGCAAGGGTCATGTTACTACTCCAAGAATTGACCTAAGGTCAGGTTATCATCAGCTGAGAGTCCGGGATGAGGACGTCTCCAAGACAGCATTCAGAACTCGCTACGGCCACTACGAGTTTCTTGTCATGCTGTTCGGGTTAACGAACGCGCCTGCTGTATTTATGGACCTTATGAACAGGGTGTGCAAGCCCTACCTGGACAAATTTGTGATAGTGTTTATTGACGACATCCTGATCTACTCCAAGAGTCAGGAGGAACACGAGCAGCACCTACGACTTATTTTGGAACTCCTTCGAAAGGAGCAGCTATACGCAAAATTTTCGAAATGTGACTTCTGGCTTCGTGAAGTCCACTTTCTAGGCCACGTAGTAAACAAGGATGGGATCCACGTTGATCCATCCAAGGTAGATTCGATCAGGAACTGGCCTGCACCACGTACACCAACGGAAATATGCCAATTCTTGGGTTTGGCGGGATATTACAGACGGTTCATCAAGGACTTTTCAAAGATTGCTCAGCCGCTTACACTACTGACACAGAAGGGTGTCACCTACCGTTGGGGCAATACTCAGGAAACTGCTTTTCAGCACCTAAAGGATAGACTTTGCAGTGCACCTATCCTCTCATTGCCAGAGGGCACGGACGATTTTGTGGTCTATTGTGATGCATCCATCCAGGGTCTTGGATGTGTGTTAATGCAGCGCGACAAGGTCATTGCTTACGCTTCGCGCCAACTTAAGGTTCACGAACGGAATTACACGACGCACGATTTGGAGCTGGGAGCTGTTGTTTTTGCACTCAAGATATGGCGACACTACCTGTACGGTACCAAGTGCACTATTTACACCGATCACAGGAGTCTCGAGCATATCCTTAAGCAAAAGGATTTGAACATGCGTCAACGAAGATGGGTCGAACTTTTGAATGATTATGAATGCACTATCAAGTACCATCCAGGCAAAGCCAATGTTGTGGCTGACGCTCTCAGTCGGAAAGACACTACACCTAAGCGCGTACGAGCATTGCAGCTCACAATTCAGTCTAGTCTTCCAGCACAGATACGAGATGCTCAGGTAGAAGCATTGAAACCGGAAAACATTAGGGCTGAAGCCCTACGCGGCTCAAGGCAACGATTGGAACAGAAGGAAGACGGTGCCTACCATGTAACAGGGCGTATTTGGGTCCCACTGTATGGTAACTTACGCGAGCTTGTAATGGACGAAGCTCACAAGTCTCGCTACTCGGTACATCCAGGGTCGGATAAAATGTACCACGACATCAGAACTACTTATTGGTGGCCTAGCATGAAGGCCCACATCGCTACCTATGTCAGCAAGTGCTTGACTTGTGCAAGAGTCAAGGCAGAGTATCAGAAACCAGCAGGCTTACTTCAGCAACCAAAGATACCACAGTGGAAATGGGAGGAAATTTCCATGGATTTCATTACTAGCCTACCTAGATCCCAGCGTGGGAACGATACTATTTGGGTGATCGTGGACCGACTCACCAAGTCTGCTCATTTCTTGGCTATCAAGGAAATTGATGAGTTCTCCACACTAGCAGACATATACTTGAAAGAAGTAGTCTCAAGGCACGGGGTGCCCACATCTATCATTTCGGATCGCGATGCACGATTCACATCAGAACTATGGCAAGCAATGCATAAGGCTTTTGGCTCTCGGTTAGGTATGAGCACGGCTTATCACCCTCAGACGGATGGGCAGTCTGGGCGCACGATTCAAACACTAGAAGACATGCTTCGGGCATGTGTTATTGATTTCGGCAACAGCTGGGAAAAGCATCTCCCTTTGGTGGAGTTCTCGTATAATAACAGTTATCACACCAGCATACAAGCCGCTCCATTTGAGGCATTGTACGGGCGTAAATGCCGGTCACCTCTCTGTTGGGCAGAGGTGGGGGATAGTCAGATCATGGGTCCAGAACTCATAGTGGACACCACGAAAAAGATTGCACAAATACGGCAACGCATGGCGGCAGCTCGCGACCGTCAGAAAAGCTACGCGGATAAGCGTAGGAAGCCATTGGAATTTCAGGTCGGGGACCGGGTTTTACTTAAAGTCTCACCCTGGAAGGGTGTTGTTCGTTTTGGAAAACGGGGCAAACTCAATCCGCGGTATGTCGGACCGTTCAAAATCGCAGAAAGAATAGGCACAGTGGCCTACAGACTAAACTTACCAGCTGAACTCGGTGCAGTTCACAATGTTTTTTCACGTGTCGAATCTGAAGAAGTGCCTTTCGGATGAGACCCTCATAGTTCCCTTGAAGGAGCTCACTATCGACGAGCGGTTGCAGTTCGTCGAGGAACCTGTTGAAATCACGAACCAGGATGTTAAGGTCCTCAAGAACACGAGAATCCCTCTTGTTCGAGTTCGTTGGAACTCCCGTCGTAGCCCAGAGTATACCTGGGAACGAGAAGACCAAATGAAACTCAAGTATCCCCAGTTATTCGAAAACCGTGCAACCACTGCTGAGGCTGAAGCTACTACAGAATTTCGGGACGAAATTCCAAATCAACGGGGGATGATGTGACACCCCAGGAAAACCAGTAAACGATACAACTTGCCTAGCTTCCTCAGTAACCGCATGCTAAATTTCGAGATGAAATTTCTTTTAAGTTGGGGATAATGTGACAACTCGAGTTCGCAAGGTCCTTCTTTGACACGTTATTTTGTTTCATATATATGTTTGCATAACTCGTAACTCGATGATTGTGTACGTTTGTTATATGCTGTGAGTGTATGCTAGTATTATTATGGTAAAAGTGTTAACATGGTTGGTATTATAACTCATGTACACGTTCTATGATTAAGGTGTTGATATGTTTGGTAATATAAGTTATATATATGTCGGCATAATATGAATTGGGATAAATAAGAAGCTACGTGCCATTTGGCACACGACACGATATTGTATTGTTATCTCACTATTATTCATGTACATGCATATTCTACCTCAATGTAACATGGTCGTTTCACCACCCTTATGCTCGACGAAACACCACCCTTCATTAACACTCATACCCGACGAAACTCAATTGTTTCGTCGCTCCCACGATTGTTCCGTCGCCACTGAGATGGGCTTATGGCCCAGACTAGGCCCAACTATGTTTTGCTATTATATACATACGTATGCTGCACAGAGAGTTAATTAGAAACCCTAGTATCACTATCTCCTCTCTCTCGTAACCGACGGTAGCATCCATCCACCCCTCGAAGCTCTCTTGCACATATTGCGATCATTCCACTGACCGGTTAGCATTCTGTTAAATTCGAGTTCTTGTAATGTTGTTAAATTCCTGATGTTGTTATTGAGACCTGTTATGTATAATCTGAAGTTGTGTTCTAGGGCCATCGTTAGACTATAACTCGTATTCGATTTCGGTATTGTGCATGACTGATGAACTATTAGGGTCGCTATATCGATTCATGCTAACCGTTGTGTTGAATGATAATGTTATTGTTGATAGATTGATTGAGAATATAAACGATGATGATACCAGAAACTGTTGACTATATTCGGTGATATGATGACTGTGCATTTTAGGGTTTGCAGAAACATCGTGACGGCCAATATGATTCTCGACGAAACAGGGTGATGTTCCTGTGAGAATGATCCCGACGAGACACTTGTTTCGCCATGGCCAACCTCGACGAAACACTTGAGCGTTTCGCCGAGACAGTGAGCAACCAACTCCATGATATTATTGCCTGATGAACTGCTATATTAAATGTTAAACATAGGATGTGATTTCATGATAAAGAGCTATTAATTGTAACATAGAGCACATGCCATTGACTGATATTATCACAAAGCTTGATCACTATTGGACCTCACCACCTTAGCACATGAAACCTAAGAAAAAGAACCAACTTGAGCCTTTGACTACTTAATGATAAAAACTGTTTAATCGGTTGTGATTGGGCCGCCATTTAGGGCATGCATCTTTAGGTGACACAAGGCCAACAAGCTTTAAATGAGCTGATTCTACTTAACTCCAATTGGACCAACATAATTGCTTTATCACATATGAGCCTTCACATTAATTACTTTACCACATGTGTTAGTGTTTGACACATGAAATTGAATTGTGTGTCAATGGCAGATTTGATGTGTGTGTAAGGGCATAGAGTCAAAGTATGAATTTTAATTTAATGTTAAAAATGAATGTGGCAGCTATGTGATCAAATCATATAGGCATTTATAGATGTTGTCAGTAGCGACATCATGTGCATTGAGTGATGGGTTGCATGATTCGAATTATTACATAGATTTCATGATTTAACTGATGTTCGGATTACTGATATAAACATTGAACACATGATTTGGATTTATGCTTGAACCAAATACCTTAACAGCTTACATATATATATATATATATATATATATATATATATATACTTATACTTTTTTTGGGTCGATGTTCGTTACTTATTCGATACTGTATGATCATGAATGATATGTGAACTAAGTGGATACAAACTGATTATGTATACGTGCGTACTTTAGGACGTGACTGCTTAACTGTGAGCACATACTTAGCATACCGAGCAAACCAAGGTGAGTTCACACAGCCAAGGCATAGGGTTCCCAGGGTGGGAATGGGATTTGGATGATTTATTCGTACATACTTAAATTAATAGAACCTAATGATATGGTCCTCGGGTGAGGAAGAGTAATGATAAGATACGGCTAGACTAGTATACCCATTTGAACTGATCTTCGCATACACGCCAGGGGTTGGCCGCGATATTATGACAAATCATTCGCACACATGCCTTGGGAAGGCCGCGAACTATACATACTAAAACTTCGCACACATGCCAGGGTGGCCAGCGATACAAATATACATAGTCTAGGATATTTGGGAGTATTTCCCCAAATCTTCGCATACATGCCGAGAGGGCCGCGATGGAAACTAATACGAGACATGACTTAACGAACGAACATAATGCTACTTATACTATTACAATTACTAAACTGTACACTGTGAACTCGCTCAACTAGTTGTTGACTCTCTGCTGCATGCCTTGCAGGACCTTAGGTACTTATGGAGCTTGCACAAGGAGGAGCAGGTCGTTGTGGGCATGGATCATGAATGCTTGTTAAACGTTTATGACATTACACACTTAATACTAATGTTTGGGTTTTTACATTAATGCTTCCGCTACACTTGATTATGTTGGTTTTGATAAACACCTTTCGTATTGATTGATAACTATTACTACTTAATTACATGTTCAATATGATTGGTGGCTTGATCCTGGTCATGTCACGCCTCCAAGCGGTGGTACTGCGCGGGTGGATTTTGGGGGTGTGACAGCTTGTATATTGATGCATAACATGATTATCGAAGACGAAGGCAAACGATATATGAGTACGATGAAAAATGTGTTTAATGAGAATAATGTTCCGGTAAGTATGGAGCAACAAGATTTGAACTTGTTCTCGTTACATAATAAGTACATACATGAAATTTTTAAGGCGGACTTATTGGAATACATTTGTAATAACGCGAACAACTAACCAAATGACGAAGCAAACGACGACTAGTTTTTTTTAAGTATAGATTTTATTTTTTTAGTGAAATGTAACTATATTTCTTTAATTTGAGTAAATTGCGATTTTGGCCCCTGTGGTTATATCACTTTTACCATTTTAGCTCAAAAATAATTTTTTAACATCTGAGGCCCTAAGGTCTTTTTTCCAACTCTTTTGGCCTCCAACGTCTTTTTTTCTAACCATTTTGGCCCCTAAAGGTAAATGGATGGGGTTAGTGTTAGGGGCCAAAATGGTTAGAAAAAGAGACCTTCAGGGCTCAGATGTTAAAAGATTACTTTTTGGGCTAAAATGGTAAAAGTGATATAACCACAGGGGCCAAAATCATAATTTACTCTTTTATTTTTAAGTTATGTAGTGTTTTTTAAGTGGTGTATCATTGGTGCTATTTGCCACGGTTTACGCCCCCGCCGAGAGGAATTAATACTACTTGTTGTTTAATATGTAGTATACAACTAGAAGAGTGCCCCGCGCGCGTTGCGCCGCGGGCAAAGATATTGACTACATGTCAACAACGTGTAATCGATCAGAGTTACAAACTCGAGTTATAATTATAACTACAATGTTATATGTATATTAATAATTGTGTACACTAATAAACACATGTTGACAACAAATAATCCAATAACTGTTTCTTTGACAAGCAACTAAAGTCCCAAAAACCGGTAGGAACTAACTGCATGCTAAATAAAGTTTTACCACTTACTGATCTTTGAGCAAAATGAACAATTCCAGCCGTAGAAATGCCCTTGTTGTGTACCACCAATTTTTCTATACCTGACACACAAGTGTGCAAACCATTAAAGTATTGTTTTTATTATTGTAAAGTATTTAAGTTGTATTCATTAGATTACCCAGTGTTAACATGTTAACACCACCAACATCTGTTTCTTAAAGGAAAATCAAAAACCATTGTTTAATCATTAATTATGTTATAGAAAAAACCCTTCTGATTCCAAAACTATATATATATATTTTTGGAACGGTGACTTTCTTGTGTGTTCGGGCCATCACACTCCCCAAATTAGAAGAGCCTCATTGCCCCACTCTGGTCAGCCTATGTTGTTTATTCGAGCCCACGCTGGCTTCAGAGTTTGGCTTGGGCGTTCCCCCGGAAAACCATACCGTCGGGGCCTAAAGCCCTAGTACCATGAAGTTCACTATAACACATGTCTTCAACACCCAGCAACACATCAAGTAATGGCGTAAATCACACATCTCCATGAAGTTCACTGTTTCTTTCATTCATATACTAACATATAGTATATGTAATTAATGTCTTCTTTTAACACTATAAGAAAGGGTACACAGTTTCTACCTTGGTGAGTTGACATGCCAGCATAACCCTTTTTGCACACCCTCACGTCATGTGCACGTGTATGAGTCTTCGTCGGTTTTGAGTTGAGATTCTCTCATCTAGAGATCAAAAGAAAACCAACTAAAAACAGGAAGACAAAAGCAAACATCAATAAAAAAAGCATAATCTATAGCATTCTATAGTAAAACACAAAGCAAAAAACCGAAAATTTGTTCAACTTATTACTTAATCAAGTGAAATAGTAACAAATACCTTTTGTGGTCTCCTTGTATCCCATTTTTAATTCTGATTTTGATTGCTCCTGTAATCCCCTTCCTACACAAAACTCAAACTCTAAATCTCAATTTCATCATCAAAATCCCTAACCATAATACCCAATTTATACTCACACTAACCTCATTCCTCCGGTTACTATCCCTACCATAGTTTTGTTCATGATCTTGTTCACCGGAGACAACCTCGCCCCTTCGAGCAGCCGACAAAAATAAGGTCAAGCATGTGGAAAACAATATAGTACTTTTGGTTGATCAACTAATATCCGAATGATTACAAAGCCTTCATATTTGATCAGACAACATCTTTACGAGTAGCATCTGCTCAAAATGGCAATCTCCCAAGAGTTAAAGAATTTTATACATTCAATATCAAGTGACAAATTTGCTAGGAATAAGTTACCATATCCTTCCTAAAATCAAATAATGAAAGGTCAGTAAATATATCATATTAACATCAGAATATACCTTGAATTCGCTATTGATCTTTGTAAGTCCAACCTTGGTGGAGTCTTTCAGAGCCCCTAAAGCGTTTAAAAGCACCCATCAACCTTCAAACGCTTATATTTTCCGTCATGAATATTGATATTAGTTAATCGATCGATTTATAAGGAAAGAACACAGATTCGAACACGAAGCTTAATTTTTTTTATTCAATCAATTAACCACTCAACCAGGACCTCTAGGAATCCGTTATTGGATATGGTGGTGAATAATCAATACCTACCGTATTGTTGCCGATATATATGAAGATGTCACATGCACGGTGAGGACTGGTGATCAGAGCAAGTGGAATCTGATCGGAGAAGTTATCGAAGCCCTAGTCATCGCTTTCCTCAGCCGCCGCGCCACGTTTATGTTGATGACAACCTATAAAAATTAGTTAATAATGCTAAATCTGTAACTAAAATACACTTCATAAGGTAGCATGCTAAAAATTTAGTTAATAATGTCAACTAAAAAACCGAACAATATTCAATCAAATAGTAGTTTTTATCAATAAATCATTATGATAAAATCAAAAGCTTTATGATGAGTTCCCAAAAATGCAACTTCTTTGATTTTGCTTAATAGCAGTCATTTCCTATAGCGCATCTATTCAATCTTAAATCAAAACAACACAGCCAAAATAAAATACACCTAGCCGTAAACAAAGATATGAAGGTTAAATTGAAAAAAAAATCACCCACTAACCTCATTTTAATAGTTATTCCAAACGCAACGTCTTACCCTGTGCTAACCATGCTTGCTTTCTCACTGGAACCGGATAAGGCTGCCAATCTGAAAAGAAGCGCAAAGATTATATAATACCCACCTTCAACATCGACACAAAAGTCCAGCTTCATGTGAAACATAATTAAAGACCGCATAAACTTGAAACCAATCGAAGTTGCACAAAATCAGGGTTAAAATATTATTGAACTTTTGAATGTAAAGACGTGTAAATTCAGGAGAAATGATGTGAATGCTCAAAACAATATTTTGTCATGAAATCAATGTAATACCATACAGTAAATTAACATAAAAATAAACTAATTCCCATGATGGAAAGCCTCATATACTTTGAGTAAATACCAACCATACTTTTCTAATTTATTTCTTATACTATTACTTTAAAATAAAGTAAGTCCTATGTGGGAATGAGTTAATGTAAATTAATTTGACTAAAACGCCCTAGACGAAAGCATGCGTGATGTATATTCGGACCGTCAATCAATCGTACCAACTTTGTATGATTTCTATAACCTCTAATAAGTTTATTTTCATCCTTTCTGATATATCTACAACTCCAAAACCATAAAATAATAATCATGTTTTCTACACTTGCATGTCCCTCTAGTGGCTGTAAGAAATCAAGCCTCAATGAGAATGGCATGCAGGTGCTGGCATGTGGTATCATGTTTTCTACACTTTATGACTTTAAAGTTTAAACCAATAAGTTAAACCTACAATCCTACATCCAAGCACCTGAAAATTAGAGAGAAATCTATGCAAATCTTGGACTGTTAGTGTTACAACACACAACTTCCCAATAATAAATATTAATTAGACTCTAACAGCCAAATTGGCTATCCGTATGAGTCATTATTAACATTCTTATATTCAATTTCAACAAAATTTAGGTAAGATTTCTGATACTTACATAATTCACTCCGAAACCCTAAATTTAGCTGCACTTTAATAATGAATCCTTTGACCAAAAAGTGAAGATCAAATCCAAGATATCTGCAGTCCCAGAGATCAAAGAATAATCGCAAGAATCGAATGACATAGATAAAAGCCCTAATTTTGAAATGATATCCGTCATAAAGAAGATCTGGATGGAAGGGTAACTGGCCTTGAGGGGGAGGAGAGCCGACTGTCATTTAGGGTTCGGTGTAGGAACTCATGATGATGATGGTGGTGACTGGTGGTGAACTTTGTTTGATGGAATTGTGTGTGGGAATGGTGTAGTGACTCATGATGATGATGGAAGAACCCTAGGTTCGCCGGAATCAGGCATGTTATCTCCAACACCGCGGCGAAGTCGCTGCCACGACGTCGCCCTAGAACCACCGCCTGTCGGCTTCCATCTCGGTCTCTCCCTTTTCAAGTCTCTCTCTTTCTCTCTAGATCTCATCTGAACCCCTTTTTTTTTGTTGATTATGTTGCAGGTAGAAAAGTACAAGTGTGGATATGAAAATAGTGTATAACCAAACCCATAAAGCCGGTACAACATTCTAAGCAGAATGTACCAACTTCATTGCATCAAACTGTTACAAATTAGAGTATATATAAATGTGTCATGCAGTTATATTATTATTATTATCATCATTTGTAACACTCATCTTTAGTGTCTCTTTACCATTTTTTTCATATAAAACTACCAATTTAAAACTCTCATTTAAAACTCTCAATTTGATGAAACACGTAACCTTACCCGATTGTGTTTACCTTTTTTTCCGCCTAAACGTAGGTTCGAAAAGTGAACAAAGGAGCCGATGCCCCCTTCAAAGCTTTCAACCGACTTAACAATAACGCATACAAGAATAGAGGACGAGTCATTTTCAACAATGTTTTAAAATCCGGTTTTTTAATCATACCGGATTAGGCAAAAAAATGGTTTAACCGGCTGAACCGGGTTGTGCCGGGCGGTTCAACCGGGTTGACTATTTAATTGTATAATTTCATAAATTACAACATTAACTCAAAAAATAATCCAAAATTGGATTAAAATGAAAATCTGGAACGAACGATGGGGTGATGGAAGTCTGGAACAAGTCACGAATGATGGAGTGATGAAACAAGTTTTGAATTTTGATCGATTGAGATAAAATATAAAAAGTTGTTCGGTTAGCTAAGAGTAAACATGGAGATGGGACGATAAAAAGTAAAATCCTAACCCAAAAACATACTTGAGACGGTACTGGTATAACGGTTCAAACCGGTATACTGGATTTTTCCGGCGGTACAAAGTCTATGCCGTTTCTCCTACTTGCCGGGGTGTTTCGGACCGAATTTACATCTGAAAACGGTAATACCAGTTCGGTCGGTATTTACCGGTTTTTAAAACATTGATTTTCAAAGTTGGGGGAGAATGATGAGAACATAAGTATGCTATCTCCAAAATTGAAATTTAAAGTTTCTTAAATTAGCGGAAGCATGTTATCTTCTCTAATTGAAATTCAAATGTATTTGCCTTTATTTTTTATTTATATTATGTTTATTGTTTTTGTTTTTGTTTTAGAACTATAAATACGGTCAGGGCCGGACATATAGTACAATTAACTCAGACTTAAGCTTAGGGCCTTCATTTAAAAGAAAATTAATATGCTAACTATTAGGTCATGGGTTCGATCCCTACAAAGGGGGTTTTTCCCAGATTTATTGGGTTTCCTCCTGAATTGGTGTATAGGCATTATTGTTTAGTGGAGATGGATATAATCGGGTGGTTCTGCTGGTGGCACGATAATAATCCAGTGGTCCGTCAGTGATCCAAATTTGTTGTTCAAAAAAAAAAATATGCTAACTATTAATATTAGTGCAAACCTATTGTTTAAAATTTGTTTGATTCCTTATACAAGCAAACCACTATGTGTTATGTTAGATTTTTGTATGGTTACAAACACGGATAAAGGAGTTTTGTTTATAACAACCAAAGAAAGAAAAAAAGGTCTCAAAATTTCATTTCGCTTTGAGCCTCCAAAAGTTTGAAACGACGCTGAATACGATTGAACTCTTACCTTTAGTTTGGTTGATTAGTAATTGATTTTCATGAAGTTTGAGTACTATTGAGTTTCCTTCTCTAATTCCTTGACATTCGATTTTCTTCACTTAGCCGACTTAATGTCAAAACAAGTAGAAACATGGTTTTAACATAAGACATCTAAAAGTTATTAGTATCCGTCATTCTTTTGTGGCACGGTAAGTGTGAGGTCAAACTCTTTTTATAGGTACATCTAGGATGTGTTTGGTTTGCCAAATTTAAAAGAATTAGTCTAAACACCTTGTAATGTGTTTGGTTTGTATAATTTGCTACAGCTGTAATATGAATTTTGATTTGCTAGAATTGTAACCCAAATCATAACAACACACTTCGCTTCGGTTTCAGTTAATGGGGTTTCGGTTCGATTATTGGTATGTTTTTTTCATTGTTTTAATGTTGAGCCTTAAATGTGTGGGTCATGCAAAAATAATGTGCAAACAATAAATATACATAGTTAAAGCTTGTAGATTATTTTTTTGAACGACAAATTTGGATCACCGACGGACCATCAGAGTATCATCGTGCCACCAGCAGAACCACCTGATTATATCCATCTCCACTAGGCATAATGTCTACACACCAATCCAGAAGGAAACCCAATAAATATAGGAAAAACCCCACTTGTGGGAATTGAACCCAGAACCTATTAGTCCCAAATTTTTATCCCACCACCAAGATGTCATTAGGCTATAAAGCCATGAACAAAACTTGTAGAATTATTACTTATATCTAATGGTTAAACACTTAAACACTAACTTAAAAACCTATGTGTCCCATGGATTCAGCCATGTATAAAATATTCGGTTCGATTCGGTTATTTTCGGTTATGAAAATAAGAATAACCATAACCGAACCGTAACAATCGATTATCAAAATATAAATAATCGACCCTTCGGTTATTTCGGTTATATTGATTCGGGTTTTTCGGTTATTTTGGTTTCACTATGTCATATCAACATTTCTTTTTCTGTGTTTACTTTTATTTTTAAGGCTTACATATAAATATTATACGCGTTAAATCCATTTAATTTTTTTATAATAATTTGTGTTCGTTAACTTAAAAAAAGCTGAGTACGCAACTGTAACACCTCGTAGATTTATGTCCAATAATGTATCGACACGTGTCATGAGCTTTAAACGTGTAAAAGATTACATTAGAGGGACTAAAGTTGACAAACAAGGAAAGTATGTGAATAAAAGGGTTCAAAATGTCAACAATGGATAAATATACTTTAAAATAGCCCTACACGATGTGTATACCCTTAAACGAATAAATCGTGGATCATACGAAGCTAATTGTGAAAGAAAGTGAGAGACTACATACTACAGGGGTTAAATGTGTCAACATGTTTAAAGTATACCTCTGAGTGACCTTTTAGCAAACCCGAAGCTTTGTAATGATTAATTATGCTCACTAGAATGCGTGATAAAAATTTCACAAGGTTTCGATTAAGTATGAGAAAGTTATTACAATATTCGCATACGAGGGGGTAAAAGCGTCAACATTGAAATTTAAGGCTTTTCGATGATCGTATGAATAACCGGGGACTTAACAAAGTTGGGTTATGACTCGGGGTCCTTAAAAGTCAAGTTTGGGGGTTAAAAGTGCAAGAAACCATGTTAAAATCAAGTTTGGAAGGACCAGGGGCCAAAATTGCAATATTTGAAACTTGCTGACCGGACTTGACCCTCACACGGGCCGCGTAAGACCCTTGGGGATCCTTACGCGGGCCGCCTGGCACTCCCAGCATCAGAAAAACTTGGCAGGTGATTGTTCTAGCAAGTTACACTGACTTAGAAGCTTGGTTTTTCAATTCTAGGGGCATGTTTGATGGTTTTTCATGCCTAGGGACACTTGGAATGATCAGGAATCATTCCATAGACTTGTATGTCATGATCTTGATGAATCAAAGCTCCTATATAAGAACCCACATGTTGCACCATTTGATCACATTCATTTGAAAACTCCACAACTCACTCTCTGAGGATTCCTGGAGCTCAAGACCTCATCCTAGTGATCATTAGTCGTGCATAAGACCTTGGTAAGCATCATTAACCTTCCTTAATTCAGTTTTACTTAGTTTATTAGCTTAAAGTCAAACCGTCGTAATTAAGATTTGACTTCGTCATTAATCTTAATTTGTCCAGTCAAATTTCAAATTGAAAGTACCTATGAGTTGGTAATTATGTGAGCAATAAACCCTTAAAAGGGCACCCTCTGATTCCCACTCTAACTAGGTCAATTGTCGGGTCAAAGTTAATCCTAAAAAGTCAACAGAAAGCTTATTTTCAAATTAATGCATAATTAGTAATGTAGAAGCTATGCAACCTGTTTTGTCATTAATATAACTTGGTAATTAATGTAAGAACATGTCTAAACATGTTCAACTCGACAATTTTCAGTTTAAGCTTGGTTCGGAACCGAAAGTCGCAAACGTAGACTTTTGCTTTGACTTTCAGTTCTGACCCATTAGAGCACAGTTTAGAAATGCCTTAGAGCTTATTTAGGACCAGGTTTCATGATAATATATGTAACACCCCGTGTTTTCAAAAGTCAAAGTCAAAGTCAAGATTGAAGTCAAAGGAAGAAAAGATCGCTAATTGTGATCCGTCATTCCTTGCTCAATTCCTGTTTTGACTTCTTTGACTGTAGTTAGTCTGTTTTATGTTTTTACGTTAGTTGTAGTATGTGGGGTATTTAGCTAAAATCTCAATAATCGAAGAATATTTCTCAATACAAATCGCTTTACGGCTGTGAATAGTAGGAAGTAACAATGCGATAAAGTCAATTGATCAATAATCGAACTAATCTAATCATCATCGAACTCGAAACTCGAATATCGCAGCGATTGGTTATTGTTATGTGTGGTAATCAATCGAATCGCAATCGAACTCAATCGAAATTGAATTATGATAATCGGTGGCGAAAAGACAGCGCGAAATATAGATGCTTGTATGTTAGATATAGTAGTTGGGATTAAAACTAATTTGAATAGAAAACTCCATCGTATCCTCATCGGTCACAATCGAAATCGAAATATCAGAAATCATCGCGCCGAACACTCGAATCAGGCGGCTGAACGATCAGGCTACCAGCCGATCGGACTGCTGTCCGATCGGACAGGCTGTCCGATCGAGCTGCCTGGCCGATCGGCCAGCCTTTACCTCTTCTGGCATCCTATAAATACCCATGTCATTGTCAAACTTTCTACTTTTGGAAACCTCTGACCGACCAGCACGCTCAGCTCACCTTTTCTCTGATTTCTCTCGATTCCGGTAAGATTTCGTCCTAAATCTTGTACTTTCTTGATCTACACGCACTCCTACACCTTTCTATCTTTCAAATCTTAACTTTTAACCGTGAAATCATCAAGATTCAAGTGTTCTAGGATGATGTAATCATGGGTTCTTGAAGAACTTCATGTTTTGGCCTCAATCCACCAAGAATAACTTGGATCTAACCGATTTCCACATAAACAAACAAAGATCCTTCACGAATCTAAACATATTCACGGTAAAAAGGGATTAAAAGATGGTTTTCCAACTTTCTTTCAACTCTTTTACACTCAATGCCTACGGAGCTTGTGCCGACTTACTAGTCATCCTAGTGGTTGTGCGGTTCAAGATCCGGATTCTATCCACGAGGTTCACCGATTTCGGGTTAAACGTTAAACAACCGTCCCGAACAGTTCACTGACCGGGTTTGGGTGATTCCTGTCCGATCAAGGGAACCAAGTAAAGACGAGTTTTCTGTTGTTTGACTCGTTCTCAAAATACCTCGATAAAACGACAAACAATCAGAACAACCAAGTGTTAGACGAATAGGCTGATCAGGTCAGCGTGCTGACCGATCGGACTGCTGTCCGAACGGACAGTCAGCCGATCGACTGGCCAACCGATCGGCTAGCAAATGGTCCCACACTTAATCATTTTAATCTTTTGAAGTTGAGCATTGAACGAACTGCTGTTCGATCGGACTACCATCCGATCGGATTACTCTTCGGATCATGAAATACTTGACTTTAACACTTAATCGATTTTTCACATGTTCGACGCACTAGGAGTGCCACCCGATCGAACAGCCGTCCGACCAGGTGACACCCTGCTGAGAACTTGCTTTGCTGAGGTACCTAGCCGATCGGGTTGCCGGCCAATCGAACGACCGTCCGATCGACCGACCTGAAAGGTAAAGATACTTCAAGGTTTTCAATGTTTTAAAATGCTACAACAAAAAATTCAAGAGGTCAAACCATCATACACAAACACATCTTACTCAAAGGAAGAAACAATCCACTCGAACAGCCATCCGATTGGCCTACCGACCGACCGGACAGTTGTCCGAACGGACTGTCAACCGAACGGTCAGCCGTCCGATCAACCAGCTGTCCGACCCTCCAACACTTGTTTCCGTTTTACGCATTGCTTATTGTTATGCTATCGAACTATTCAGGCTAACCCTACTCTCAAGCGCTTCCTTCAATCCATCAATCGCTGTGAGTATACTCGATCCCTTTTTGCTTTCAGCACTTTTGGGTGTCACATACATTACTTATACTAAATCACATCGAACACACTACGCAACATTTTAAACGCTAACCGTTACCGCATGTAGTACGTGACTTAATGAATGCTTGTTTGTTATGTTTACACGTGGAATGCTGTCTACCTGCCTTAACGACGATAGTACTATAGTTTGGACTTAGCACCCGTTCACACGGGGGTTGTTAAGGACAATTACTTGCATGGATTACGGTGGTAATCATGTATTGCGAACTGCCTCGGGCAGTCAACCCGCAGTCATTGGCATCGATAGATCCATGTCGATAATTAACATGCATCGTTTTCCTCTGTGTACGTGCTGGTTATGCGTAAACTATTTCGAACTCTATTATGCTATTATCAAACTTGTATGCTTACCTTTACATTTTATGTATTGACTTTATTTTAACGTATGTGACAGGTGTTTAAGATGCTTATCTGCTAGGAAAGCGAGGCTAGAATAAAGCTCTAGAGCCCAACAAATAGTTGTCTGTAGTAGTCAAATTAAGGGTCTCTAGAAGCAGATAAACAATTGCTGTTTATTTAAATCTGAGTTGTCGGAACAGAATATTTGCCTGGATTTTGTCTGTAATAATTTATTTACTGTTTGAGATACGGTATGGGACGTATTATTTAAATTGAATAGTAATGATAATTGTTATAGAAACTTCTGGACAATCTGTTTCGCTCAGTGCCATGCCCCGATGATTCCGCCATCGGTTGGGGTGTGACAGATTGGTATCAGAGCCATAACTATAGGGAATTAGGCAAGACTCGACCTAGTCCGGGTCGATGTCTTAGAGACCTAGACTATAGTTAGGACCCAATAGACAGATTCGTGCATGTCCATTTAGGGACTATGTATGAGCTTATTACTATTCTTCGCTATTCTCGCCTACGCTATACTATCACCGCACTCGAATTTTCAATAATAAGAAAGCGATTTAGTCAAGATTAGGTGTGAAAACCGCAAACTCTCGACTAAATTGCTTGATCAATGCTGTTTTATCAACTTATCAATGATCTCTTCATTATTCTTTTTCAATAACGAACGCTTGTTCAACGGGAGAATTATACCAAACCAGGAGTGAAATCCATATTTTGATGAATAATCTCCTCTATTTTACTAAAATCAAAGGAAAGTTGTCAAGCTAGGGGTGAAACCCTAACCTTGATGGCTTGACCATGGATTTTACCCAAAACTCTCACCAAAGTCTCGACGGACTCCAGCGACCTGAACTCACAATACGGCTAGAGGGATGTGCGCCGGATGCCCAAGAATCGAGGCAGAGGCCCTATTCTGAAAGTCAAAATGTGCACGACGGATCCTTGAGAATAGTCGAATCGCTTTGGGTAGTCAATGTCTAATAGCCGCAGACAATCTATTTCTCGATTTTTACAAGTTTCGATTCTGAGCCCGCAACTGCTGACTCTGATGACTCGTTGATTTTATGTGCTTATATGAGCTTAACTATTTCTGTGTTTAAAATTTTGAGATTTATTCGATTTTTGCACTCACTTCGATCGACACACACAACCCGCATTGCTCTCCTATCTCAATACTCTAATAGGTCGCTACAATAAGAACGACATTATGCTACGATATACGCTTATACTATACTAATCGATATGCTATATGCGATCGCTATATACGAACGACTCGTGAGCTTTGAATGATAGGTTTCTGTATTCTGACTGCTTTTGGTGATTTTATGCTTACGTGCTTATGTGCTTTTGTGACTACGTGAATTTGTGGATTATGTGCTTATGTGTTTATGTGATACATGCTTCAACGTGTTCCTAACCTTTAGTAAGTAGTAGACGTGTGAGGTGAGATTCGATTTTGATGTGTCTGAGACCTATGACGATGTCTGTTACAGACAATGTCGTCATCTGGACACCGAACCCCACTTACTCGCCAAGAAAAGAGAGACAAACGTCTTGCTGCTATCATCGCCAACAAGTAGCAAAGGCTGTGAGTGAAGTGTATGAGAACGTCAGCAAATCATCTAAGGAGTCGAGAACTGAGGCTCCCAAAGATGCTGCTAAAACTGTTTTCAGCTTCAAACAGTTCAAGGCATGCGGACCAAAGGAATTCACCGGAGAAGATGGCCCAACAGCTATGTTTCAATGGTTCGATTTCGTCGAAGTCACTCTGCGCCAAAGCGGCTGTCTAGAAAATCTCCGTACCCTAAACGAAACCAGCGTCTTCTAGTCCCGAGCTCTAGACTGGTGGACGGCCGAGCGAAATAAACGCGGGAATGATGCAGCTTATGAGCTGACTTGGGAAGAGCTGAAAGCCATTATGATGGACGGATTCTGCCCTCCCCATGAACGCCAAAAGCTGGAGGACGAGTTTTGGAACATTAAGCAGAAGGATGGAGACAACGCAGCCCTGACTGCTCGCTTTAAGCAGCTCAGCATTATCTGTCCCGATCAAGTCAAGATGCCAGAGATAGCAATCAAGAAGTACATTCGAGCTCTACCCGACTGTGTTGCCGGTTTTGTTCACACCGCAAAGACCTCATCAATCGAAGAAACTTACCTGCTTGCCGCCGAAATCAACAACAAGCGAGTAAAAGCTGGTTTCTGGGATAAGCCCTCCAAGTCTCTGCATCAAGCCACCACTGCACCGACCGCCGAAACCGCCACTGCTCAACCATCAAAGTCATCACACCGCAAGAAAAAGAACAACAACAGCAGCTCCAGCAACAAGAACTGTGCTGTCACTACCACTGCTGCCCCTCTGCAAGCCGTACCGGCTCAGCAGCAGTCTCATCATCGACCAGCACCAGTTACTCATGCACCGCCAGCAAAGCGTGCATACACAGGTCTCCACCCGCTTTGCCCGACATGCTCATATCATCATCCGGTGGGTCTTGCCTGTCGTTTCTGCGCTCATTGCAATCTGTACGGTCATTTCACTGCCAACTGTCGCTATGGTCCCCGTAACACCACAGCTCCTGCCACTGCTCATCAAGCTCTAATCCCAGGCCCGCAAGGCCAGCACGCGGCTCAGGCACCCGCGATCAATGTTCGAGTCTGCTTTGCATGTGGTGATCCTAACCACTTTGCAAACATGTGCCCGAACAGGGTTGTGAAGCAAGAGCCCCAGCAGCAGCAGCAACACCAGCAGCAGCAACCTCAGTAGCAGCAACAAGCCGCACGCGCCAGAACCTTCGACATCAATGCTCGTCAAGCCCAGGCTGACAACAACGTAGTTAATGGTACGTTCCTTGTAAATGGTATTTATGCATTGTGTTTATTTGATACTGGAGCCGATAACTGCTTTGTGTCATTTGAATTCGAGAAGCTCCTTAGTCGTAAGCTCTCTTATCTGCCCTCGTCATTCGAAGTTGAAGTCGCTACTGGAAGAACTGTCGCCGTTAATTCTGTTCTTCGTGATTGTAGCCTCGAGCTCAACAATCACGTCTTCCCAATCGACCTCATTCCAATGCAACTCTGAAGTTTCGACGTCATAATAGGCATGGACTTTCTTCGTGAAAACCATGCTGAAGTTGTATGCTTCGACAAGATGATTCGATTCTCGCTCGCGAATGGTGATTTACTATGTGTCTATGGCGAAACTGCTTCGAAAGGCCTCAAACTCATGTCGTGTGTCCAAGCTAGCAAGTATCTCCGCAAGAAATACAGAGCTTTCTTGGCCAACATTGTAGTAGCGGAGAAGGAAAATAAAAGGAAGACATAAGTCAAAGACATCCCAGTGGTCCGTGAATTTCCTCAGGTATTCCCTGATGATCTTCCTGGACTACCACCAAGTCGTGATATCGACTTCCGTATCGACCTCATACCTGGAGCCATCCCTGTTGCCAAAGCTCCTTACCAACTCGCGCCGTCCGAAATGCGTGAACTCTCGAATCCACTCCAGGAATTACTTGAGAAAGGCTTTATTCGCCCAAACACCTCTCCTTGGGGCGCGCTAGTCCTCTTCGTTAAAAAGAAGGATGGGTCGTTCAGGATGTGCATCGACTACCGGGAATTGAATAAGCTGACCATCAAGAATCGCTATCCCCTGCCTCGCATCGACGATTTGTTTGAACAGCTGCAAGGTGCTACGTGTTTTTCGAAGATCGATCTACGTTCAGGCTACCACCAGTTACGCATTCAAGTGGAGGATATACCTAAAACCGCTTTTCGCACCCGCTACGACCATTATGAGTTCGTTGTTATGCCTTTTGGTTTAACCAACGCACCTGCGGTCTTCATGGATCTGATGAATCGCGTGAGTAAACCGTATCTTGACCGTTTCATCATCGTGTTCATCGACGATGTCTTGATCTATTCCAAATCGAAAGCCGAACACGCGCAACATCTACGTTTGGTTCTCGAACTACTCCAGGGGAATCAACTCTATGCCAAGTTCTCCAAGTGTGAATTCTGGTTGGAGGAGGTTCAGTTTCTGGGTCACATCGTTAATAGTCAAGGTATTCATGTCGATCCTGCGAAGATTGAAGCAGTTAAGAGTTGGATTACGCCAAAGAACTCGTCTGAAGTCCGTTCTTTTCTCGGACTAGCGGGCTATTATCGACGATTTATCAAAGGATTCTCAAAGATCGCTGTATCGCTTACCGCCCTTACGCATAAAGACAAGTCTTTTGTTTGGGGAACTGAACAAGAGTCTGCTTTCCAAACCCTCAAGTATAAGCTTTGCAATGCTCCTATTCTCACATTGCCCGATGGAAACGACGGTTTCATTGTCTATTGTGATGCTTCCAACCTCGGCCTCGATTGTATTCTCATGCAACGAGACAAGGTTATAGCTTAAGCTTCTCGACAGCTCAAAATCCATGAGAAGAACTATACAACCCATGATCTCGAGCTAGGCGCAGTTGTTTTTGTGTTAAAGATTTGGCGACACTACCTATATGGTACCAAGTCTACGATCTTCACCGATCATAGGAGCCTGCAACATATCTTTGATCAGAAAGAACTTAATATGCGTCAACGCCGATGGGTAGAAATTCTCAACGATTACGACTATGAGATTCGTTATCACCCAGGCAAAGCAAATGCCGTTGCCGACGCGCTCAGCAGACGGAGTTATTTGCTCAGCGTTCGTAATACCCAAGCCCAATACGATCTAGAAACTCTCATCCGCGCGAAGCTCAGCATCCCTATTTAATGAACGCACCTTGAAGAAGGAAAGAATCTATCACGATGGAGCTCAGCTTGTAAGCAAATCGAATGGGATTTTCTATTTTCTGGACCGAAATTGGATCCCTAAGCGGACTGAATTGCGAAAGATTTTGATGGACGAAGCCCACAAATCTCGGTATGGAAATGGGAGAGTATAGCTATGGACTTCATAACAAAACTTCCGCACACGTCATCAGGTCACGACAGCATTTGGGTTGTTGTTGATCGTTTAACCAAATCAGCCCACTTTTTGCCAATACGAGAAGACTACAAGGTAGAACGATTAGCCCGAATCTACACTGACGAGATCATTTGTAATCATGGGACGCCTCGTGACATCATCTTTGACCGTGATGCTCGGTTTACCTCGCGATTGTGGGAAACGCTTCAAGCTGCTCTTGGTACTACGCTTAACTTGAGTACCGCATTCCATCCTCAAACCGACGGCCAGACTGAAAGAACGATCCCTACTCTTGAAGACATGCTCCGTTCGTGTGTCATAGACTTCGGTGGTAATTGGGATAAATACCTACCGTTAGTCGAATTCTCGTACAACAACAGTTATCATACCAGCATCCAAATGGCACCGTTCGAGGCTTTATATGGAAGAAGATGTCGATCGCCTATTGTGTGGTACGAGATCCGTCACTCGCAATTAACTGGTCCTGAGCTATTGCAAGAAACGACTGATAAAGTCCTCCAAATTCGAGACAACTTGTTGAAAGCTCGGAGTAGATGACGGGTGGTCCATAGGACAACCCTTAATCATCTTAAAAGACAAATTAATCCTTCACTTAATCGTGTAATTATCTGGAACTGGATAACTACAGTTGCTTATGTTTCAGGTGCGGTTCGGGAGCTTAAAGTGGATTAAATGCAGCTTTAGAGGGTTCGGAGTTGAACGGGTCGAGTGTGGAGTAAGAGATGAAACAAAGAAGAACAATCAGCTTGTCACCGTAAATTACGGTCCTACCGTAGTTTACGGTGGACCTGATTTTGGCCTGGATCCCACCGTACCTCAGACAAGATGCACCGTAACACTCTGAAGGCCACCGTAACTTACGGTGGCACCGTAAGTTACGGTGGAGGCTGCGAGAAAATTGTAACTGCCATCATTTATGCAGTTTTATGATGTCTTTTCATGTATTCTCATCATTGGTCGATTGGAGAACAGCATAGGGGCGATTTTGGGTGATTCTGCTTGGCTTGGAACAATATCTAACATTCGGTTTTTGATTTTGATTTGTATGAACATTGAACTATTTGTTATGATGATTCACCAAGCTATGTGTGGCTAAAACTCTCGGTGATCATCTTAGGTGAAGGTTTATCTTGAACTTTTGTGTGTTTATTTCTGAATTTCTAGAATGATAACTTGCGTTGCTTGAATATCATGGTATATGCATAATTGTTTGTAATTTGTTAATCGATAGTGCAATTTCTAGTCTCGATCGTACGTTCTTGGTGCCGTTGGCAATCGAGATATCACGGGAAGGGTTAGGGTTGGTTATTGATTAATTGATCATCGGGAAACAACCTCGCATTAGAAATCCGAGTACTTCGTTCCCTTTTATCACTTCGATTATGCATCTACGAGTTATGTCTATGTAACTCTTTCTAGTTGAAATTTCACACAATTGTTAAAGGAAACTGAATCCTAAGATGGTCATTGTTCTCCTAATCTGTTAAACAATCAACTTCTATTTGCAATTAGTTATTAATTTAGTTTTTCTAAAACAACAATCCAAATCATTGAACTTTATTTTCTGCAAATTAGGTTAATTGTAGTTAATTCGCAAAGCTATAAAATCAACACACTTTCCACATACTCCCTGAGTTCGATACCCTTACCACTATCTATAGTTGTTATTGGGATTAAATTTGCATGTACCACGACAAGCACGCCAAATTTTGGCGCCGTTGCCGGGGAGTAGTGCGCAACGTGTGTCAGTTTGTTAGTTTTGCTTTGTTATTTTCGGGTTTACACTGGTGTGTTTAGTGTGTAGGTTCTACAGGTGCATGCATACTAGAGGCTCTCACAAAGCGTCACCATTGTCATTTAATCCGGAAATCGAAAGAACGCTAAGGCAAAACAGGGTTTTATTACGAGAAAATAGAATCATTGGTTCACCCACTTCACCAATTACACCAAGAAACATCATGGCTGATTCACAAATTCCACCTACAACGGGTCAAACGACCTCATCATTTATACCTACTTCAACACAACCATCACCAAACACAACCATACCAAATTCCACTACAATTCCTACTCCACCTCATGACACTACACCAACCAACACCACACAACCCATTACTACCCAAGAAGAACCAACCATTACCTTTAACCCTTCCACTACTATACCACCATTATCCCATTTCTTCCCGGGTGCGGGTCCGTCATATTCAAGCCATACCATAGCACCAATTTCGACCATTGTCCATGCTACTTCAACATTCAGACCATCGAACCAAGCTGGTTTTCAATATTCAACCCTTCCATTTGGGCAATCGTCGGGAATTCAAGGAGATGGGTATGATGAAGGATTTGAGGAGTTTGAGGGGTATGATGAAGATGGGTATGCTTACGGGGGTTATGGTGATCAAGGAGAATTCGGTTATGTGCAAAGTCAATCTCAAGGGATGGCAAGTGTCGGTGGAATGCCACAACAACAACAACTCATACCACAACACATTCGGCCAAGACCACAAGGGCCACCAATGCGACATCCTATCCCATTGCAACAAGTCCGGCCGCAAAATGTACAACCACAATTTCAAAGACCACCTCAACGCCCACTGATGTGACAACAACAGTTTCAACAACCAATTGCACCACAAGGGCAAGTACCAAGGCCAATTGGTCCTATTCCTCCAAGAGGTAGGTTTGGTGTACCAAGGAGGCACCTTAGAGAAAATGTGAGGGGCATCGAAGCGCATTTTAGGCCGGTAATCACCCAAAACCCTTCACCGGTAGTCATTCCTCACAATGATCAAGGGAGAACATTTGAAGTGAGGACCAACTCTTTGCAAAGTTTACCAAAATATAAGGGGTTAGCAACGGAGGAGCCTTACTTTCATTTGGAGGCTTATGACTCGATTTGCAACACTCTTGGGAGTCAAGGGTTCTCAGCCGACGATATTAAATTGGTATTATTCCAATTTTCTTTGGAAGATAAGGCGAAAAAATGGTTCTACACTTTGCCTTCGGCATCCATATATACATGGGGGGAAATGCAACAAACTTTCTTGGATGAGTTTTACACCGCCCAAAAGACCAACGATGCTAGGAAGGGGTTGAGGAGTTTCCAACAACAACATGGTGAAATGTTCCATGAGGCATTTGAACGATTCAATATGATGATAAAGAATTGCCCTCACCATGGAATTGAATTGTGGGAGTTGATGAATGCCTTTCATGAAGGGTTGAGTGCCGAGGATGCTCGTGATTTAATGTCCATTACCGGTGGGACTTTTGGTACACATTATGAGAACGATGATTGGGAGTTTTTGGAAAGCATGGCAACTACATCAAAGAGGAAAGCTCAAGCATCAAGGAGAGCACGACCGGCCATTGCCCGACCTCAAGTGCACGCCATAGATGATGGTAATGTTCAAACTACTAACCAAATTTATGATGTTTGTGCTTTGTGTAATGAAATAGGTCATGCGGCTGAAAATTGGCAAGGGATTGTGGAAGGGCAATATGAAGAAGTCCATGCGGTTCAAGGTCAACAACATGAACTCTAATACCTACCACCCCGGGTTGAGGAACCACCCAAATTTTCGGTATGGGAACCCTTCAAATCAAGCTAACCCGAACTTTCAAGGTAGCCAAGGTAACTTTGGTTCACGCCAACCTTACAATAACCAAGGTGGATATCGAGGCGGGAACAACCAAGGCTATCAAAAGCAATATCAAACGGGTCAAGAACAAGGGGGTCTTCGGGTGGAAACGAGATGATGGAGATGCTAAAAAGCATGCAAATGGAGATGCAAAAACGGAACCAACTCGATGAAGTTCGAATGCAAAAGGATGAGGTTCGTGACAAAAGCATCCAATCACTAACAACCCAAATGGGTCAATTAGCAACCGACGTGGCTGAATTGAAGAAAAACAAGGGTCAACTTCCTAGCGACACTAAGGTAAACCCTTCGCATGGTACGTCATGAGGTAATGTTAATGTTCATCATGTTAGTGTTTTAAGATGTGGAAAAGAGTTTAAAGCCAATTTGTCACCCGAATTGGTTGAGGGGGTAGTTGAGGATATTACGGGTATGGAAAGTGATGATGATGTTTCACCGGTAAAACCAAAAGAATTAAATGTTAACAAACCGGGTTTGGGTGAAAATGAAAAGAGTGAAAAAGTTGAGGGTGAACCGAGTCAAGTCCCTTTTCCGTCGGCTTTACTTGACCCGGGAAAGAAAAATTTTATTGCATCGAGAGGTCCCCAAAAAGAAGAATTGTGGGACATGTTTAAACAAGTTAAAATTAACCTCCCACTTCTTGATGCAATAAAACAAGTACCCGCCTATGCCAAATTTTTAAAAGAGTTATGTACACAAAAAAGGCAAAACAAGAAGAAAGTGCCTAAGCGGGTCGATTTAACCGGGCAAGTAAGTGCAGTTTTAAATGGGGAGCTTCCTCCTAAGCTCCAAGATCCGGGCACGCCATTGATTAACATACAAGTTGGTGATTTTCAAATGGCTAAGGCGTTGCTAGATCTTGGAGCCGGGGTGAGCATTTTACCGGGGGGCTTATATGACCAATATGATTTTGGTCCGTTAGCAAGGGTGGAGACAACGGTTGTTTTGGCCGATTTGTCTCATAAGCTACCTCGGGGTATGGTTCAAAATGTAATCGTAAAAATTGATGAGTTTTATTACCCGGTCGACTTTCTAGTCTTGGACTACTCGTCCGCGGACCCAAAACAACAACAAAATGTAATTTTGGGTCGGCCATTTTTGAGCACCGCACATGCCGTGATCGATTGTAGATTTGGTACGGTCGACATGACTTTTGGGAATCGAAAAATGCGTTTGAATGTTTTTACTAACAATTCTAATGCTAATGGTGTTGATGAGTGTTTCAGGCAGATATAGTTGACTGATGCAACCCGCATGAGTATGAGGAGGATGGTTTGGATGTTTGCCTGTGTGATTTTTCTGAACAGGTACATGCTTATGCACTCCGGGTTGAAGAGGAAAAGCAAGATGCAATGGCTTTGAAAGAAGGTAGACCACCATGGACTCAGCAATTTGAAGGTTTACCGGCGGAGATAGATTCGGGTACTAAACCATCGTTAGAGGAACCACCAAAGTTGGAACTTAAAGACTTGCCGAGCCACTTGAAGTATGCATTTTTAGGGGATAATGACACTTTACCGGTCATTATTGCCTCTAATTTGGAGTTGGCACAAGAGCAAGCGTTGTTGGAAGTTTTGAAAGAGAACAAGGGAGCTATCGGATGGACGATTGCCGATCTCAAAGGAATTAGTCCATCCATTGTCATGCATAAGATCATTACCACCGAAGATGCAAAGCCGACACGAGAAGCTCAAAGGCGATTGAATCCGAACCTACGGGAGGTAGTTAAAAAAGAGGTAATTAAATGGTTGGATGCGGGAATTATTTATCCGATTTCGGATAGTACTTGGGTGAGTCCCACCCAAGTTGTGCCTAAGAAGGCCGGTATTCAAGTAGTCAAAGATGAAAGTGGTGAACAAATTGCCACCCGACCGGTTACCGGGTGGCGTGTATGTATTGACTACCGGAAATTGAATGCCGCCACTTCTAAGGATCATTTCCCACTACCTTTCATTGACCAAATTATTGAAAAATTATCGGGTCAAAAATATTACTGTTTTTTGGATGGGTATTCGGGTTACAATCAAATCGCAATACACCCGGACGACCAACACAAGACCACCTTCACTTGTCCATATGGCACCTTTGCCTTTCGGCGGATGCCATTTTGCTTGTGCAATGCTCCTGCAACTTTCCAACGATGTATGATGAGTATTTTCTCGGACATGGTTGGGGAGTCGCTTGAAGTATTTATGGATGACTTCTCCATTTTTGGCACTAGTTTTGATGCTTGTCTCAACGAATTACAAAAAGTGTTAAAAAGATGCGTTGAGAAAAATTTAGTGCTAAGTTGGGAGAAAAGTCATTTCATGGTGCAAGAGGGCATTGTGTTGGGTCATGTAATTTCTGAAAGGGGGATGGAGGTGGATAAGGCAAAAATACGGGTAATATCATCTTTGCCACCTCCGAAAAATGTTAAGGGTGTAAGGTCATTCTTGGAACACGCGGGTTTTTATAGACGTTTCCTTAAGGGTTTTAGTGTTATCACCAAACCCTTATGTGGGTTTTATTGGCCCACAATTTTCAAGGATGCATGTGAGTTCGCTAGAAATTGCATAAATTGTCAAAAAATGGGAAGTATATCGAAGAGGGATGAGATGCCGTTACAACCAATCTTGGTTGTAGAGATATTTGATGTATGGGGTATAGACTTTATGGGTCCCTTCCCGAATTCGAATGGTTTCCGATACATTTTGGTAGCGGTGGATTATGTCTCGAAGTGGATTGAAGCTATTGCAACACAAACAAACGACCATTCGGTTGTTTGTAAATTTGTTCAATCCAACATTTTCTCTCGTTTTGGCATCCCGCGGGTTATTATAAGTGATGGTGGTTCGCATTTCAAGAACTTCAATTTCAGAAAATTATTGAAGAGGTATAGCGTGAATCACCGGATTACCACACCTTACCATCCGCAAACGAGTGGACAAGTCGAAGTGTCCAACCGTCAAATCAAAGAAATTCTCATGAAGACGGTAAGAACGGATAGGAAGGATTGGTCGAGTAAGTTAGACGATGCATTGTGGGCATACCGAACGGCCTACAAGACTCCTATTAGCACAACGCCTTACCGGATGGTGTATTGATGTGTGTAAAATACAACATATAAATCACATCAATTAAGGCATAAAACTAACCCTTTTTAAGTACTAATGTTGGAAAAAGAGTGTTTTTGTCTTCCTTTTGTATTTTCAGGATGAAATGAGCTCAAATTCACAAAAGAAGCAAAAAGACAACTAATTCTAGCATAAATACAAGGAAAGGAATAAAAGTAGACTGCCCGGACCCTCAACGGCATCCTCCAAAGCAAAAAAGAGAAAACAGAAGCCTGAACACGCCCCGTGCTCAGCCAGCACGGGGCCGTGCCCAAGAAGCAGCATAAAAGACAAACTTGTAGAAGCTTCTATTGCCCACCACGGGGCCGTGTCCAGTGAGCACGGGGGCGTGGTGAAAGTACAGCAGGCGCATTAATTGTAATTGCGAATTACAATTAATGAGGAGAGAGAGTGTCAGACGGGCACGGGGGCGTGTCCAGCGGACACGGGGCCGTGCCCAGCCTTCTATTCAGCCTATAAATAGGAGTGCTTGGCTTCATTCCATCTCATCCCTTGGCACACCACCTCTCTCACACTTCATCCACCACCCACCACCACCATAACACCATCATCCACCACCATCATCCATTGTCCATCGTAGAGTGTGTGAGTCGTCTCGGGATCCAAGATTGATCGTAAGAGTTCTTGACAATCAAGGCCATGTTTGCCTAAGTCTCTTACATCACTTGGTGAAGACAAGTGTTTAGTATAATACTTTTTATTTTTAATCTTTTGCACTTTTTATTTGGTTTTGTATTAATGACTTTAATAACTAGTTGCTTATGTTGAAGGTGATCTTTACTTATCGTTTGTCCGTGGTGTCTTGGCATTATTTTACTGTCTATATAAAATAAAAGATTTTCACCATTCATATCTCCACGGTCTATATGGAGGTATGTTGGCTACCTGGTCGAGGGTTAAGGGAACGGTTCGGTAAGGGTCTTGCCCTTGTTCAGCGTTTAGAGGTCCTGCTTGGGACATGGGTCAAATTTAGTAGGATCTCCTTCAATGCCCATAGGTATTGGATGGCGGGGATCCAAACTCTTTGACCCCCTCATAAGTTAACTACTATTAATACTATAACCCGGCTATTTAGGACTGTATCCCTTCTGACTCAGACTACTTAGCCGAGGGTAACGTCACCGCCGAAAGCGGGGCCTACCATAATTTGCATTAATAACTTAATTCATTATCTTCCAATAATCCAACCCTTTAGGATTGTATCCTTGATGACTCAAACTACTGGGTTGAGGGTAACGTCGCCTTCAAAAGAGGGGCCTACTACAATAACTAAATATAATCTCTTAAACAAGTGCAAAAGTGCGAAAATAATCAAAGGTTATACTAATACACGAGTCGGATCCAAGTGATTCATCTTGTCTATCTGTTTTTATTTTATTTTATTTTTCAGCATTTAGTTAGTTTTTATTTTCTTAGTTTAAAAATATTTTTCTCACTTTTTGATTTGATTAGACGTTGAGGATAAACCGGTATGAAAAGCTCTTGTGTCCTTGGACGACCTCGGTATCGTACCAACACTATACTACGTCCACGATGGGTGCACTTGCCCATATGTGTGTTTAGTGTTAGTGAATATCGTGTTTTATAAATTTAAAACTTGGCTAAAAGGTGTAAAAAGGGCTTAATTATATATCTAAATTATATTACACTACACACGCATCAAGTTTTTGGCTCCGTTGCCGGGGACACAAGGATTTTAAGAAAGTTAGGAATCAACGGCCTAATCATATTTTTATTCTTCTTTTTTATTTTTAGGATTTTTCTTAGTTTTTTCAGCTTCTGCAGAGCTTAGCACGGGCCGTGCCCGCTGAACACGCCCCCGTGCTCAATCATTGGAACTGGCAATCCTGTTTTAAGTCAGACAGTAAGATGAACACGGGGCCGTGTCCACTCAACACGCCCTCGTGCCCAAGATTCTCTTACTGAAAACAGAACCGTTAGATCCCGGCGGTTGGTAATTTCTGACACAAACATGAGTGATAGTAATTCTTTTTACTTTCGGCACTCCTATGGTATGTGGTGTCGATTATGTGGGGGCGAACATGAAGAATTAAAATGTTATTTTCTAAATTATAGGCCCCACTATATAGACCCACCAATTCCTTATAACCTTAAGAGGGGCGAAAGTAAAAATAAGCACTATCTCTCCCTCGAATGCGCCCAGCCAGATATTCTAGGGGAAATGCTCCTTGACGAGTTATTTCAACTAGAAGAACTAATTCTAAATTGGTCAAAGGAACTTAGGAAGGATTTTATTGTTCCGCCCCAAGACGATGACCATGAGGAAATGTTGGAACCGCATTCCGACAACCTCTTTGCTCCCGAAAATACCTTCATACCTAGAAAAGACTTGGACGATAGTCGTCCCTGTGCCAATTGTGCCGTGAAGGACTCTCCATCGACTTCGTTCGATGCATACATAGACCTGAGCGATTCGGCATACACCTTCTTTAACGAGAGCCCGGGAAAGGGTTGGACTTGTCCACCTAGAATGAAAATAGGAATTACCCTCACCGATAACCTCTTGCGTTCTCGCGTTAGTATAGGACAATGAAGGTATCTTAGGCACTTTGGGGTTGTCCCAACCAATCAAGAGCCACCCGATAACAGATAAGTTCCATAAAAAACTAGACAACTTCATAAAAAAAATATAGAGACCACTCGACACGGGGCCGTATCCAGCCAACACGCCCCCGTGTTCACTAAAAGATTCCCTTCTGATCAGAACGTCAGAATACGGACAAACTGTGTCAGAATTTCATCTGCACACGGGGCCGTGTCCAGCGAACACGGGGCCGTGTCCAGAAGGCTGTCGTTTTCTATAAATGCAGCCAAGAATTCTGCACATTTGGACCAACTTGGGACAGAGATTTGAAGGAATCTTCTCTCAAACAATCCTAGGTAAGTCTAAAAGAAGGTTCCAACAACCCATCTTGTCCTTTCCTCTTCTAGCCATTTCCTTCTTTTTCATCTTTCTCCAAGAACTACCATCAAAAGTTTGAATTCTTCAACCTTTGTGGTAGGAAAAAATGAGTTTTGTTCATGGAATCTTGGTAAAAACATGTTGTGTAACATTGTTTAAAGTTATTAATGTCCAAAAAGCCTACATAAATTCAGAAAATAACTTAAAAGCCCAAGATTCCTTGCTTCAAAATTCTGCCGAAAGATGAACACGGGGCCGTGCTCAATGAGCACGGGGCCGTGTCCAGATACTGTTTCTTCACATAAACTGTTTTTCGGTTTATTTTTCGTAGAATGGCGAGTGAAAATAGCGAAACATCATCCGTTCATTCATCAAACAGCCGAAGGGGAAGAAGGCCCTCCGTTGAAGCTACGCTTGTGCACTACGTGATAGCATTAAGGGAAGCTCTCGACGAAATGACGTCAGTAGAGGAGGTCCTGATTGACCGTATTAACGATCTTACGGTGGGACTCGAAAGTAGCTTCCAAGAAATTAACCTCTTGCACCAGAGGTTAAATATTCTTGTAGCACCCCCGATGGAACCAATTTTTCCACAACAGGACTGGAACTTGGCACTTGGGGTTAACAACCCTACCGGGTGGGAAGACTTTCCCGCGGAACCTCCCATGGAACACCCACAAGAAATTCCAGCGGAAATCGAAACTCCTCAAACTAATGCAAATGAGCCCTTTTTTCTCCTTCCAAGGGAGGTGGAGGAGTGGCTCGCCGACATGTGAGGAGGACCACGCCCGGAAGAAGGAGTTTCTAAAAGCCTTATCTAATCAAGATTAGTAGCTTCTTGGAAATTTTGCTAATTAAAATAAAACATAGGGCTAGAACTCCATGGTTTAATATTTATATCTTTAGTTTTATGTAATGTCTCTCTACGTTTGCAATGATATGATGGTTTCTAAGATTGATGGTTATTGATGAATAAAACACACTCATGGTGGTGATGGATGAAAAAGGGAACGAGAAAAATGGCCCCATGCACAAAGAACAAAGCAACCCGACACAAATCTCCATCACAGAAGGCTCAACACGGGCCGTGCCCAACCAACACGGCCCCGTGCTGAGCCACCTGCAGAAAAACGCCCAGTTCAGGTAACTGGACACGGGCCGTGTTCACCGGACACGCCCCCGTGTCCAGGCTTCTGTCTTATTTCTTTAATTTCTATTACTGGCACCTGACCACGGGGCCGTGCCCGGTCACCACGGGGCCGTGTCCAGGCTGCCAGTAACATAAATCTTTGCTTTTTAACACCACACCACACATCCAATCAACCTAAAAATTTATTTTTGGGACACATTGAGGACAATGTGTAAGTTAAGTGTGGGGGGGAAGCTAACACTTTGAAATTTTGCAAGTCCTAACAACAAGCCTTACACAAAACTCTATTGGAACCGCTAAACACCCCAAATTTTTTCAAAAAATTCTTTCATTTTTACTTGTCTAAAGTTTAAGTTAGGAATTACAAGTTTAATAAGGTTATATTTTTATGAAATTTACAACCGAGAGCGTCGTGATAACAAAGAACCAACATAAGAAATTACGAAACAGCATAACAAGTCTAATTAAAATTCGATTATATATACTTGATCACATTAAAAACCCATTCCCACAAAAGTGAGTTTTGAGCCTTTATTGAGCATACAAATCTACATCTTTAGACTAAATGCTCATTTTTCGTTTCTTGTGTGAATAGCCGCTTGGTTCTTAGTTTCTTACAACTCTAGAACTTGCCACGACAATACATTCCCGGTCCTTACCAACTTAAACCCAAGTAAGTAAATGATGGAGGCATTAGGACTAACCATTTTTCTTTCTACACCATTATTTTTCATTTTTTTACCACCTACCCAAAATTCCCCTAGTTAACCCCTTTGAGCCTAAACCTTTCATTTCATTACCCTAAAACCCTTTTTTACCCACCAAAAACCCTTTTTTATTTTTCACCCTTTATTTTAGTAACAAGCTCGGTTTTTCGCAAGCTCGCTATTTTATGTGACTAATGAAAAAAAAAATGATGATGAAGTTGAAAACAAACAAAAGCTATACAAAAGCTTGTTTGGAGAAATACTTCAAAATAAAAAGTCACTAAAAACAAAGTGAGTTACGAAAACCGACGCCTTTTACGCTTTTCGCCCTTTTACTAACCACTAACCCAACCACCCACCTTTAACCCAAGCCTAACCCTTCACCCAAAAAGTCCTCTTGATATTTGCAAAGGTAAAAAGTTAAAAAGGAGGAGGATTGATTGCTTGGCAAGCCTATGGAAGGCGTAAGTTCCATGCCGGATTCACTAATAATACACCTTCGGCCGAGTGTTGAGTGATTTATCCCGTGAGGTATGTGAACTTGTATATAAATGGAATTTTAAAAAGGCATGTTATGCCCAAATAAGTAATTTATCCTATGAAACGTTCTCAATAAATCATAACGAATAGGATTGTAAATAAATAAAAATAAAACCTAAAAAGATCTTGGATTCCCGACACTCTATGACAAGCCAAAAACTTTCTCTTCTACCTATTCCATTGGGGAGTGTCAGCCACATTTTAAAGAGTCTTGCTTGAGGACAAGCAAAAGTTCAAGTGTGGGGGTATTTGATGTGTGTAAAATACAACATATAAATCACATCAATTAAGGCATAAAACTAACCCTTTTTAAGTACTAATGTTGGAAAAAGAGTGTTTTTGTCTTCCTTTTGTATTTTCAGGATGAAATGAGCTCAAATTCACAAAAGAAGCAAAAAGACAACTAATTCTAGCATAAATACAAGGAAAGGAATAAAAGTAGACTGCCCGGACCCTCAACGGCATCCTCCAAAGCAAAAAAGAGAAAACAGAAGCCTGAACACGCCCCGTGCTCAGCCAGCACGGGGCCGTGCCCAAGAAGCAGCATAAAAGACAAACTTGTAGAAGCTTCTATTGCCCACCACGGGGCCGTGTCCAGTGAGCACGGGGGCGTGGTGAAAGTACAGCAGGCGCATTAATTGTAATTGCGAATTACAATTAATGAGGAGAGAGAGTGTCAGACGGGCACGGGGGCGTGTCCAGCGGACACGGGGCCGTGCCCAGCCTTCTATTCAGCCTATAAATAGGAGTGCTTGGCTTCATTCCATCTCATCCCTTGGCACACCACCTCTCTCACACTTCATCCACCACCCACCACCACCATAACACCATCATCCACCACCATCATCCATTGTCCATCGTAGAGTGTGTGAGTCGTCTCGGGATCCAAGATTGATCGTAAGAGTTCTTGACAATCAAGGCCATGTTTGCCTAAGTCTCTTACATCACTTGGTGAAGACAAGTGTTTAGTATAATACTTTTTATTTTTAATCTTTTGCACTTTTTATTTGGTTTTGTATTAATGACTTTAATAACTAGTTGCTTATGTTGAAGGTGATCTTTCCTTATCGTTTGTCCGTGGTGTCTTGGCATTATTTTACTGTCTATATAAAATAAAAGATTTTCACCATTCATATCTCCACGGTCTATATGGAAGTATGTTGGCTACCTGGTCGGGGGTTAAGGGAACGGTTCGGTAAGGGTCTTGCCCTTGTTCAGCGTTTAGAGGTCCTGCTTGGGACCTGGGTCAAATTTAGTAGGATCTCCTTCAATGCCCATAGGTATTGGATGGCGGGGATCCAAACTCTTTGACCCCCTCATAAGTTAACTACTATTAATACTATAACCCGGCTATTTAGGACTGTATCCCTTCTGACTCAGACTACTTAGCCGAGGGTAACGTCACCGCCGAAAGCGGGGCCTACCATAATTTGCATTAATAACTTAATTCATTATCTTCCAATAATCCAACCCTTTAGGATTGTATCCTTGCTGACTCAAACTACTGGGTTGAGGGTAACGTCGCCTTCAAAAGAGGGGCCTACTACAATAACTAAAGATAATCTCTTAAACAAGTGCAAAAGTGCGAAAATAATCAAAGGTTATACTAATACACGAGTCGGATCCAAGTGATTCATCTTGTCTATCTGTTTTTATTTTATTTTATTTTTCAGCATTTAGTTAGTTTTTATTTTCTTAGTTTAAAAATATTTTTCTCACTTTTTGATTTGATTAGACGTTGAGGATAAACCGGTATTAAAAGCTCTTGTGTCCTTGGACGACCTCGGTATCTTACCAACACTATACTACGTCCACGATGGGTGCACTTGCCCATATGTGTGTTTAGTGTTAGTGAATATCGTGTTTTATAAATTTAAAACTTGGCTAAAAGGTGTACAAAGGGCTTAATTATATATCTAAATTATATTACACTACACACGCATCATGTATGGAAAGGGTTGTCACCTGCCAATGGAGCTAGCGCATCGGGCACATTGGGCAATTAAGACGGTAAACACGTATTATGACGAGGCGGGAAAGTTGAGGAAGTTGCAATTAAGTGAGATAGAAGAGATTCGAGACGAGGCGTATGAATGTGCATCGGCTTATAAAGATAATCTCAAGAAGGTGCATGATGCAAAATTGCGGAAGAAAACATTTGAAGTGGGTCAAAAAGTTTGGTTGTATAACTCAAGACTCAAGATGTTTGCGGGCAAGCTTAAAAGCAAATGGATGGGCCCGTATGTCGTTCGGAGAGTTGGAAGGTTTGGTGACGTAGACATCCAAGACGAGCAAACATTGAAACAACAAACGGTGAACGGTCACCGGTTGAAGCCATACTTGGAGGGGAACGACATCAACAACTTGGAGCTTGATAAAGCGGTCTACATCTTGCGCCCGGTCGATGAGGAACAACCATGAGAGGCCCAGGTTTGGTAGTGTAAATAGTAGTGTTTTGTTTTGTTTTGTATAGTTGGTACAATTACCGTATTTCCTTGAAATCCGTGTTTGAAACAAGTGTGGGGATATTCGGGTCACGAATTGCTCTAACATTGTGTTGAGGACAACACAAGACTTTTGAGGGGGTAGGGTGATTTTTACACATTTTTTGAAAAATTTAAAAACATAAAAAAATTGAAAAAACTTGAAAAAAAATATATATAAAATAGGCATAAAAATCTCAGTTTGCAGCAAACTAGGAACCTCCGAGATACCACCGTAAGTTACGGTTATACCGTAATTTACGGTGGGGAGTAAAATCATGTGATTTTTACGGTGCATTTCTACTGTTTTACGGTAGAAGTTTATGTTCAGGTTTCACCGTAATTTACGGTCTGACCGTAATTAACGGTCTGACCGTAATTTACGGTACGCAGTTTAAGTCAATGAGGCGTTCAGGTTCTGCATGTATATTAAAAAAAAATTAAATTAATAACATCTGATTTCGTGGATAACCCCAGCCACTCAATTTCATTTCACTTTACTATCTATCTATCACCATCCATCTCTTTCACAAAGACCCACAAATCCCCATAGCTTCTTCAACCTTCAATCATCCATATCTCACTCAATTTTTGTTCAAACTAAGTGAAATTGGAGTCTATCTTGACTAATTTTTCACGTAGTTTCTGATTTTGTCAAGAGATTTACAAGAAAACGCAGTTTTTGGGTCCGAACTTCAAACCCTAGTTTCGAAATTTTGGGGCTTTTTGAAGTTGTTGCCTCATTTGTGTTTCTTACATCTTCAAACAAGGTATGGAAGTTTATTTACTATGTTGTGTTGATACATTGTGAGAATGAAGGTTAATAGTGTTATTTGGTTATACCCACTTGCTTGTGCATAGTTTTGACTTGTTACTTGTTCTTGAATATGATTATGGTTTGTAGATGTAGGATTGTTATGAAAGCAGTGAACTTTTGGGGATCTCTATATTGTAGAGACACCATGCCCAATTTTTGAAAAAAAGTCTTGATAAATTTTTGGTTCACTAACATCTACAACCATAGTAACAAGCAAGTGTGGGGATATTTTGGAGAAACGAGTCTAATTTTGTTTCGTTTGGTTGTGTTGTTTGCTCTAATGTGTGTAGGAAAATGGTTAAGACGAAAGAAAAAGCAAGATCGAGTTCGTCCTCATCATCAAAGGGAAAGGGTAAACAGCCGGAACAACAACCGAAAAAGAGACAATATTTGGGCCGAGTGGATGAAAGTGAAAGTGGGAGCGAGGAAGAAATGGAGTTGGACCCGGCTGAAAAGCCGATATGGAACTCGGGTGTCACACCCCTAATTTCCACGTGTCACCGGTGGGCCCGGTGGGGGAGTATCGTGACGTAGTTGATATCATCATTTGTCAAACAACACAAATTATAATGCACAGCGGAAGCAAATGAAAATAGATTTATTTCAACCATTAAGTGTAATATCAAGTATCACAATTTAGTCGAAATAGATCCACAGGCGGATCGAAAATAAAAGAAGGAAATTGTTCAACAGATAAATGCATCCCAAAGCTTGCGAGACTCTATGATGCTAAGGAGAAACCAGCCTATTTCGTATAGCACCTGCACTTAATCTTTTTAGGGAAAATACGTCAGTTTGCACTGGTAAATACAATTTAACTGACTCATTTTGAAAACATTTGAAAAATTTGGTTTTAAATGCACAAGGCACAAAACATTTTATAACTTGGGAATAATTAATCAAAGTTAAACTTGTAAAAGATTTACATGTTTGTTGTGCGTTCAGTCGCCCGAGTCATGTCGGGTTTAAGGTTAAATGACACACCACTTAGTATAAGTCCGCGGCGAGAAGCCAACGTTTATACCTTAATAATATGGACATAATACCGGGTGTACGCCTACACCCGGGTGTCAAGGTCGTGGCCAAAAATGATGCCAAGGATATCCGGGACATGGTCATTAAGCTCCTAAAGGCGTAAAAACAAACAACACCAAGTTTTCAAACGGGTCACATTGATAATACCCAACTACTAATGAGTTGGGGTCAATTGCCCGACCAAGCGGTATTTTATATACCGTACCCCCAAGCCCGTATAGGGAAAATAAGTTAAAAGTATTTACCTGAGCAAGTATAAACCACAAAAGCAAAAATGCAAGTGTCTTTTACTGGGCTCCTATTCTGGAACGAAGGTTTAATACAACCTATTAGAATCCTAACGGGTCTTTAATATAGCCTAGGCCTAGACCGGTTAGTTTCGAATAATAAATATGGTTTAATCGCGAGGAATGCGAAAACCGGGGAGGAATGTGATTTAGACCCTACAAGCTTGGATACTTGTATAATATGGGTAAACTAAACACATTCTGAATTTTGAGACTAAGATGATACAGTTTGACCCGTTTCGGCTAATATGCGTGAACTAGTCACATAAGCCGATCCGAACGCGAAAGTGCGTAACGAGTTACCATATAAATCATATGCAAGTTTCCTGAGATTATATGCACCAAATATGTTGCAATATCAGTAAGGTATGTCCAATTATGCCCCCAAACATTTTTAAACGCCAATTACGCCTCGTAAGGGCATTTTGGAAATTTTACATAGGCTAAAAGGGTAAAAATGGAAAAACTGAGTTTTTAACTTTAGTCTACTGTTATAATATATATTTTTATTAAATATATCATTAGGTATTAGATCTTTTATGTAAAAACTAGTTTCGACATATACTATGTCGTAAAAATGCCTAAAAAGGCGATTTGGAGCCATTTCCGGGTTTTAAAAGAAAAGCTGATATTTTTATATTTCCAGAAGGCTCAACATATCATATTTAACATAATAAATCAGTAGAAAAAGGTTTGAGGTCAAAAGGTTTTGTAAAACTCATTTTATGGCCGAAAGGGCAAAATCGGCATAAGCCGAATTAAGCTTAAACCTCTAGTTATGCTCATCCTAAAAATAAATAAAAATCTTTCAAATTCTCAAAATATTATTATGTAACAGTGGGTATAAAGTTTTGATATAAAATTCGGGTTTAAATAGGTTATGCGTTAATTACGCTAATTATTTACTAAGAAAGCTTCTAATTACGCTAATGAGCATAACTCTTAATCTAGACCTCAAACTGATGTCAAATTTTGGAGACAAGTTTATATTTCAGTAACTAAGTTGTCTACCCTTTTATATTTTTAAAAATCATGATTTTTGGACATTTGGGCATAATGGTCAACATATGGGCATTTAACGGAAACATGCATACGAACAAGATATCTAATGAACCACGTTGTATAATCACAGGAGGATATACTAACATGTTATTAGGTCCAAAAGAAGCTCTAAGGAAATCTTAATCTTAAATAAAACGGGTCAGAACTGAAAGTTAAAGTGAAAGTCAAACTATGCGACTTTCGGTTCCGAACCGGGTCTAAACAGAAAATTGTCGAGTTAAACATGTTGGAACATGTTCTTATACTTATTACCAAGTTATATTAATGTTCAAACAGGTTACATACAACCTACATTGCTAATTATGCGTTAATTTGAAATTAAGCATTCTGTTGACTTTTTATGATTAGCTTTGACTCGACAATTGACATGCTTAGAGTGGAAATCTGGAAACACCCGTTTAAGGGTTTGTTACCCACTTAATTACCTTCCTAAAGGTATCTTTAATTCGTGATTTGACAGAGCACATTATGCTTAATCACGAAGTCAAACCTTAATTACGACGGTTTGACTTTTACTTAATTAGCTAAGCTAGAAAGGATTAAAGAGGGTTAAGTACACTTACAAGAGTCCTAAGAAGGATTATAGAGCCTAAGAAAATGAGTTGGTGACTAGAGGAGCTCCAGAGAGTCTTTAGCCAAAGTTCCAAGTGAGCAAGTTTCAAGTGAACATACCTAAGTCCTTTGTATAGTGAACTAAGATGCATAGGATCTTGCCAAGATAGTCTAGGATAGTTAGGAGATGTTCCCAATTGTCCCTAAAGGCCTAAAAACTGCCTAGCAAGCCCATAGAATCGAAATGTTACGTTTTAAGTCGGTTAAATGCATTGGACAGGCAGCTGTCCAAAACTCACTGCCAGCGACGGTCTTACGGACCGTAAGCTTGAGGCCTTACGGTCCGTAAGGACCTCTTGCGGACCGTAAGCTACAGGGGTTACGATCCGTAACCGACCTTACTGAAACATGGTTCAGGTGCCTTCCTTACGGACCGTAAGCCTAAGGCTTTGCGGTCCGTAACCGATCCTTGCGGGACATGCTCATGCACCCTGCTTACGGACCGTAAGCCAGGGGCCTTGCGGTCCGTAAGCGATGGCCAGAAGACAAAAGTTTGAAAACTTTTAAGTCTTGACCATGCAATCCACCATTCCGAAATCAGACTTTCTTTTGCAGATGTGGGCCACCTTGACCAGCCATTGCATGCCCTACTTCCTCTTACATGTTCCTCATTCAAACTTAATTCATAATGGGACTTGTAACATCGACGGAGATTCCAAAAAAAATGAGTCTTGGACCCTCAAATACTTGGCCAAGGAAGATTAGCTATATTAATTCTTATTTACAAGAATTTTATTTAGATTAGGAGTAGTAACGACCTATATTTCCGAAGTCCTTGATAAAGATGTAACTTTATTTATCTGAGAGCAACCGGTTATCATATGAGATGATCATTAATTGATTTAAGGATCTTGGGATTTATAAAAGTTCGGGTCGCTCAGAGGTGATTTAATAACGTGTCGCCCTTGGGTCGTTCAGAGGTATTTTAAATAACATGACGCCCTTTTTATTAGAAATCCTACCACACATCTCTTTATTTAATCCGGTTTTTCTGACACGTCTGTCACACATGACACGTGCCTTTATTCTAATGGACAGGAAATTTCGAGGTGTTACATCCTCACCCCCTTAAAAGAAATCTCGACCTCATGATTTACTGAAACAATTGAGGGTATTTTTCTTGCATCGTGGACTCTAACTCCCACGTATAATCAGGACCTCTGCGGCCCTCCCATTTGACCTTGACAATGGGTACATACTTCCTTCGAAGCTTCTTTACCTGTCGGTCCTCAATCGACACAGGTTTTTCTATAAACTTTAAGCTTTCGTCTATATGCACATCTGTATGCGGTATGACTAGCGATTCATCAGCTAGACATTTCTTCAGATTGCAGATGTGGAACACGTTATGAATACCACTAAGCTCCTCTGGTAAGTTCAACTTGTAAGCCACCGATCCTACACATTCGATGATCTCGAATGGTCCGATATACCTCGGGCTTAACTTACCTTTCTTGCCAAATCTCATTACCCCTTTCCATGGTGATACTTTGAGCAAAACTTTATCGCCAACCTCAAACTTGAGGGATTTTCGCTTACCATCAGCATAGCTCTTTTGCCTATCACGGGCAACTTTTAGTTGTTCAGTAATCTGGGTAATCTTGTCCGTTGTCTCCAGGACTAATTCTGGTCCTGATAACTGGACGTCTCCTACCTCTGCCCAACAAATGGGTGTTCTGCACTTTCTACCATATAATGCCTCAAAAGGCGCAGCCTTAATGCTGGTGTGGTAGCTATTATTGTAGGAAAATTCGATCAGAGGTAGGTGCCTATCCCAACTTCCTCCTAGGTCAATCACGCATGCCCGAAGCATGTCCTCCAAGGTTTGAATAGTACGCTCACTTTGCCCATGCGTCTGAGGATGGTAAGTTGTACTAAAATTCAATTGCGTACCCAGGGACTTTTGGAAACTCTCCCAGAAATGAGATGTGTATCTGGTATCCCTATCTGAGATAATAGATACCGGTACGCCATGCAGGGATACAATCTTATCCACGTACAGTTGGGCTAGCATGTCGGAACTGAAAGTTTCTCTAATAGGTAGGAAATGTGCTGACTTGGTCAGTCGATCCACTATCACCCAAATAGTGTCATTTCCTTTTTGCGTCTTGGGCAACTTGGTGATGAAATCCATTGTTACCATTTCCCATTTCCAAGTGGGAATCTCAGGCTGTTGTAGTAAACCTGACGGTTTCTGGTGCTCGGCCTTAACTTGAGCGCACGTCAGACATTTAGCTACATGGGTGGCTATAGACTTTTTCAAGCCTATCCACCAATAATTTGCCTTTACATCCTGGTACATCTTATCCGCTCCAGGATGGACGGAATATCTGGAACTGTGGGCTTCCTTAAGGATGACGTCTCGAAGTCCTCCATAAACAGGAACCCATATTCTTCCATTTAGTCTCAGGATTCCGTCTTTACCATAGGATAACTGCTCTTCAGTTACTCCTAGCTTTTCATTGGGGTAGTTAGCTTCTAATACTGCCTCTTTTTGTGCGGCTAACAACCTTTCATTTAGACTATTCCTGACCTCAATGCTTTTGGCATTGATCCTGATTGGTTTTACCCTCTCTTTTCTGCTCAAGGCATCTGCGACTACATTAGCCTTGCCTGGATGGTATCTGATTTCACAATCATAATCATTCAGAGTTTCCATCCATCGTCGTTGTCTCATGTTTAATTCTTTCTGGTTGAACAGGTGTTGGAGGCTTTTGTGATCGGAATAGATCACACATTTGGTACCATATAAATAGTGTCTCCACAAATTTAGTGCAAATACAACGGCACCCAATTCCAAATCATGAGTGGTGTAATTCTTCTCATGCACCTTTAATTGTCGTGAAGCGTAGGCAATGACCTTGCCTTTCTGCATTAACACACAACCCATCCCGGTGCATGATGCATCACAATAGACTACAAATTCATCAATTCCATCAGGTAACGTCAACACGGGAGCGTTACTTAATTTCTGCTTCAAAGTATTGAATGACTCCTGCTGCTTAGGTCCCCAATTGAACTTGCTATTCTTGCGAGTCAGCAAAGTTAGGGGTGCTGCAATTCTTGAGAAATTTTCGATGAATCTCCTGTAGTATCCAGCTAAACCTAGGAAACTGCGGATTTCCGTAGGTGTCTTTGCCTCTTGCCAATTCATGACAGCTTCAACTTTAGCGGGATCCACTTGAATACCACGCTTACTGACCACATGTCCAAGAAATTGGACTTCTCTCAACCAAAACTCACATTTGGAAAACTTCGCATATAGCTTTTCTTGATGAAGCAGCTTCAGAATACAACGGAGGTGCTTCTCGTGATCAGCTTGATTCTTGGAATAAATGAGAATGTCGTCGATGAAGACGATGACAAATTTGTCCAAATATGGCTTATAGACGCGATTCATGAGATCCACGAATGCGGCAGGCGCGTTAGTGAGCCCGAAAGGCATCACTAAGAACTCGTAGTGACCAAAACGAGTCCTGAACGCAGTCTTGTGTACATCTTCATCCTTAACCTTCAACTGATGATATCCCGACCTCAGGTCGATCTTGGAGAAGTAGCTTGCCCCTTGAAGTTGATCGAATAGATCGTCGATCCTGGGCAAAGGATACCTATTCTTGATAGTAACCTTGTTAAGTTCTCGGTAATCGATACACAATCGCATCGAACCGTCTTTCTTTTGACAAATAAGATCGGCGCTCCCCAAGGAGACGAACTAGGTCTAATGAAACCCTTGGCTAGCAAATCGTCCAGCTGCGTTCCTAATTCCTTCATCTCCGTAGGTGCTAGTCTATAAGGTGCCCTAGCGATAGGTGCAGCTCCAGGAAGGATATCTATCCTGAATTCCACTTGCCTGTCTGGCGGCAAACCAGGCAGTTCTTCTGGAAAAACTTCAGGGTACTCCGAGATAACGGGAATGTCCTCAATCTTGGGCTTCTGTTCATCAATGGTCACTTACGCCATATAGATGACACAACCATTCTTCAAGCATTGGGACGCCTTGAGCATAGACACCTGCTCAGGCAATCCATGACGCGTATCACCCTGAATGGTGAGAGACTCACCAGATGGAGTCTTGATTATTACTTGCCTTCTACTGCATACAATCTGGGCTTGGTTATGCGATAACCAATCCATGCCCAATTACATCAAAACCGGCTAACTTGAAGGGTAGCAGGGATAGAGGAAAAAAGTGGTTCCTAATGGATATAGCACATCCATCTAACACAGTCGAGACGGTTTCTAAGGTACCATCTGCTAATTCCACCTCATACTTTGCACTAAGGGCTTTAATAGGCAATCCTAACAGCTCACAGAATTTACTATCCACAAAAGACTTATCTGCCCCGGAATCAAATAATACTCTTGCGAAAACGTCATTAATGAGAAACGTACCAGTTATGACGTTATCGTTCTGGATGGCCTCTTGAACATTCATTTGAAAGACCCTGGCGTTGGTCTTCTTTCCATCCTCCGTCTTCTTGGCATTCTTTGGGCAGTTGGTCTTTATGTGCCCCTTTTCATTGCAACTGTAACAAGTTGCATCTTTCAACTTCTTGCACTCCAGAGTTCTGTGCTCAGAAGACTTACATATCCCACACATCTTGGGCTGGGATTTCTGCTCGAACCTGCACCTTCCAAAATGGTGCTTTCTACAGATCTTGCACTTGGGCCTATCGCCCGACTGTTGCTCGCTTCTCCTAGCCTCAGATCCCATCGGTTTCCCCTATGTTTCTTGTTTGATCGACGTGAATTATCATCTTCACGTTTCCTCTTGTCAGAATCCGCATTCTTCAAGGTTCTTAGTCTCACTGCATCTTGAGTGAGGGACAGAGATAAGTCGGTGACAGATCGGAATGTAACAGGTCGCGAGGCCTTCACACTGGCCTTGATTTCTGGGGCCAAACCCCCAATAAAGTGCGCGGTCCTTTTAGGTTCAGGGGTCACTAGGTAAGGTACCAATCTGGATAAAGTATTGAAACTGGTGAGGTACGCCTGGCAATCTAGGTTCTTCATAACCAAAGATAGGAATTCGGACTATATACGCTCAACCTCATGCTGAGGGCAGTAGTTTTCCTTGATAAGAGCAACAAACTGCTCCCAAGACATGCTATACAGGGCAGCCTTTCCAGAATCCTGGATCAATGCTCCCCACCAGGCTAGAGCCTCACCTTTGAAAGACTGGGATGCAAACTTAACCATATCCCTTTCAGCACAACCACTGATATCTACCACTGTCTCAATCTCATCAAGCCATGTCATACAGTCAACTGCCCCTTTCTCCCCAGTAAACTCCCGAGGTTTACATGACACAAAATATTTATACGTGCAACCCTTAGCACGTGGGGCTTCATCAACCACAAGCTTCTTGGGGTGAACACTGTCTTCATTTGAGGAATGACGATCATCATCCTTCTTAGGTTTGGGAGGAGTAGGTGGCGGTTTGTTGCGAATCTCAGAATGATTCTTTGGTTTAGCATGCGGTGTAGATAGAGTTCTACTGTGGGTTTCACTGTACTCGTTGTACTGTCGCGCTAAGGCTTTCGCAACCGCATCATTCACAATTGCTTTTAACTCGGCACTAGTCACTAGGAACTTTGCATCATCACGGTTCTCAACCGGATGGCTATTGGCTTCTTCTGATCTGGCCATGTAGCTTCAAACGCTACATATAATAGATAGGCAAGGTTTTCACTTAAAGGCTCTTTATAGTATTTTATGTTTTATTAACCAAGGTTTTAAATTGCCATTTTAGATTAATTTATTAAAACATTAGGATGTTGTTATTATCCTATAATACTCTTATTATTAGCACATAAGGCCTAGTCACAAGGACAGTTAAGATATTTAATAACCAAGATTTTACAGTATCTAGGTGTTTTAGGTCGAATCATAGTTCGTTACCATCTATTAACAGGGAGTCATAAGCTACCACTGTCCTTAGTCACGGAGGACATTAAATTATTGCCCACAGGCACTTCACTTCAAAGAAGTGGTTAAATAATTAAGGGAATTTAAAATTAACCCTTTATGAGAGATGGCCTGTGTGACTTTACTGATTCACAGTTTGCCAAGAGCATTAACATATTAACAGATGTTAATAATTGGAATCTATTATGTGGGTTATACCATCTTGGCCAGGTTTGAAATAACACAAAGGCTAGGTTTTACCTCCAAGATTCTTTAATAATTAACGCAGAATAATCCTAAATTGAGATGTTAATTATGGATCTTAACCTAATTATGGAACTACCATCTTGGCCTTGTTTTATAAATTATAAAGCTAGGTCTTGGTTCACTTTAGATTTTTACCATTAATTACAATGGCAGATCCTTTTAAATATTTCATTTATCTTCATAATTTATGCATGTAATAAAATGAAAACTTAATTAAAACATCCCGCAAATTGTTTTAAATCAGTACAATAATTGCCCAAACGGGACTTCTACTAGAAATAAATGAAAATGTCCACGTAGGGGCGGTAAACAAGAACAAACCCACGCAGGGGTTAACTAACCAAACTTGCTCACGCAGGAGCAGAATACAAACCACAAGCTCACGCAGGAGCTGAATACTGGAATAACAAGTCCACGCAGGGACTGAATTACAACACAAATAAATAACAAGGGTTTTCAATGACCCCTCCTCTTTGACTTCCCCATAAGCAAGTCTGACAGCCCTTTGAAGAAACCTTGCCGCTCTCTGCGGTCTTCACGAACCTCCTGTTCAACTTGGCTCAGCCTCTCAAGGACTTCCTGCTGAATCTGTGGCTGTGGCGGCTGATACACCGGTGGAGGAGGTGGCTGATGCTGGTACCCATAATTTGGGTAACCAGTAGTCCATGGCCCTCCGTATGGTCCTTCAGGGTGAAAGGCATTGTAGTCCCGAGCTACCTGATACGGATCTACTTCCGCATAACCGTAGTTGTAGTTGTAGTGGGTGTGCGCTGGCTGCTCGAAGGGGTTGTATGCCGCTGACCCAGCATACGCAGGAATTGGGTTATCGAAACCCAAAGGTGGTACCACAGGTACTGAGTTTGTCACACCCCCAAAATCCACATGCGGAGTATCACCGCTTGGGAGCGTGACTGACCAGGATCAAGCCACCAATCATATCGAACATGTAATTAATACCAAATATAATAAATGTAAACCAGTCATTCAATATGATAGGTGTCAAATATAATCATAGTTTTAAAGTATAGCGGAAGCATAAGTACGAAAACCCAAATGTGTAACATAAGTTCAATAAGTTACAAAACATAATCCATGCTCCACAACGACCTGCTCCTCCCTGTGCAAGCTCCATATGTACCTAATGTCCTGCAAGGCATGCAGCAGAGAGTCAACAACTAGTTGAGCGAGTTCACAGTTAACAGTTCAGTAATAGTATAGCGTGAGTAGTAGTATGTCGTTCGTTATGTCATGTATCGTATTAGTTTCCATCGCGGCCTCCCAGGCAGGTATGCGAAGATATTAGGGGGTGTTCATCCCGTGTATTCTAAACTAGGTTTATCCGTATCGCGGCCTACCAGGCAGGTGTGCGAAGATTAGTAAATTACAGTTCGCGGCCTTCCAAAGGCAGGTGTGCGAAGTCAGTCATACTATCGCGGCCAACCCTTGGCAGGTGTGCGAAGATCAGTTCAATAAGTGTTACTAGTCTAGTCGTATCCTTATCGTTAGGTTCTATCAACTGAGTACGTACAATAAAGTAATCCAATCCCATTCCCACCCTGGGAACCCCATGCCTTGGCTGTGTGAACTCACCTTGGTTTGCTCGGTATGTTATTGCTTCTAGGGTTTGTTAATCGTCTAAGTCCGTTACACACGACCTAGGATATATTGCACATGATTCGATGTAAGAGTTTGCATCAAATTAGGGTTTACACAACTTTGATATCCAAGCGATTGTGTTGTGTGTGTTTATTGTGTACAGGATGATATCACATAGAATGTTCACGCTCGTAGAATCATATAGTTGCATTCAGTATCATACGTTTATACACATAAAATCATACATCATGTAATCAGTTCATCGTATTCACATATTTCGTGCGTCACGCCTTTGCTTTCCCATTTCAGTCCAACATGGATGATAATCTAATTGTCACCGTCAATACACTCAGTGCATTGGTAGCGTTATTAAACCTCACAGGTATAACGAAGTCTAGGATTTAACAAGGTGTCATATACAGCTTAACAGACAATCATTATCCGATATGCAAATTCATTGTTTCTAATTGAACATCATATAACACTGGACAGGGCTTTGCCCTTCTAAACTCAGACAAGTGTGGGGGGGGGGGGTTTCCCCTGTTGAAAGTCGGGTAGCACATGAGCAACAAATCACAACACTAAGACAATAACATCACTACAAAAGTCGGACAACTCATTTCTTGAAAGAAAACTCTGATAATATGTTGCCTTACAAAACTTGGACCATGGGTAAGGGTTTTGGGCCAAGAACTCGGTCCAAACAACAACTTTATATTAAAACTCGGGCCACCCTATGGATCACTAAAGGTCGGACCTAAGCTTTTAGCAAGGAAAGTCGGACAAGTTAATGAAACTCGGAGATGATCAATCATCTTCAAACTCGGACCAAGGGATCTTATATTAAACTCGGATTGTATTAAACTCGTACAAGGGGTCTCTTTCTAATAAAAAGGTCGGGCAAAAGTCTTGTTTTTAAACTCGGACACTTCACAATTATTTAAACTCGGACACTTGTGTTTCTTATTAAACTCGGGCAAGAAACATCAAAGTATACTCGGACATAGGCTGCCCCATTAAACTCGGACCACATTGTGTGTTCTTGAAACTCGGTCATACACTCCCAATGCAAACACGGACCACATTGTTTCTTGTAAGCTCGGATCTATAAGGTGTCAATAAACTCGGATCCCTCATGTTTGTTTTGAAACTCGGATTTAATTATTTTCCATTACAAACTCAGACATAGATTCATCAATAAACTCAGACATGAAACATCATATTAAACTCGGAAATGTGATATCATATTAAACTCAGACATGAAACATCATATTAAACTCAGACAACTAGGATCAAGGTTACGAAACTCTGACAGAAATCGTGAGTTCCAATACAGAATCAAATGAATCAAATCAGTTACATTTCTCTTGGTTTCTAACCCTAATATCAAACACAGTGACGGCAGAATCATAATCAATCCACTCATGATCAACAATAATCAAACTATATCATTATAGGAACCATCTATCAATCATACGACTAATCATTATCATCAATAATTCAGAATCAAATCAAAATCACAACCTATCACATGAAGAACTAGGGTTTTATAAGCATCAATCAATCAACAATTAGTCAAGAATTGATACAATCAAATAATCAACGCACAATCATTAACAATTACCTTGAATGATTCTAGAGAAAGAGGAATCAAGTGTGATGATTATCTTGTGCCAATGGTGATGGTGATGATGCTTGCTAGAGGATTAGAGAGTTACAAGTACGTGTTTTTGATTTTGAGAGAATGATTAGTGAAAAGGGGATTAGGGTTAAGTATAATTAAGTTTTCACTAATAACTCTTCACACCCTCAATTATTCTATTTTACAAAGGTACACCATCTCAATCAATTTCACAGTTTCACCACCAAGTTCACATATTTGACAAGTCTATCACAATTAACAAACAACCATGCAAAGTCACACAACACACTTCATTGTATCAAAACATATACAATTTCATAACAACTAACTGTGAAATCAATCAACTAAATAATACAAGAACGTGCAATAAATGCGAAATAGAATCTTGGAAATTCGAGTTGTCACATTATCCCCCATAAAAGAAATTTCGTCCCGAAATTTGGTACGCACTCACTGAGGAAGCTAGGTAAGTTATATCGTTCACTGGTTTTCCTGGGGTGTCACATCATCCCCCCGTTGATTTGGAATTTCGTCCCGAAATTCAGTAGTAGTAGCTTCAGCCTCAGTAGTGGTTGCATTGGTTTCGAAATAACTGGGGTACTTTTCTGTCATCTGATCTTCGCGTTCCCAGGTGTACTCTGGGTCACGTCGGGAGTTCCAACGAACTCGAACAAGAGGGATTCTCTTGTGTTTGAGGACCTTAACATCCCGGTCTGTGACTTCAACTGGTTCCTCGACGAACTGCAACCGCTCGTCGATAGTGAGTTCCTTAAAAGGAACTATGAGGGTCTCATCTGACAGGCATTTCTTCAGATTCGACACGTGAAATACATTGTGTACTGCACCGAGTTCAGCTGGTAGGTTTAGCCTGTAGGCTACTTTGCCTATTCTTTCAGTGATTTCGAACGGTCCAACATACCGTGGATTGAGTTTGCCTCGTTTACCAAATCGAACCACACCCTTCCAGGGTGAAACTTTGAGTAAAACCCGGTCCCCGACCTGAAATTCCAATGGCCTCTTACGCTTATCCGCGTAGGCTTTCTGACGGTCGCGTGCTGCCGCCATGCGTTGTCGTATCTGTGCAATCTTTTCTGTGGCGTCCACTACAATCTCTGGACCCGTAATCTGACTATCCCCCACCTCTACCCAACAGAGAGGTGACCGGCATTTACGTCCGTACAATGCCTCGAATGGAGCGGCTTGTATGCTGGTGTGATAACTACTATTATACGAAAACTCCACTAACGGGAGATGCTTTTCCCAGCCGTTGCCGAAATCGATAACACATGCCCGAAGCATGTCTTCAAGAGTCTGGATCGTTCGCTCAGACTGCCCATCCGTCTGAGGATGATATGCTGTGCTCATGTCTAATCGTGAGCCGAAAGATTTGTGCATCGCTGGCCATGGTTCTGACGTGAATCGTGCATCCCGATCCGGAATAATGGAGGTGGGCACCCCGTGCCTCGAAACAACTTCGTTAAGATAGATGTCTGCGAGAGTGGAGAACTTATCCGTTTCCTTAATAGCCAGGAGGTGTGCAGACTTGGGGAGTCGATCCACGATCACCCATATAGTATCATTCCCACGCTGGGATCTGGGTAGGCCTGTAATGAAATCCATGGAAATTTCTTCCCATTTCCACTAAGGTATCCTGGGTTGCTGAAGTAGGTCTGATCTGTCTTGACTCTCACACTACATTTGCCGACGTAAGTTGCAATGTGGGCCTTCATGCTAGGCCATCAATATGTAGTTCTAATGTTGTGGTACATTTTATCCGACCCTGGATGTACCGAGTAGCGAGACTTGTGTGCTTCTTCCATCACAAACTCTCGTAAACCGCCATAGAGTGGGACCCAAATACGCCCCGTTACATAGTAGGCGCCGTCTCCCTTTTGTTCCATTCGTTGCCTTGAACCGCGTAAGGCTTCAGCCATGACGTTTTCGGGTTTCAATGCTTCTATCTGAGTAGCTCGTATCTGTGCAGGAAGACTGGACTGAATAGTAAGCTGTAGCGCTCGCACGCGCTTAGGTAGGTTGTCCTTTCGACTGAGGGCGTCGGCCACAACATTGACCTTGCCTGGCTGATACTTGATGGCGCATTCGTAGTCGTTCAGTAGTTCAACCCATCTCCGTTGACGCATATTCAATTCCTTCTGCTTGAAGATATGCTCAAGACTCCTGTGATCGGTGTAAATCGTGCACCTGGTACCGTACAGGTAGTGTCGCCACATCTTAAGCGCGTAAACAACAGCTCCCAGCTCTAAATCGTGCGTCGTGTAGTTCCGTTCATGAATCTTGAGTTGCCGCGAAGCGTAGGCGATAACTTTATCCCGTTGCATCAATACACACCCGAGACCCAACGGTAGGTGACACCTTTCTGTGTCAGCATAGTAAGCGGTTGCGCGATCTTCGAAAAGTCTTTAATGAATCGTCTGTAATACCCCGCCAAGCCCAAGAATTGGCGTATTTCCGTCGGTGTACGCGGTGCAGGTCAGTTCCTGATCGAATCTATCTTGGATGGATCGCATCCCTGTTCACCACATGGCCTAAGAAGTGGACTTCACGTAGCCAGAAGTCGCATTTAGAAAACTTTGCGTACAATTGCTCCTTTCGAAGAAGTTCCAAGATAAGACGTAAGTGCTGCTCGTGCTCCTCCTGACTCTTGGAGTAGATCAGAATGTCGTCGATGAAGACAATGACGAATTTGTCCAGGTAGGGTTTGCACACCCTGTTCGTAAGGTCCATAAATACGGCAGGTGCGTTCAATAATATCAAACCATCCATCATATCAAACATAAAGTATAGTAGTTAAAAATAATTCATAAAACCCAATACATTTGATGTTCAAACCAAACTTTGTTTGTGTAGCGGAAACATAATAATGAAAACTCAAAATAAGTTATAAATTCAAATATCGTTCATTGCGTCTCCTCGTCCTAACACGAAAGCTTGACCTCTTGCCTCGTTGCCATTGTTGTTGTTGTTCCCCCTGTTGTTGTTGTTGTTCCCGTTGCCCTGGTTATTGTTGTGGTTCTGATTCTGGTTCAACTGAGGACAATCGCGTTTGTAATGACCTTCTGCCCCATACTGGAAACATCCCCGGTTTCCACGCTGTGGTTGCTGCTGTTGCGGGTTTTGAGGAACTGGTGGCGGAAATTGCTGATCCTGGTTTGCAGGTCGAGAGCTTCTACAATCCTTAGCCTCATGACCCATCTTGAGGCATCTTTGACAGCGTTCCCTGCGACATCTTCCGCTGTGGTGTCTGTTGCACTTATTACACAGTGGGTGAATTCCCCGATATCCACCCTGCCCCTGACTGCCAGATGATTGCTGACTCGAATTCTGGTAGTCATTTGTCTTGCGCTGTTGAGACTGAACAGAAACTGATCCCTTGCTGGAATCCCCCTCCCATTTTCTCTTGTTGTCACTGGGAGTAGTAGCAGTAGTGACAGCAGTAGTAGTAGCCTTGACACGTTAGTCTGTTCTAATCCACTGCCTGATCTGTAATACGGTGAGCAAGGCGCTGAATTTCCTGGATGTTGTCAAGGTTAGCCGAGGTAACATGGCTCTGGATCTCTGGTGCCAACCCCTTGAGATACATCTCGATACGCTTGTATGGAGGGTCCACCATAGTTGGACACAGCACGGCCAGCTCATTCGACCGTTTAGTATACGCTTCGATCTCTGACCCAACCATTTTCAAATTATACAGCTCATCTTCCAACTTGTGAATATCTTCACGCGTGCAATATTCCCTTTTGATAAGTTCCTTAAAATCGTTCCAGGGTGTGGCGTTAGCAGCTGCCAACCCTAAGATCTGTACTTGCGCGTTCCACCAAGTCAACGCGATTCCTTCCAAAGTGCCAGTGGCGTACTTGACCCTGCGAGCCTCAGGGCATTCACACATTTCGAACACAGATTCTAGCTTCTCAAACCAATGGAGGAGTCCCACTGCCCCCTCGGTGCCACTGAATGAGCTTGGACGACAGTCCATGAAGTTCTTGAATGTGCAGACAGGCTGCTGCGCGTGTTGACCTGCTTGAGCAGCTGCAAGTGCCGCAGCAACTTGAGCTTGGACGAGAGCCTCTAGCTGGGCTTGAGTCATGTTGATTCGTCCGGCCATTGATCTTCACATCAAAGGCAACATAAGTGAGAAAAGTTCGCGAATAGTGCGATGACAGAAGAGTGTAAGCACGTAAGTGTTCTCAAGCAATAACAAGTAGTGAGCAAAGTAAGGTAAGCATACTACGAGCAAAGTTCTATGCAATTCTAGCATGTAGGCAATAAACATTGACCTTATTACCTAGGATGTTGAGTCTTGCACGTGGAGCGAAGCGTCGTTGTGGATCGTTGAGAGCAATGTTCTGGTTATAGTCTGGTTTTAATAAAAACGTTTTCCCATATTAAAACCAAGTTCTCTATAACCAATGGCTCTGATACCAATCTGTCACACCCCCAAAATCCACCTGCGGAGTATCACCGCTTGGGAGCGTGACTGACCAGGATCAAGCCACCAATCATATCGAACATGTAATTAATACCAAATATAATAAATGTAAACCAGTCATTCAATATGATAGGTGTCAAATATAATCATAGTTTTAAAGTATAGCGGAAGCATAAGTACGAAAACCCAAATGTGTAACATAAGTTCAATAAGTTACAAAACATAATCCATGCTCCACAACGACCTGCTCCTCCCTGTGCAAGCTCCATATGTACCTAATGTCCTGCAAGGCATGCAGCAGAGAGTCAACAACTAGTTGAGCGAGTTCACAGTTAACAGTTCAGTAATAGTATAGCGTGAGTAGTAGTATGTCGTTCGTTATGTCATGTATCGTATTAGTTTCCATCGCGGCCTCCCAGGCAGGTATGCGAAGATATTAGGGGGTGTTCATCCCGTGTATTCTAGACTAGGTTTATCCGTATCGCGGCCTACCAGGCAGGTGTGCGAAGATTAGTAAATTACAGTTCGCGGCCTTCCAAAGGCAGGTGTGCGAAGTCAGTCATAGTATCGCGGCCAACCCTTGGCAGGTGTGCGAAGATCAGTTCAATAAGTGTTACTAGTCTAGTCGTATCCTTATCGTTAGGTTCTATCAACTGAGTACGTACAATAAAGTAATCCAATCCCATTCCCACCCTGGGAACCCCATGCCTTGGCTGTGTGAACTCACCTTGGTTTGCTCGGTATGTTATTGCTTCTAGGGTTTGTTAATCGTCTAAGTCCGTTACACACGACCTAGGATATATTGCACATGATTCGATGTAAGAGTTTGCATCAAATTAGGGTTTACACAACTTTGATATCCAAGCGATTGTGTTGTGTGTGTTTATTGTGTACAGGATGATATCACATAGAATGTTCACGCTCGTAGAATCATATAGTTGCATTCAGTATCATACGTTTATACACATAAAATCATACATCATGTAATCAGTTCATCGTATTCACATATTTCGTGCGTCACGCCTTTGCTTTCCCATTTCAGTCCAACATGGATGATAATCTAATTGTCACCGTCAATACACTCAGTGCATTGGTAGCGTTATTAAACCTCACAGGTATAACGAAGTCTAGGATTTAACAAGGTGTCATATACAGCTTAACAGACAATCATTATCCGATATGCAAATTCATTGTTTCTAATTGAACATCATATAACACTGGACAGGGCTTTGCCCTTCTAAACTCAGACAAGTGTGGGGGGGGTTTCCCCTGTTGAAAGTCGGGTAGCACATGAGCAACAAATCACAACACTAAGACAATAACATCACTACAAAAGTCGGACAACTCATTTCTTGAAAGAAAACTCTGATAATATGTTGCCTTACAAAACTTGGACCATGGGTAAGGGTTTTGGGCCAAGAACTCGGTCCAAACAACAACTTTATATTAAAACTCGGGCCACCCTATGGATCACTAAAGGTCGGACCTAAGCTTTTAGCAAGGAAAGTCGGACAAGTTAATGAAACTCGGAGATGATCAATCATCTTCAAACTCGGACCAAGGGATCTTATATTAAACTCGGATTGTATTAAACTCGGACAAGGGGTCTCTTTCTAATAAAAAGGTCGGGCAAAAGTCTTGTTTTTAAACTCGGACACTTCACAATTATTTAAACTCGGACACTTGTGTTTCTTATTAAACTCGGGCAAGAAACATCAAAGTATACTCGGACATAGGCTGCCCCATTAAACTCGGACCACATTGTGTGTTCTTGAAACTCGGTCATACACTCCCAATGCAAACACGGACCACATTGTTTCTTGTAAGCTCGGATCTATAAGGTGTCAATAAACTCGGATCCCTCATGTTTGTTTTGAAACTCGGATTTAATTATTTTCCATTACAAACTCAGACATAGATTCATCAATAAACTCAGACATGAAACATCATATTAAACTCGGAAATGTGATATCATATTAAACTCAGACATGAAACATCATATTAAACTCAGACAACTAGGATCAAGGTTACGAAACTCTGACAGAAATCGTGAGTTCCAATACAGAATCAAATGAATCAAATCAGTTACATTTCTCTTGGTTTCTAACCCTAATATCAAACACAGTGACGGCAGAATCATAATCAATCCACTCATGATCAACAATAATCAAACTATATCATTATAGGAACCATCTATCAATCATACGACTAATCATTATCATCAATAATTCAGAATCAAATCAAAATCACAACCTATCACATGAAGAACTAGGGTTTTATAAGCATCAATCAATCAACAATTAGTCAAGAATTGATACAATCAAATAATCAACGCACAATCATTAACAATTACCTTGAATGATTCTAGAGAAAGAGGAATCAAGTGTGATGATTATCTTGTGCCAATGGTGATGGTGATGATGCTTGCTAGAGGATTAGAGAGTTACAAGTACGTGTTTTTGATTTTGAGAGAATGATTAGTGAAAAGGGGATTAGGGTTAAGTATAATTAAGTTTTCACTAATAACTCTTCACACCCTCAATTATTCTATTTTACAAAGGTACACCATCTCAATCAATTTCACAGTTTCACCACCAAGTTCACATATTTGACAAGTCTATCACAATTAACAAACAACCATGCAAAGTCACACAACACACTTCATTGTATCAAAACATATACAATTTCATAACAACTAACTGTGAAATCAATCAACTAAATAATACAAGAACGTGCAATAAATGCGAAATAGAATCTTGGAAATTCGAGTTGTCACAGAGTTGACATCTGGTATAGGGCTTGTTGGACCACCCATCTGCGGGTCCTCTTCTTCCTGAAGTGGCGGGTAATGGCTGCCACTTGAAGGTTGGGGAGTACTGTTTCGAACTCCACCTCGCACGGACATCCGTGCATTTGAGCTTCTCCGCCTCAACGGCTCCGGAGGCGGTTGCTGCTCTTCTGGCGGTGGTGGCGGTGGTGTGACTGCCACAAATCATTGACCCTCCGAAGGGTCCTGTTGCTGTTGATACTGCTGTTGCTGCTGGTGCTGGTGGGACGACGAGTGCTCAGACGGGGTGAAGTACCAATCATACTGGTTGAACTTTTCCATAAAGTTGTCCGGTCTGCGGTATGGCGATCCATGGAATGATGACCCATCTGAGATCTCAATGGGATGATTCGGCGTTCCTGATGCAGGCTCCACGGGGTCAGTATCCTCATCCATGTCGTTTTCCCCTGAAAAGTGGTCTTCCGGTCCAAGTGGGTTAAAACCCACGGGTTCTGGCAGAAGGTTAGCCGGGTTAAATTGGCTTTGGAAAACGGGGGTCGGGTCGCCAAAAGAATGATGAGAGTTGGATCTCTGTAAAGGTATGAAAGCTGGCGGCTGGTTGTTGGGCTCGTTTTCTGAATGGGGCCCAAAAGAGTGTTGGTAAGAAGGTGAAGAGCTAAGGGATACAGATCGCCTTCTGGGTTCGACATAGAGCCTCCATGGCTCTTGCGGGCTTGTGCTCATAGTGATAGATGGAGTACGCCGGTGCGAAGGCCCGGCTTCGTGATCATGACCCGTCACGGGTCCCTTGCCTCTACCGCGAAGGAATCTTGGTGGCATGATGACCTGCATACAATATTTAGATAACAACAACAATATAATTATAAGAGACTCAAAATAAAACAAAACAGAGTTTGTCCTATGTTCGATGTCTAGACTCGGGACTCGAAGAATGTGCAATTTGTGCACTGAGATTAAACACAAAAGGCTAGTGTTTAATTCACTCAGTGTTGGCTCTGATACCAACCTGTCACACCCCTAATTTCCACGTGTCACCGGTGGGCCCGGTGGGGGAGTATCGTGACGTAGTTGATATCATCATTTGTCAAACAACACAAATTATAATGCACAGCGGAAGCAAATGAAAATAGATTTATTTCAACCATTAAGTGTAATATCAAGTATCACAATTTAGTCGAAATAGATCCACAGGCGGATCGAAAATAAAAGAAGGAAATTGTTCAACAGATAAATGCATCCCAAAGCTTGCGAGACTCTATGATGCTAAGGAGAAACCAGCCTATTTCGTATAGCACCTGCACTTAATCTTTTTGGGGAAAATACGTCAGTTTGCACTGGTAAATACAATTTAACTGACTCATTTTGAAAACATTTGAAAAATTTGGTTTTAAATGCACAAGGCACAAAACATTTTATAACTTGGGAATAATTAATCAAAGTTAAACTTGTAAAAGATTTACATGTTTGTTGTGCGTTCAGTCGCCCGAGTCGTGTCGGGTTTAAGGTTAAATGACACACCACTTAGTATAAGTCCGCGGCGGGAAGCCAGCGTTTATACCTTAATAATATGGACATAATACCGGGTGTACGCCTACACCCGGGTGTCAAGGTCGTGGCCAAAAATGATGCCAAGGATATCCGGGACATGGTCATTAAGCTCCCAAAGGCGTAAAAACAAACAACACCAAGTTTTCAAACGGGTCACATTGATAATACCCAACTACTAATGAGTTGGGGTCAATTGCCCGACCAAGCGGTATTTTATATACCGTACCCCCAAGCCCGTATAGGGAAATAAGTTAAAAGTATTTACCTGAGCAAGTATAAACCACAAAAGCAAAAATGCAAGTTTCTTTTACTGGGCTCCTATTCTGGAACGAAGGTTTAATACAACCTATTAGAATCCTAACGGGTCTTTAATATAGCCTAGGCCTAGACCGGTTAGTTTCGAATAATAAATATGGTTTAATCGCGAGGAATGCGAAAACCGGGGAGGAATGTGATTTAGACCCTACAAGCTTGGATACTTGTATAATATGGGTAAACTAAACACATTCTGAATTTAGAGACTAAGATGATACGGTTTGACCCGTTTCGGCTAACATGCGTGAACTAGTCACATAAGCCGATCCGAACGCAAAAGTGCGTAACGAGTTACCATATAAATCATATGCAAGTTTCCTGAGATTATATGCACCAAATATGTTGCAATATCAGTAAGGTATGTCCAATTATGCCCCAAACGTTTTTAAACGCCAATTACGCCTCGTAAGGGCCTTTTGGAAATTTGACATAGGCTAAAAGGGTAAAAATGGAAAAACTGAGTTTTTAACTTTAGTCTACTGTTATAATATATATTTTTATTAAATATATCAGTAGGTATTAGATCTTTTATGTAAAAACTAGTTTCGACATATACTATGTCGTAAAAATGCCTAAAAAGGCGATTTGGAGCCATTTCCGGGTTTTAAAAGAAAAGCTGATATTTTTATATTTCCAGAAGGCTCAACATATCATATTTAACATAATAAATCAGTAGAAAAAGGTTTGAGGTCAAAAGGTTTTGTAAAACTCATTTTATGGCCGAAAGGGCAAAATCGGCATAAGCCGAATTAAGCTTAAACCTCTAGTTATGCTCATCCTAAAAATAAATAAAAATCTTTCAAATTCCCAAAATATTATTATATAACAGTGGGTATAAAGTTTTGATATAAAATTCGGGTTTAAATAGGTTATGCATTAATTACGCTAATTATTTACTAAGAAAGCTTCTAATTATGCTAATGAGCATAACTCTTAATCTAGACCTCAAACTGATGTCAAATTTTGGAGACAAGTTTATATTTCAGTAACTAAGTTGTCTACCCTTTTATATTTTCAAAAATCATGATTTTTGGACATTTGGGCATAATGGTCAACATATGGGCATTTAACGGAAACATGCATACGAACAAGATATCTAATAAACCACGTTGTATAATCACAGGAGGATATACTAACATGTTATTAGGTCCAAAAGAAGCTCTAAGGCAATCTTAATCTTAAATAAAACGGGTCAGAACTGAAAGTCAAAGTGAAAGTCAAACTATGCGACTTTCGGTTCCGAACCGGGTCTAAACAGAAAATTGTCGAGTTGAACATGTTGGAACATGTTCTTATACTTATTACCAAGTTATATTAATGTTCAAACAGGTTACATACAACCTACATTGCTAATTATGCGTTAATTTGAAATTAAGCATTCTGTTGACTTTTTATGATTAGCTTTGACTCGACAATTGACATGCTTAGAGTGGAAATCTGGAAACACCCTTTTAAGGGTTTGTTACCCACTTAATTACCTTCCTAAAGGTATCTTTAATTCGTGATTTGACAGAGCACATTATGCTTAATCACAAAGTCAAACCTTAATTACGACGGTTTGACTTTTACTTAATTAGCTAAGCTAGAAAGGATTAAAGAGGGTTAAGGACACTTACAAGAGTCCTAAGAAGGATTATAGAGCCTAAGAAAATGAGTTGGTGACCAGAGAAGCTCCAGAGAGTCTTTAGCCAAAGTTCCAAGTGAGCAAGTTTCAAGTGAACATACCTAAGTCCTTTATATAGTGAACTAAGATGCATAGGATCTTGCCAAGATAGTCTAGGATAGTTAGGAGATGTTCCCAAGTGTCCCTAAAGGCCTAAAAACTGCCTAGCAAGCCCATAGAATCGAAATGTTACGTTTTAAGTCGGTTAAATGCATTGGACAGGCAGCTGTCCAAAACTCACTGCCAGCGACGGTCTTACGGACCGTAAGCTTGAGGCCTTACGGTCCGTAAGGACCTCTTGCGGACCGTAAGCTACAGGGGTTACGGTCCGTAACCGACCTTACTGAAACATGGTTCAGGTGCCTTCCTTACGGACCGTAAGCCTAAGGCTTTGCGGTCCGTAACCGATCCTTGCGGGACATGCTCATGCACCCTGCTTACGGACCGTAAGCCAGGGGCCTTGCGGTCCGTAAGCGATGGCCAGAAGACAAAAGTTCGAAAACTTTTAAGTCTTGACCATGCAATCCACCATTCCGAAATCAGACTTTCTTTTGCAGATGTGGGCCACCTTGACCAGCCATTGCATGCCCTACTTCCTCTTACATGTTCCTTATTCAAACTTAATTCATAATGGGACTTGTAACATCGACGGAGATTCCAAAAAAAATGAGTCTTGGACCCTCAAATACTTGGCCAAGGAAGATTAGCTATATTAATTCTTATTTACAAGAATTTTATTTAGATTAAGAGTAGTAACGACCTATATTTCCGAAGTCCTTGATAAAGATGTAACTTTATTTATCTGAGAGCAACCAGTTATCATATGAGATGATCATTAATTGATTTAAGGATCTTGGGATTTATAAAAGTTCGGGTCGCTCAGAGGTGATTTAATAACGTGTCGCCCTTGGGTCGTTCAGAGGTATTTTAAATAACATGACGCCCTTTTTATTAGAAATCCTACCACATATCTCTTTATTTAATCCGGGTTTTTCTGACACGTCTGTCACACATGACACGTGCCTTTATTCTAATGGACAGGAATTTTCGAGGTGTTACATCGGGTCCTTTGGATGAGCAACCAGAGGAGTGGCAGCCAACGTTATATCATGACCGTATGAATAAGTTGAAGAATAAGGCAGCGGCCTTTATATGTGAGAGGGAAGTCCGGGAAGTTGAGCTTGGTCAGTTTGGGGTGTTTGACAAGTTCCGGGCTCTAGGTTGGGAGTCGGCACTTAAATGTTTTGACAAAGATAAAAACAATTCGTTTATCACCGAGATACAAGAGTGGATGGTGACTCTTAAATGCAACACATATGAAAGACCATCGCAAATGAAGTTGATTGGTGAAGTTCACGGGGTTCCAGTGGAGATGTCCTTTGATACATTGAAGAAGCTCGGGAAATACGATAGCCTTCCAGCCCGTGATTATATGGTTCCCACCCTTGACGACCTTTTGGTGAAGCCGGAGAAGCACCCCCGTTGGAACGACATGTTGGCAGCACTGTTTTTACCCGGTAAATACAGTGGTATTCTATACCGGATGAACTTAAAAATAGAAGCTAAATTGTTGCTAGCAATCTGTGTTCTCAATGTTATTCCACGAAGGGGGACAAAGAGCAGGTGAGGTTCCCGGAGGTACCTGTCCTCTATTCGCTAATGCATGGGTCTCCGCGTTTTCCGATACGCTATCTGATCATGAACCACTTATGGATTTGCCGGAATAAGTATGGAAGAGATATCGTCCCGTATTGTCGAATAATTACGGGGTTGATGAAATAACAAAAGGCAATAACATCTGAAGATCGAGGAGCAACAAAAAGGCATCAGCCTTTTACGTTAGATAAGTTGGGGATTAGTTGGACGTATACACAATCGGAGCGGTATCATAAGCTTAAATCCGAGGGGCAGAGATGGAGAGCGTTAAAGGCGGGTGCTAGAGATTTGTTACCGGGTGAAGAGGATGAACCCGAGAGTGAGGCGGAGATCCCGAGTGGGGATGAAGATTATGAAGAGCAACAGCAAGGTGGTGTTAATGTGAATTTGGGGCAAGGGGGCCTGGGTGGAGGTTATGGTGGCGCTTTCTATGACTTTACGGAGCGATCTTATGTGCCCGGGTGGGCTTATGAAGGTACCATGCAAGAGGTGATAGCAAATCAACGTCTTCCGGCTTCCGTTTTTGAAACTTGGTCGGGTCCGGAGCGGACGTTATATGATCAAAATACCATGATGAGTGCAAGCATAGAGCGGTCCTTGAAACAAAACCTTGATCGTAGTGAGGCGTGGAATCGCACCTTTGCGTATTCCCAAGAGGTGGAAATGAATAATCGGTATCACGATGATCAAGAGAGAAGGATGCATGCAAATTGGCATGCCGGGAGGCCAGTGGTTGTGGATCCACAACATGTGGACTATGCCTCGCTACCACCTTATGATGGGAGTGTGTCGCATCCGACTCCACAGCTTCACCACTCACAATGGATTGATCCGAGGTAACAAGAGGGAGCCCAACAACAACAAGGAGGGAGTAGTAGCGGCTCATTTGCGTTTGGAGAACGGAACGACATGATGTCTTCCATCTTTGGACCTCTAGGACCGCGCTATTATTAGTTAGGTTGTGTTTTCCCTTTGTATATTTTGTGCATATGTGTTAGCTTGTTTTGTTTTGTTTATGGTTGGGCGGTTGGGTGGTGTATGATTGTTATGTTGAGTTCGGGATGGTGCTTGTTGGTGGTGTCATGTGTTTAAAAAAAAAGTAAAAAAAAATCATAAAATGAAAAATCCAAAAAGAAATTTGTGGTTTGAGATTTTGAGCTTTTGGTTGATGTTGAATGAATTTTAGTGATCAAAGCCTCCTAAAACCATACATTGGGGTCAATGTATCCCAAGTGTGGGGATGGGGGAAATTTTTGGAGATTTTGAAAATTTTTTTAAATCAAGCGAAATATTGTGAGAATTTGAACACCCTAGATTAACCCCAAATGGTGCACCGGCAACCCTTGATACCCTTTCATTCTTGGTGAGAGTTGAAGCCACATTTGTATATAAATAATGCTTATCTTTGATGAGAGTGGCTACGGGTGGGGGTACATTAGAACTTGTGCTTGAATGCGGTTTGAGTCCTTAGTTAGACATGAATGCGAAAAGGATAAGGGCATCTAGGTAGCCTCGTCTTTAGTGTGTGTGAGTGTGGGATTTAGGGGGTTGGACCTCATAAGTTATATATATGAGCATGGTTGCGAGAGGGGCGGGGGTTTGGACATTTGGTTGCCAATTTTGTGCCTAAAAGCTTATCGTTTGTTACCCCTAGCTACTTACTTAAAAATTTACCCAAATTTGACCCGGTCTTTTAGTGCTAGTAGTAGTAGTTTGAGTAGTATGATGTAGATATGTTTGATGTTTTATTGTATGTTTGTTTGCTTTGCTTAAAAAAAACAAAAAAAACAAAAAAAAAGAAAAAGAGAAAAAGAAATGAAATGAAAAAAAAAAGAAATGTTTAGTTGTCTTGTACATAGTAGTTTAGATTGTTAGTGTTAGTTTGCTTTATTATGTAATAAAAAGACCGGGTTAAGTACTCGCTACTTCATATATATTCCATTTCCCACCTTTACACCTAGCCACGTTACAACCTCGAAAGTCCCTTAGATTTGCATTTATGTTTAGCACTTGTAGGAGAAGTATCGATTTAGGTACAAGCTTATACTTGTTCAACCACCCGTTTGCCTTTTGTGTGTCTAGCGTATCTTTGCTAGTGTTGACTTGTAGCCGAGAGGAGAGATTTAGAGAGGGGTGTATTGTTTTGGGTGTTAAAAAGGGGTTAGTAAAAGGATTGCATATTTTTGCTTGGTTTAAATTGATCACTTGTTTTGAAATTGATTTGATGAGTTGCTTGGGACAAGCAACGGTTAAGTGTGGGGATGTGACGGGTGGTCCATAGGACAACCCTTAATCATGTTAAAAGATGAATTAATCCTTCACTTAATCGTGTAATTATCTGGAATTAGATAACTGCGGTTGCTTATGTTTCAGGTGCGGTTCGGGAGCTTAAAGTGGATTAAGTGCAGCTTTAGAGGGTTCGGAGTTGAACGGGTCGAGTGTGGAGTAAGAGATGAAACAAAGAAGAACAATCAGCTTATCACCGTAAATTACGGTCCTACCGTAATTTACGGTGGACCTGATTTTGGCTTGGATCCCACCGTACCTCAGACAAGATGCACCGTAACACTCTGAAGGCCACCGTAACTTACAGTGGCACCGTAAGTTACGGTGGAAGCTGCGAGAAAATTGTAACTGCCATCATTTATGCAGTTTTATGATGTCTTTTCATGTATTCTCATCATTGGTCGATTGGAGAACAGCATAGGGGCGATTTTGGGTGATTTTGCTTGGCTTGGAACAATTTCTAACATTCGGTTTGTGATTTTGATTTGTATGAACATTGAACTATTTGTTATGATGATTTACCAAGCTATGTGTGGCTAAAACTCTCGGTGATCATCTTAGGTGAAGGTTTATCTTGAACTTTTGTGTGTTTATTTCTGAATTTCTAGAATGATAACTTGCGTTGCTTGAATATCATGGTATATGCATAATTGTTTGTAATTTGTTTGATAGTGCAATTTCTAGTCTCGATCGTACGTTCTTGGTGCCGTTGGCAATCGAGATATCACGGGAAGGGTTAGGGTTGGTTATTGATTGATTGATCATCGGGAAACAACCTCGCATTAGAAATCCGAGTACTTCGTTCCCTTTTATCACTTCGATTATGCATGTACGAGTTATGTCTATGTAACTCTTTCTAGTTGAAATTTCACACAATTGTTAAAGGAAACTGAATCCTAAGATGGTCATTGTTCTCCTAATCTGTTAAACAATCAACTTCTATTTGCAATTAGTTATTAATTTAGTTTTTCTAAAACAACAATCCAAATCATTGAACTTTATTTTCTGCAAATTAGGTTAATTGTAGTTAATTCGCAAAGCTATAAAATCAACACACTTTCCACATACTCCCTGAGTTCGATACCCTTTACCACTATCTATAGTTGTTATTGGGATTAAATTTGCGTGTACCACGACAAGCACGTCAGTAGACAGAAAAGTTATGCCGATAAACGACGCAAGCCCCTTGAATTTGACGTTGGCGACTACGTACTCCTAAAGGTATCACCTTGGAAGGGTGTGGTCAGATTCGGCAAGAAAGGGAAACTAGCGCCTCGATATGTTGGACCTTTTAAGATTCTGGAAAGGATCGGAAAAGTCGCCTACAGACTCGAACTACCGGAGGAACTTAGTAACGTCCACCCGACTTTCCATGTGTCAAACCTCCGAAAGTACCTGGCTGAGCATGATTTAATTGTACCTCTCGATGATCTACAAATAAACGAAACACTGCACTTCGTGGAAAAGCCTGTTGAAATCATGGATCGCCAAACCAAGCAGCTCAGACACTCACGCATTCCTATCGTGAAAGTCTGATGGGAAGGCAAACGAAGCGCAGAGTTCACTTGGGAACTTGAAGCGACATGAACGCAAAGTACCAACAGTTGTTTAAGTGAAAGTCTAGAGAGAGAAAGTTCTCCAAAGTGATTCACGGTGTTGTGCAGCTTTCAGCCTAATTTCGGGACGAAATTCCCTAAACAAGGGGAGGCTGTAACACCCCGTGTTTTCAAAAGTCAAAGTCAAAGTCAAGATTGAAGTCAAAGGAAGAAAAGATCGCTAATTGTGATCTGTTATTCCTTGCTCAATTCTTGTTTTGACTTCTTTAACTGTAGTTAGTCTGTTTTATGTTTTTACGTTAGTTGTATGTCACACCCCTAATTTCCACGTGTCACTGGTGGGCCCGGTGGGGGAGTATCGTGACGTAGTTGATATCATCATTTGTCAAACAACACAAATTATAATGCACAGCGGAAGCAAATGAAAATAGATTTATTTCAACCATTAAGTGTAATATCAAGTATCACAATTTAGTCGAAATAGATCCACAGGCGGATCGAAAATAAAAGAAGGAAATTGTTCAACAGATAAATGCATCCCAAAGCTTGCGAGACTCTATGATGCTAAGGAGAAACCAACCTATTTCGTATAGCACCTGCACTTAATCTTTTTGGGGAAAATACGTCAGTTTGCACTGGTAAATACAATTTAACTGACTCATTTTGAAAACACTTGAAAAATTTGGTTTTAAATGCACAAGGCACAAAACATTTTATAACTTGGGAATAATTAATCAAAGTTAAACTTGTAAAAGATTTACATGTTTGTTGTGCGTTCAGTCGCCCGAGTCGTGTCGGGTTTAAGGTTAATTGACACACCACTTAGTATAAGTCCGCGGCGGGAAGCCAACGTTTATACCTTAATAATGGACATAATACCGGGTGTACGCCTACACCCGGGTGTCAAGGTCGTGGCCAAAAATGATGCCAAGGATATCTGGGGCATGGTCAATAAGCTCCCAAAGGCGTAAAAACAAACAAAACCAAGTTTTCAAACGGGTTACATTGATAATACCCAACTACTAATGAGTTGTGGTCAATTGCCCGACCAAGCGGTATTTTATATACCGTACCCCCAAGCCCGTATAGGGAAAATAAGTTAAAAGTATTTACCTGAGCAAGTATAAACCACAAAAGCAAAAATGCAAGTGTCTTTTACTGGGCTCCTATTCTGGAACGAAGGTTTAATACAACCTATTAGAATCCTAACGGGTCTTTAATATAGCCTAGGCCTAGACCGGTTAGTTTCGAATAATAAATATGGTTTAATCGCGAGGAATGCGAAAACCGGGGAGGAATGTGATTTAGACCCTACAAGCTTGGATACTTGTATAATATGGGTAAACTAAACACATTCTGAATTTAGAGACTAAGATGATACGGTTTGACCCGTTTCGGCTAATATGCGTGAACTAGTCACATAAGCCGATCCGAACACGAAAGTGCGTAACGAGTTACCATATAAATCATATGCAAGTTTCCTGAGATTATATGCACCAAATATGTTGCAATATCAGTAAGGTATGTCCAATTATGCCCCAAACGTTTTTAAACGCCAATTACGCCTCGTAAGGGCATTTTGGAAATTTTACATAGGCTAAAAGGGTAAAAATGGAAAAACTGAGTTTTTAACTTTAGTCTACTGTTATAATATATATTTTTATTAAATATATCAGTAGGTATTAGATCTTTTATGTAAAAACTAGTTTCGACATATACTATGTCGTAAAAATGCCTAAAAAGGCGATTTGGAGCCATTTCCGGGTTTTAAAAGAAAAGCTGATATTTTTATATTTCCAGAAGGCTCAACATATCATATTTAACATAATAAATCAGTAGAAAAAGGTTTGAGGTCAAAAGGTTTTGTAAAACTCATTTTATGGCCGAAAGGGCAAAATCGGCACAAGCCGAATTAAGCTTAAACCTCTAGTTATGCTCATCCTAAAAATAAATAAAAATCTTTCAAATTCCCAAAATATTATTATATAACAGTGGGTATAAAGTTTTGATATAAAATTCGGGTTTAAATAGGTTATGCGTTAATTACGCTAATTATTTACTAAGAAAGCTTCTAATTACGCTAATGAGCATAACTCTTAATCTAGACCTCAAACTGATGTCAAATTTTGGAGACAAGTTTATATTTCAGTAACTAAGTTGTCTACCCTTTTATATTTTCAAAAATCATGATTTTTGGACATTTGGGCATAATGGTCAACATATGGGCATTTAACGGAAACATGCATACGAACAAGATATCTAATGAACCACGTTGTATAATCACAGGAGGATATACTAACATGTTATTAGGTCCAAAAGAAGCTCTAAGGCAATCTTAATCTTAAATAAAACGGGTCAGAACTGAAAGTCAAAGTGAAAGTCAAACTATGCGACTTTCGGTTCCGAACCGGGTCTAAATAGAAAATTGTCGAGTTGAACATGTTGGAACATGTTCTTATACTTATTACCAAGTTATATTAATGTTCAAACAGGTTACATACAACCTACATTGCTAATTATGCGTTAATTTGAAATTAAGCATTCTGTTGACTTTTATGATTAGCTTTGACTCGACAATTGACATGCTTAGAGTGGAAATCTGGAAACACCCTTTTAAGGGTTTGTTACCCACTTAATTACCTTCCTAAAGGTATCTTTAATTCGTGATTTGACAGAGCACATTATGCTTAATCACGAAGTCAAACCTTAATTACGACGGTTTGACTTTTACTTAATTAGCTAAGCTAGAAAGGATTAAAGAGGGTTAAGGACACTTACAAGAGTCCTAAGAAGGATTATAGAGCCTAAGAAAACGAGTTGGTGACCAGAGGAGCTCCAGAGAGTCTTTAGCCAAAGTTCCAAGTGAGCAAGTTTCAAGTGAACATACCTAAGTCCTTTATATAGTGAACTAAGATGCATAGGATCTTGCCAAGATAGTCTAGGATAGTTAGGAGATGTTCCCAAGTGTCCCTAAAGGCCTAAAAACTGCCTAGCAAGCCCATAGAATCGAAATGTTACGTTTTAAGTCGGTTAAATGCATTGGACAGGCAGCTGTCCAAAACTCACTGCCAGCGACGGTCTTACGGACCGTAAGCTTGAGGCCTTACGGTCCGTAAGGACCTCTTGCGGACCGTAAGCTACAGGGGTTACGGTCCGTAACCGACCTTACTGAAACATGGTTCAGGTGCCTTCCTTACGGACCGTAAGCCTAAGGCTTTGCGGTCCGTAACCGGTCCTTGCGGGACATGCTCATGCACCCTGCTTACGGACCGTAAGCCAGGGGCCTTGCGGTCCGTAAGCGATAGCCAGAAGACAAAAGTTTGAAAACTTTTAAGTCTTGACCATGCAATCCACCATTCCGAAATCAGACTTTCTTTTGCAGATGTGGGCCACCTTGACCAGCCATTGCATGCCCTACTTCCTCTTACATGTTCCTCATTCAAACTTAATTCATAATGGGACTTGTAACATCGACGGAGATTCCAAAAAAAAATGAGTCTTGGACCCTCAAATACTTGGCCAAGGAAGATTAGCTATATTAATTCTTATTTACAAGAATTTTATTTAGATTAGGAGTAGTAACGACCTATATTTCCGAAGTCCTTGATAAAGATGTAACTTTATTTATCTGAGAGCAACCGGTTATCATATGAGATGATCATTAATTGATTTAAGGATCTTGGGATTTATAAAAGTTCGGGTCGCTCAGAGGTGATTTAATAACGTGTCGCCCTTGGGTCGTTCAGAGGTATTTTAAATAACATGACGCCCTTTTTTATTAGAAATCCTACCACATATCTCTTTATTTAATCCGGTTTTTCTGACACGTCTGTCACACATGACACGTGCCTTTATTTTAATGGACAGGAATTTTCGAGGTGTTACATCCTCACCCCCTTAAAAGAAATCTCGACCTCGAGATTTACTGAAACAATTGAGGGTATTTTTCTTGCATCGTGGACTCTAACTCCCACGTATAATCAGGACCTCTGCGGCCCTCCCATTTGACCTTGACAATGGGTACATACTTCCTTCGAAGCTTCTTTACCTGTCGGTCCTCAATCGACACAGGTTTTTCTATAAACTTTAAGCTTTCGTCTATATGCACATCTGTATGCGGTATGACTAGCGATTCATCAGCTAGACATTTCTTCAGATTGCAGATGTGGAACACGTTATGAATACCACTAAGCTCCTCTGGTAAGTTCAACTTGTAAGCCACCGATCCTACACATTCGATGATCTCGAATGGTCCGATATACCTCGGGCTTAACTTACCTTTCTTGCCAAATCTCATTACCCCTTTCCATGGTGATACTTTGAGCAAAACTTTATCTCCAACCTCAAACTTGAGGGATTTTCGCTTACCATCAGCATAGCTCTTTTGCCTATCACGGGCAACTTTTAGGTGTTCAGTAATCTGGGTAATCTTGTCCGTTGTCTCCAGGACTAATTCTGGTCCTGATAACTGGACGTCTCCTACCTCTGCCCAACAAATGGGTATTCTGCACTTTCTACCATATAATGCCTCAAAAGGCGCAGCCTTAATGCTGGTGTGGTAGCTATTATTGTAGGAAAATTCGATCAGAGGTAGGTGCCTATCCCAACTTCCTCCTAGGTCAATCACGCACGCCCGAAGCATGTCCTCCAAGGTTTGAATAGTACGCTCACTTTGCCCATCCGTCTGAGGATGATAAGCTGTACTAAAATTCAATTGCGTACCCAGGGACTTTTGGAAACTCTCCCAGAAATGAGATGTGTATCTGGTATCACGATCGGAGATAATGGATACTGGTACGCCATGCAGGGATACTATCTTATCCACGTACAGTTGAGCTAGCATGTCAGAGCTGTAAGTCTCTTTAATGGGTAGGAAATGTGCTGACTTAGTCAGTCGATCAACTATCACCCAAATAGTGTCGTTTCCTTTCGGCGTCTTAGGCAACTTGGTGATAAAATCCATCGTTACCATTTCCCACTTCCAGGTGGGAATCTCAGGCTGTTGTAGCAAACCTGACGGTTTCTGATGTTCAGCTTTAACTTGAGCGCATGTCAGACATTTAGCCACATGGGTGGCTACAGACTTTTTCAAGCCTATCCACCAGTAATTTGCCTTTACATCCTGGTACATCTTATCCGCTCCAGGATGGACGGAATATTTGGAACTGTGGGCTTCCTTAAGGATGACGCACGAAGACCTCCAAAAACAGGAACCCATATTCTTCCATTTAGCCTCAGGATTCCGTCCTTGCCATAGGATAACTGTTCTTCAGTCACTCCTAGCTTCTCATTAGGGTAGTTAGCTTCTAATATTGCCTCTTTCTGCGCGGCTAACAACCTTTCATTTAGACTGTTCCTGACTTCAATGCTTTTGGCATTGATCCTGATTGGTTTTACCCTCTCTTTTCTGCTCAAGGCATCTGAGACTACATTAGCCTTGCCTGGATGGTATCTGATTTCACAATCATAATCATTTAGCGTCTCCATCCAACGTCGCTGCCTCATGTTCAATTCCTTCTGGTTGAACAGGTGCTGAAGGCTTTTGTGATCAGAGTAGATCACACATTTAGTGCCATACAAATAGTGCCTCCACAACTTTAGTGCAAATACAACGGCACCCAATTCCAAATCATGAGTGGTGTAATTTTTCTCGTGCACTTTTAATTGTCGTGAAGCGTAGGCAATGACCTTGCCTTTCTGCATTAACACACAACCCATCCCGGTGTGTGATGCATCACAATAGACTACAAATTCATCAATCCCATCAGGTAAGGTCAACACGGGAGCGTTACTCAATTTCTGCTTCAAAGTGTCGAATGACTCTTGCTGCTTAGGTCCCCAATTGAACTTGCTATTCTTGCGAGTTAGCAAAGTTAGGGGTGCTGCAATTCTTGAGAAATTCTCGATGAATCTCCTGTAGTAGCCTGCTAAACCTAGGAAACTGCGGATTTCCGTAGGTGTCTTTGGCTCTTGCCAATTCATGACAGCTTCAACTTTAGCGGGATCCACTTGAATACCACGCTCACTGACCACATGTCCAAGAAATTGGACTTCTCTCAACCAAAACTCACATTTGGAAAACTTCGCATATAGCTTTTCTTGATGAAGCAGCTTCAGAATACAACGGAGGTGCTTCTCGTGGTCAGCTTGATTCTTGGAATAAATGAGAATGTCATCGATAAAGACGATGACAAACTTGTCCAAATAAGGTTTGCAGACGCGATTCATGAGATCCATGAATGCGGCAGGTGCGTTTATGAGCCCGAAAGGCATCACTAGGAACTCGTAGTGACCATAACAAGTCCTAAATGCAGTCTTGTGCACGTCTTCATCCTTAACCTTCAACTGATGATATCCCGATCTCAGATCTATTTTGGAGAAATAGCTTGCCCCTTGAAGTTGATCGAATAGATCGTCGATCCTGGGTAGAGGATACCTATTCTTAATGGTAACCTTGTTAAGCTCTCGGTAATCGATACATAAGCGCATCGAACCATCTTTCTTTTTGACAAATAAGATCGGCGCTCCCCAAGGAGACGAACTAGGTCTAATGAAACCCTTGGCTAGCAAATCGTCCAGCTGCGTTCTTAATTCCTTCATCTCCGTAGGTGCTAGTCTATAAGGTGCTCTAGCGATATGTGCAGCTCCAGGAATGATATCGATCCTGAATTCCACTTGCCTGTCTGGCGGCAAACCAGGCAATTCTTCTGGAAAAACTTCAGGGTACTCCGAGATAACGGGAATGTCCTCAATCTTGGGCTTCTGTTCATCAATGGTCACTTGTGCCATATAGATAACACAACCATTCTTCAAACATTTGGATGCTTTGAGCATAGACACTTGCTCAGGCAATCCATGATGTGTATCTCCCTGAATGGTGAGAGACTCACCAGATGGAGTCTTGATTATTACTTGCCTTCTATTGCATACAATCTGGGCTTGGTTATGCGATAACCAATCCATGCCCAATACTACATCAAAACTGGCTAGCTTAAAAGGTAGCAGGGATAGAGGAAAAGAGTGGTTCCTAATGGATATAGTACATCCATCTAACACAGTCGAGACGGTTTCTAAGGTACCATCTGCTAACTCTACCTCATACTTTGCACTAAGGGCTTTAACAGGCAATCCTAACAGCTCACAGAATTTACTATCCACAAAAGATTTATCTGCCCCAGAATCAAATAATACTCTTGCGAAAACATCATTAATGAGAAACGTACCAGTTATGACGTTATCGTTCTGGATGGCCTCTTGAACATTCATTTGAAAGACCCTGGCGTTGGTCTTCTTTCCATCCTCCGTCTTCTTGGCATTCTTTGGGCAGTTGGTCTTTATGTGCCCCTTTTCATTGCAACTGTAACAAGTTGCATCTTTCAACTTCTTGCACTCCAGAGTTCTGTGCTCAGAAGACTTACATATCCCACACATCTTGGGCTGGGATTTCTGCTCGAACCTGCACCTTCCAAAATGGTGCTTTCTACAGATCTTGCACTTGGGCCTATTGCCCGACTGTTGCTCGCTTCTCCTGGCCTCAGATCCCTTCTTACTGTCACGGTTTCCCCTATGTTTCTTGTTTGATCGACGTGAATTATCATCTTCACGTTTCCTCTTGTCAGAATCCGCATTCTTCAAGGTTCTTAGTCTAACTGCATCTTGAGTGAGGGACAGAGATAAATCAGTTACAGATCTGAATGTGATAGGTCTAGAGGCCTTCACACTAGCCTTGATTTCTGGGGCTAAACCCCCAATAAAGCACGCGATCCTTTTAGGTTCAGGGGTCACTAGGTAAGGAACTAATCTGGATAAGGTGTTGAAACTGGTGAGGTATGCCTGGCAATCTAGGTTCTTCATAACCAAAGATAGGAATTCGGACTCTATACGCTCAACTTCATGCTGAGGGCAGTAGTTTTCCTTGATAAGAGCAACAAACTGTTCCCAAGACATGCTATACAGGGCAGCCTTTCCAGAAGCCTGGATCAATGCTCCCCACCAGGCTAGAGCCTCACCTTTGAAAGACTGGGATGCAAACTTAACCATATCCCTTTCAGCACAACCACTGATATCTACCACTGTCTCAATCTCATCAAGCCATGTCATACAGTCAACTGCCCCTTTCTCCCCAGTAAACTCCCGAGGTTTACATGATACAAAATATTTATACGTGCAACCCTTAGCACGTGGGGCTTCATCAACCACAAGCTTCTTGGGGTGAACACTGTCTTCATTTGAGGAATGACGATCATCATCCTTCTTAGGTTTGGGAGGAGTAGGTGGCGGTTTGTTGCGAATCTCAGAATGATTCTTTGGTTTAGCATGCGGTGTAGATAGAGTTCTACTGTGGGTTTCACTGTACTCGTTGTACTGTCGCGCTAAGGCTTTCGCAACCGCATCATTCACAATTGCTTTTAACTCGGCACTAGTCACTAGGAACTTTGCATCATCACGGTTCTCAACCGGATGGCTATTGGCTTCTTCTGATCTGGCCATGTAGCTTCAAACGCTACATATAATAGATAGGCAAGGTTTTCACTTAAAGGCTCTTTATAGTATTTTATGTTTTATTAACCAAGGTTTTAAATTGCCATTTTAGGTTAATTTATTAAAACATTAGGATGTTGTTATTATCCTATAATACTCTTATTATTAGCACATAAGGCCTAGTCACAAGGACAATTAAGATATTTAATAACCAAGATTTTACAGTATCTAGGTGTTTTAGGTCGAATCATAGTTCGTTACCATCTATTAACAGGGAGTCATAAGCTACCACTGTCCTTAGTCACGGAGGACATTAAATTATTGCCCACAGGCACTTCACTTCAAAGAAGTGGTTAAATAATTAAGGGAATTTAAAATTAACCCTTTATGAGAGATGGCCTGTGTGACTTTACTGATTCACAGTTTGCCAAGAGCATTAACATACTAACAGATGTTAATAATTGGAATCTATTATGTGGGTTATACCATCTTGGCCAGGTTTGAAATAACACAAAGGCTAGGTTTTACCTCCAAGATTCTTTAATAATTAACGCAGAATAATCCTAAATTGAGATGTTAATTATGGATCTTAACCTAATTATGGAACTACCATCTTGGCCTTGTTTTATAAATTATAAAACTAGGTCTTGGTTCACTTTAGATTTTTACCATTAATTACAATGGCAGATCCTTTTAAATATTTCATTTATCTTCATAATTTATGCATGTAATAAAATGAAAACTTAACTAAAACATCCCGCAAATTGTTTTAAATCAGTACAATAATTGCCCAAACGGGACTTCTACTAAAAATAAATGAAAATGCCCACGCAGGGGCGGGAAACAAGAACAAACCCATGCAGGGGAGAACTAACCAAACTTGCTCACGCAGGAGCAGAATACAAACCACAAGCTCACGCAGGAGCTGAATACTGGAATAACAAGTCCACGCAGGGACTGAATTACAACACAAATAAATAACAAGGGTTTTCAATGACCCCTCCTCTTTGACTTCCCCTTAAGCAAGTCTGACAGCCCTTTGAAGAAACCTTGCCGCTCTCTGCGGTCTTCACGAACCTCCTGTTCAACTTAGCTCAGCCTCTCAAGGACTTCCTACTGAATCTGTGGCTGTGGCGGCTGATACACCGGTGGAGGAGGTGGCTGATGCTGGTACCCATAAGTTGGGTAACCAGTAGTCCATGGCCCTCCGTATGGTCCTTCAGGGTGAAGGGCATTGTAGTCCCGAGCTACCTGATACGGATCTACTTCCGCATAACCGTAGTTGTAGTTGTAGTGGGTGTGCGCTGGCTGCTCGAAGGGGTTGTATGCCGCTGACCCAGCATACGCAGGAATTGGGTTATCGAAACCCAAAGATGGTACCACAGGTACTGAGTTGACAGCTGGTATAGGGCTTGTTGGACCACCCATCTGCGGGTCCTCTTCTTCCTGAAGTGGCGGGTAATGGCTGCCACTTGAAGGTTGGGGAGTACTGATTCGAACTCCACCTCGCACAGACATCCGTGCATTTGACCTTCTCCGCCTCGGCGGCTCTGGAGGCGGTTGCTGCTCTTCTGGCGGTGGTGGCGGCGGTGTGACTGCCACAAATCGTTGACCCTCCGAAGGGTCCTGTTGCTGTTGATACTGCTGTTGCTGCTGGTGCTGGTGGGACGACGAGTGCTCAGACGGGGTGAAGTACCAATCATACTGGTTGAACTTTTCCATAAAACTGTCTGGTCCGCGGTATGGCGATCCATGGAATGATGACCCATCTGAGATCTCAATGGGATGGTTCGGCGTTCCTGATGCAGGCTCCACGGGGTCAGTATCCTCATCCATGTCGTTTTCCCCTGAAAAGTGGTCTTCCGGTCCAAGTGGGTTAAAACCCACGGGTTCTGGCAGAAGGTTAGCCGGGTTAAATCGGCTTTGGAAAATGGGGGTCGGGTCGCCAAAAGAATGATGAGAGTTGGATCTCTGTAAAGGTATGAAAGCTGGCGGCTGGTTGTTGGGCTCGTTTTCTGAATGGGGCCCAAAAGAGTGTTGGTAAGAAGGTGAAGAGCTAAGGGATACAGATCGCCTTCCGGGTTCGACATAGAGCCTCCATGGCTCTTGCGGGCTTGTGCTCATAGTGATAGATGGAGTACGCCGGTGCGAAGGCCCGGCTTCGTGATCATGACCTGTCACGGGTCCCTTGCCTCTACCGCGAAGGAATCTTGGTGGCATGATGACCTGCATACAATATTTAGATAACAACAACAATATAATTATAAGAGACTCAAAATAAAACAAAACAGAGTTTGTCCTATGTTCGATGTCTAGACTCGGAACTCGAAGAATGTGCAATTTGTGCACTGAGATTAAACACAAAAGGCTAGTGTTTAATTCACTCAGTGTTGGCTCTGATACCAACCTGTCACACCCCTAATTTCCACGTGTCACCAGTGGGCCCAGTGGGGGAGTATCGTGACGTAGTTGAAATCATCATTTGTCAAACAACACAAATTATAATGCACAGCGGAAGCAAATGAAAATAGATTTATTTCAACCATTAAGTGTAATATCAAGTATCACAATTTAGTCGAAATAGATCCACAGGCGGATCGAAAATAAAAGAAGGAAATTGTTCAACAGATAAATGCATCCCAAAGCTTGCGAGACTCTATGATGCTAAGGAGAAACCAGCCTATTTCGTATAGCACCTGCACTTAATCTTTTTGGGGAAAATACGTCAGTTTGCACTGTTAAATACAATTTAACTGACTCATTTTGAAAACATTTGAAAATTTTGGTTTTAAATGCACAAGGCACAAAACATTTTATAACTTGGGAATAATTAATCAAAGTTAAACTTGTAAAAGATTTACATGTTTGTTGTGCGTTCAGTCGCCCGAGTCGTGTCGGGTTTAAGGTTAATTGACACACCACTTAGTATAAGTCCGCGGCGGGAAGCCAACGTTTATACCTTAATAATATGGACATAATACCGGGTGTACGCCTACACCCGGGTGTCAAGGTCGTGGCCAAAAATGATGCCAAGGATATCCGGGGCGTGGTCAATAAGCTCCCAAAGGCGTAAAAACAAACAAAACCAAGTTTTCAAACGGGTCACATTGATAATACCCAACTACTAATGAGTTGGGGTCAATTGCCCGACCAAGCGGTATTTTATATACCATACCCCCAAGCCCATATAGAGAAAATAAGTTAAAAGTATTTACCTGAGCAAGTATAAACCACAAAAGCAAAAATGCAAGTGTCTTTTACTGGGCTCCTATTCTGGAACGAAGGTTTAATACAACCTATTAGAATCCTAACGGGTCTTTAATATAGCCTAGGCCTAGACCGGTTAGTTTCGAATAATAAATATGGTTTAATCGCGAGGAATGCGAAAACCGGGGAGGAATGTGATTTAGACCCTACAAGCTTGGATACTTGTATAATATGGGTAAACTAAACACATTCTGAATTTAGAGACTAAGATGATACGGTTTGACCCGTTTCGGCTAATATGCGTGAACTAGTCACATAAGCCGATCCGAACGCGAAAGTGCGTAACGAGTTACCATATAAATAATATGCAAGTTTCCTGAGATTATATGCACCAAATATGTTGCAATATCAGTAAGGTATGTCCAATTATCCCCAAACGTTTTTAAACGCCAATTACGCCTCGTAAGGGCATTTTGGAAATTTTACATAGGCTAAAAGGGTAAAAATGGAAAAACTGAGTTTTTAACTTTAGTCTACTGTTATAATATATATTTTTATTAAATATATCAGTAGGTATTAGATCTTTTATGTAAAAAGTAGTTTCGACATATACTATGTCGTAAAAATGCCTAAAAAGGCGATTTGGAGCCATTTCCGGGTTTTAAAAGAAAAGCTGATATTTTTATATTTCCAGAAGGCTCAACATATCATATTTAACATAATAAATCAGTAGAAAAAGGTTTGAGGTCAAAAGGTTTTGTAAAACTCATTTTATGGCCGAAAGGGCAAAATGGGCATAAGCCGAATTAAGCTTAAACCTCTAGTTATGCTCATCCTAAAAATAAATAAAAATCTTTCAAATTCCCAAAATATTATTATATAACAGTGGGTATAAAGTTTTGATATAAAATTCGGGTTTAAATAGGTTATGCGTTAATTACGCTAATTATTTACTAAGAAAGCTTCTAATTACGCTAATGAGCATAACTCTTAATCTAGACCTCAAACTGATGTCAAATTTTGGAGACAAGTTTATATTTCAGTAACTAAGTTGTCTACCCTTTTATATTTTCAAAAATCATGATTTTTGGACATTTGGGCATAATGGTCAACATATGGGCATTTAACGGAAACATGCATACGAACAAGATATCTAATGAACCACGTTGTATAATCACAGGAGGATATACTAACATGTTATTTGGTCCAAAAGAAGCTCTAAGGCAATCTTAATCTTAAATAAAACGGGTCAGAACTGAAAGTCAAACTATGCGACTTTCGGTTTCGAACCGGGTCTAAACAGAAAATTGTCGAGTTGAACATATTGGAACATGTTCTTATACTTATTACCAAGTTATATTAATGTTCAAACAGGTTACATACAACCTACATTGCTAATTATGCGTTAATTTGAAATTAAGCATTCTGTTGACTTTTTATGATTAGCTTTGACTCGACAATTGACATGCTTAGAGTGGAAATCTGGAAACACCCTTTTAAGGGTTTGTTACCCACTTAATTACCTTCCTAAAGGTATCTTTAATTCGTGATTTGACAGAGCACATTATGCTTAATCACAAAGTCAAACCTTAATTACGACGGTTTGACTTTTACTTAATTAGCTAAGCTAGAAAGGATTAAATAGGGTTAAGGACACTTACAAGAGTCCTAAGAAGGATTATAGAGCTAAGAAAATGAGTTGGTGACCAGAGGAGCTCCAGAGAGTCTTTAGCCAAAGTTCCAAGTGAGCAAGTTTCAAGTGAACATACCTAAGTCCTTTATATAGTGAACTAAGATGCATAGGATCTTGCCAAGATAGTCTAGGATAGTTAGGAGATGTTCCCAAGTGTCCCTAAAGGCCTAAAAACTGCCTAGCAAGCCCATAGAATCGAAATGTTACGTTTTAAGTCGGTTAAATGCATTGGACAGGCAGCTGTCCAAAACTCACTGCCAGCGACGGTATTACGGACCGTAAGCTTGAGGCCTTACGGTCCGTAAGGACCTCTTGCGGACCGTAAGCTACAGGGGTTACGGTCCGTAACCGACCTTACTGAAACATGGTTCAGGTGCCTTCCTTACGGACCGTAAGCCTAAGGCTTTGCGGTCCGTAACCGATCCTTGTGGGACATGCTCATGCACCCTGCTTACGGACCGTAAGCCAGGGGCCTTGCGGTCCGTAAGCGATGGCCAGAAGACAAAAGTTTGAAAACTTTTAAGTCTTGACCATGCAATCCACCATTCCGAAATCAGACTTTCTTTTGCAGATGTGGGCCACCTTGACCAGCCATTGCATGCCCTACTTCCTCTTACATGTTCCTCATTCAAACTTAATTCATAATGGGACTTGTAACATCGACGGAGATTCCAAAAAAATGAGTCTTGGACCCTCAAATACTTGGCCAAGGAAGATTAGCTATATTAATTCTTATTTACAAGAATTTTATTTAGATTAGGAGTAGTAACGACCTATATTTCCGAAGTCCTTGATAAAGATGTAACTTTATTTATCTGAGAGCAACCGGTTATCATATGAGATGATCATTAATTGATTTAAGGATCTTGGGATTTATAAAAGTTCGGGTCGCTCAGAGGTGATTTAATAACGTGTCGCCCTTGGGTCGTTCAGAGGTATTTTAAATAACATGACGCCCTTTTTATTAGAAAACCTACCACATATCTCTTTATTTAATCCGGTTTTTCTGACACGTCTGTCACACATGACACGTGCCTTTATTCTAATGGACAAGAATTTTCGAGGTGTTACATTGTAGTATGTGGAGTATTTAGCTAAAATCGCAATAATCAAAGAATATTTCTCAATACGTATTGCTTTACGACTGTGAATAGTAGGAAGTAACAATGCGATAAAGTCAATTGATCAATAATCGAACTAATCTAATCATCATCGAACTCGAAACTCGAATATCGCAGGGATTGGTTGTTGTTATACGTGTGTGTGTGCCTTATGTGTTACTTGTGCGTGTTTACTTTTATGTTATGTGTGTTAATCAATCGAATCGCAATCGAAACCCAATCGAACTCAATCGAAATCGAATTATGATAATTGGTGGCGAAAAGACAGCGCGAAATATAGATGCTTGTATGTTAGATATAGTAGTTGGGATTAAAACTAATTTGAATAGAAAACTCCATCGTATCCTCATCGGTCGCAATCGAAATCGAAATATCAGAAATCATCGCGCCGAACACTCGAATCAGACGGCTGAACGATCAGGCTACCAGCGGATCGAATAGCCAGCAGATCGGACTGCTATCCGATCGGACAGGCTGTCCGATCGAGCTGCCTGGCCGATCGGCCAGCCTTTACCTCTTTTGGCATCCTATAAATACCCCTATCATTGTCAAAACTTTCTACTTTTGGAAACCTCTGACCGACCAGCACGCTCAGCTCACCTTTTCTCAGATTTCTCTCGATTCCGGTAAGATTTCGTCCTAAATCTTGTACTTTCTTGATCTACACGCACTCCTACACTTTTCTATCTTTCAAATCTTAACTTTTAAACGTGAAATCATCAAGATTCAAGTGTTCTAGGATGATGTCATCATGGGTTCTTGAAGAACTTCATGTTTTGGCCTCAATCCACCAAGAATAACTTGGATCTAACCGATTTCCACATAAACAAACAAAGATCCTTCACGGATCTAAACATATTCACGGTAAAAAGGGATTGAAAGATGGTTTTCAAACTTTCTTTCAACTCTTTTACACTCAGTGCCTTCAAACCGATAGAGACGGAGCTTGTGCCGACTTACTACTCATCCTAGTGGTTGTGCGGTTCAAGATCCGGATTCTATCCACGAGGTTCACCGATTTCGGGTTAAACGTTAAACAACCATCTCGAACAGTTCACTGTCTGGGTTTGGGTGATTCCTGTCCGATCAGGGGAACTAAGTAAAGACGAGTTTTCTGTTGTTTGACTCGTTCTCAAAATACCTTGATAAAACGACAAACAATCAGAACAACCAAGTGTTAGTCGAATAGGCTGATCAGGTCAGGGTGCTGACCGATCGGACTGCTGTCCGAATGGACAGCCAGCCGATCGGACAGTCAGCCGATCGACTTGCCAGCCGATCGGCTAGCACATGGTCCCACACTTAATCAATTTAATCTTTTGAAGTTGAGCATTGAACGAACTGCTGTTCGATCGGACTACCGTCCGATTGGATTACTCTATGGATCATGAGATACTTGACTTTAACACTTAATCGATTTTTCACATGTTCGACGCACTAGGAGTGCCACCCGATCGAACAGCCGTCCGACCAGGTGACACCCTGCTGAGAACTTGCTTTGCTGAGGTACCTAGCCGATCGGGTTGCCGGCCGATCGAACGACCATCCGATCGACCGACCTGAAAGGTAAAGATACTTCAAGGTTTTCAATGTTTTAAAATGCTACAACAAAAACTTCAAGAGGTCAAACCATTATACACAAACACATCTTACTCATAGGAAGAAACAATCCACTCGAACAGCCATCCGATCGGCCTACCGACCGACCGGACAGCTGTCCGAACGGACTGTCAACCGAACGGTCAGCCGTCCGATCGGACTACCGTCCGATCGACCAGCTGTCCGACCCTCCAACACTTGTTTCCGTTTTACGCGTTGCTTATCGTTATGCTATCGAACTATTCAGGCTAACCCTACTCTCAAGCGCTCCCTTCAATCCATCAATCGCTGTGAGTATACTCGATCCCTTTTTGCTTTCAGCACTTTTGGGTGTTACATACGTTACTTATATGAAATCACATCGAACACACTACGCAACATTTAAAACGCTAACCGTTACCGCATGTATTACGTGACTTAATGAATGCTTGTTTGTTATGTTTACACGTGGAATGTTGTCTACCTGCCTTAACGACGATAGTACTATAGTTTGGACTCAGCACCCGTTCATACGGGGGTTGTTAAGGACAATTACTTGCATGGATTACGGTGGTAATCATGTATTCAAACTGCCTCGGGCAGTCAACCCGCAGTCATTGGTATCGATAGATCCATGTTGATAATTAACATGCATCGTTTTCCTCTGTGTACGTGCTGGTTATGCGTAAACTATTTCGAACTCTATTATTCTATTATCAAACTTGCATGCTCACCTTTACATTTTATGTAGTGACTTTATTTTAACGTATGTGACAAGTGTTTAAGATGCTTACCTGCTAGGAAAGCGAGGCTAGAATAAAGCTCTAGAGCCCAACAAATAGTTGTCTGTAGTGGTTGAATTAAGGGTCTCTAGAAGCAGATAAATAGCTGTTGTTTATTTAAATCTGAGTTGTCAGAACAGAATATTTGCCTGGATTTTGTATGTAATAACTTATTTACTGTTTGAGATACGGTATGGGACGTATTATTTAAATTGAATAGTAATGATAATTGTTATAGAAACTTCTGGACAATCTGTTTCGCTCAGTGCCATGCCTTGATGATTCCGCCATCGGTTGGGATGTGACAGTATAAACCTCTGTGATTATACAACTTGGTTCATTAGTTATCCGATTCATATGCATATTTCCGTTAAATGCTTAAATGTTGACTATTATGCCCATATGACCTTAAAACGTGATTTTTGAAAATGTAAAAGAGTAGAAACATTAGTTACTGATTTATAAACTTGTACCTAAAATTTGACATCAGTTTGAGGTCTAGATAAAGAGTTATGCTCATTAGCGTAATTAGAAAGCATTTTAGTAATTAAACGGCGTAATTAGCGTATAGTCTATCTAAACAAAAATTTTGATACCAAACTTTTTACCCACTGATATAAAATAATATTTTGAGATTTTTGGAGATTTTTATTTATTTTTAGGCTAAGCATAACATAGAGTTCTAAGCTTGATCCGGTAATTGTCGGTTTTGCCCTTTTAGGCTATAAAATGAGTTTTACCAATCCTTTTGATACCAAACCTTTTTCTACTGATCCAATATGATAAAAAGAATATTCTAAGCCTTTTGGAATAATAAAAATATCAGCTTTTCTTATAAAACCCGAAAATCGCTTAAAATCGCCTTTTTACGCGTTTTAAGCGCATAGTATGTATTAAAACCATTTTAGATATATAAGACTTGATACCTACTGATGTTTCAAGTAAATTTTTATACTTTAGCAGTAAGAAAAAGTTTTAAACTCAGATTTCCAGATTTGACCTTTAAACTTCAGGTGAAATTACCAAAATGCCCATTCGGTGCATAGTACGGTTAGAAATGATAAATTACACATATAGGATATACCCTACTGATATAACTTAGTAAATAAGGTATTTTTACTGATTATATCAGACACGAAACTCAGAATTATATTTAAACCCTTTTATAACCTTGTAAATGACCAAAATGCCCTTACGGGGCATAATTTGAGTTTAAATTCATTTGGGGCATAATAGAAGATATCTTACTGATGTCACAACATATTCAAGGCACATTAACTTAGGAAACTTGTATATGACTCATTTGGTTACTCGTTACGCACTTTTCGCGTTCGGATCGGCTTATGTAACTAATTTGCATATATTAGCCGAAACGGGTCAAACCATATCGTTTTTGTCTCAAAATCCAGAATGTGTTTAAGTTACCCATATTAAACAAGCATACAAGCTTATTGGGTCAAAACCACATTCTAAACCGGTCTTCGCTTTATCATGCTTTTGAACCGTGTCTTCCTTTTGAAAACTAACCGGTCTAAGTCTAGGCTTAATAAAAGACCCGTTAGGATTCTAATGGGTTATTAAAAACCTTCGTTCCAGATTAGGGGCCCAGTAAAAGCTACGTGCACTTGTTGTATTTGATTTATACTTTGCTCAGGTAAATACTCTTAACTTATTTTCCCTATACGGGCTTGGGATACGGTACTATAAAAGTACCGCTTGGTCGGGTGTGTAGTCATTTAAATCGGATTGTGATTAATGTATTTACATGACCCGTTTAATATGTATTATTTGGTGTAAGGCCTTTGGGGGTTAAATGACCATGTCCCGGATATCCTTGGCATCATTCAAAGAAATGGCCACGACCTAAGCACGGGGTGTAGGCGTACACCTGACAGTTGCATACGTAAAAACTGGTAGTCCACTTAATGGAATCAACTTGTGGGTATTATACATGTGGCGTGTCAGTTAATCTAGACCGGCCCTGACGGACGAAAAATAAGTAAAACTGTATACAAGATTATTTTTGAATAATTGTCCCAAGTTATAAAAGATATTTTTGCCGAA